>NC_063271.1:17240333-17593666 GCF_910591885.1 Bombus terrestris | reverse complement strand
GACCCGCCCGTGGTACCAGCCTAAGTCGTTGGTGGGACTATCGTGTAGATGTACGGCCACGTCACTACCGGCCCGGCGTCCTCCTAACAGAGCTCGGCAGTTCCAGATGGGACTCACGTAAGCGGGGCTTACAGGGCGCCTACAAACCCTGAACTTTCCCCGACGGTCCCATCCTTGACATCAGGATCGTGGGTGCGCTACTACCCAAGGCCCCTTGGAGAGAGTGTGGCCGCCTCTCTCCGCCGGCAACCTTCCATGCAGTGTACATAGGGACTCACGTAAGCGGGACGCTTGCCCCGACGGTTCCCCTGGCTGCGGGAACGTGGGTTTGCCAGCCCCCATAGGCTCGCAAGACGAGCCCTCCCTGCGGGAAGGAGGCTGCGACAGTTGGCCTTTAAGTATGCCGTCCAAATCGGAACCCCGTGAAGGAGCTTCGACTGCACCACCCCGGCGTACAGCCGGCACCTCCCGCCTTCCGGCTCCTCCTGCCTTCCGGTCCGCCAAGCTAAGGCAGCGAACGTCCTAAGGCGTTCGCCGTGTTCTCGACATTAAGTCCTGAGCCAACCGGGAACTTGTAAAAGTTCACTCACGTTGTTCAGATTCTTTCTCCATGGCCTCCACCGAGCCAGCCCTTACGGACGACCCGACCGACTCCATACTTTCTCGTTTTTCTCACTGTGCCAGTCTGCGGAGATGTCTTCTTTCCTCCTCTGTCGCCGCTGATTCTCTCTTCCTGTCTCCGCGTCCTTTTCTGGGCTGGCGGCTTGCATGCTGATAACTCCATTCTATGCGACGCGGACAACCCCAAGTCTGCACATAGCAGACATCGAGGCACCCTCGCCGAACAGTCCCTGGCCCGATGTCCTGGTTTGCTGCACCGGTAGCACCGTGCCTCGCCTCCAAGTACTTGAAGCACTGGAGACGGTGTGTCAGGAGAGGGTGAACCCTCGCCGCCGTCCATCCTAGTCTTAGCTTGCCTCCTTCTACCGCGTTGATCTTCCTCGCCGTCGTCAGCGAGCAGCGAAGCCACACTGAACCGAGACTCCGCGGGACGGTTCGAAGCAGCCCAGCGGTAATCTCGCCGATTCGGCAACCTCCCGCCTGGGCGACGGCGACCACCATTTCCATCGAGTCGTTGAGCCCGGTCACTCTTAACTCCGCCATCCTCTTTGACACGGTAAATCTACCTTCGTACCGTCGACATCGCCTCATTTTCGAGGTAACACACTCTCTCCTCTTTCCTCCTCCTCCTTTTCCCTCTCTCTTTGTCTCTCGGCTGCTGGATGGAGCCCTGAAGGTGGCAATCGCACGATGCTGAAGCTGAGCGCCAACCGCTCTAGTCTTACGGGACACTTACCGCAGTCTTTGATATCTACCGTATATGAATACGTTCCTTTCAAGTTCCTCGAGGTGGACGCAATACGCTTCACCTCCTCCATCTCGTGCATTAATTCCGTGCCCAGGTCGACAGTTTTTCAGTCGACTATCCTTTCTCTATATACCGCCACTAATGATACTGGTTCGGCGACGGTGGCGGCACTTCTCCTTTTTTTTCCGGAGCCATCGAGGTTTCTTCACTTTCAAACTTGAACTTGAGCTCTCCTGCTTCTCCCCCGCGCCAGTTCCGGTCTTCGGCTCTTCATGTTCTGCGCCGTTCCCATCGCATATCCTGGCGATCCTCCGGTACGATCGTTTCCCCAATGTGGTCGCATTGACAGAATATGCCGACGACATATCATCGTAGGTATATATTATCATACGACTTCCCGCCTCCCCGCCACAAAGGAAGCTTATCCTAGAAGAATGCCGGGTCGCTCCCCCTCGAATGCCCCGATATGTCGGAGTTCCTTCTGCTAGTTTCTTTCTGTACTTCCTTCCTAGACGCAGAAACACGTCCGAGGATCTGGTGATTCATTTCCGAACAGCCGTCGTCGTATGACGACGTAATGTGGCTCACTTTACTACCACTACCTACGCCGGTACTAGGGTCTCCCTCACCTGTACTGTAAACGTTACTCTTCTTGTTGTCCATCTCCATGATTTCTTTGTTTTCGCCCTGTCATCACTAGTAAGTCCCGTTCGCGTGCCACTCACTCTTTTGCACCCTATCCTGATCAGAGACGGTGCAGGGTGACAGGGAGCCCCACGAGAAGGTGAGGTGGGTGGTCTTGACCGGTATGGGCCCACCAACTTCTTCGAAATTTTCCGCACCGGATCGGCAAACCAACAAGTTTGACGGCATCGACCGGCAGCCACCCGACTATAGGAGGATATCAAATTCATTGGGATTTCCTACGGGGTGGTCTCACTACGCGAGAACCAATACTCGCCTCGCGTTCACCATAAGATGACTCTGGGAAGAAATAGCGAAGACACTTGAGGGTAGCGTACATCAATGCTGTCCCATATGGTATCGTGGTCTAGTGGGCACCAACGTTTAACGATTGCGATGGTTGGCGTATTCGGTCATTCTTTGTAGAATCGTCAATACGGGCGAACGGAACAGGCTATCCTGCACGTATTTTAACATCCTGGTTAAACAAGGCGTTTCAAATAAATCAGAACGCGTTTATAATAATATGTGCATACCAGGCATGTAAATATGAAACCGGAATTTTTATATAGAAAATACACGTTTATTGTATGAAAATGATTAAAAATATTTTATTCGAAGTATTGCCCATCGCTAGCTATACATTTTCCCCACCTGTCTGGCAATTGGTGCATGCCAAGCCAAAAAAACTGTCGCTCATTTGAGGCAAACCAGTCATCGAGCCATTTTCATACATTTTCGTAAGAAGTGAAGTGCTGGTCAGAAAGTGCGTGTCCCATCGATGCAAATAAACAGTAATCGGACGGAGCCAAGTCTAGTGAGTAAGCCGCATGCGAAAGTATTTCCTAACTGAACGCTTCAATCGTTTCCTTGACCGGTTTTGCTGTATGTGATGGTGCATTATCATGAAACAAAATTACTTTGTGTTGCCTTTTTTGATATTCTGGTCGTTTTTCACGCAAAGCTTGATTCAAATCGATCATTTGTCGTCGGTAGCGCTCAGTATTAACGGTTTCGCCAGGTTTTAACAGCTCATAATAGATCACACCCTTCTGATCCACGTTCTTCGTTCCTCACGTCACTTCTGAATTTTTTAAACCACTCAAAGCACTCTGATTTACCAAGAGCATGCTCACCGTAAGGTTCGACAAGCATTCGATGCGATTCTGCAGCAGTTTTCTTCAAATAACAGAAAATCAATGCTGTTCGAGTGCGATGCTACGAGGAGAGTCCGGTACAAACAAAACAGGTGTGACGCAACTGCCAAAGCCGCCCTTATGGTCTGCACGTGGGCCGTCAAAAAGGACCAACACCCCACTCTTTCAACTGTAAAACCATAAAAGTGAGGTTCGATATATATGTCCGTGATAGTTGTAGTTGCTGGGCCTCGTCCGGAGTAATTGTCACTAGGGGCTGTAGATGTTACTGCTGGGGTACTGCTGATTTTTTCTCTGTTTTGTGGTGCGTGGAAGAAAAATCGGACTCCGGTCGCCGGGATTCGAATCCGGGTCCCGAACGTTCGTAACCTAAGGCGCTAACCACTTTTTTTTTATTTGTTTATTATTACCAGTTTACATATTTGTATTTTCCATAATAAACGCTAAATTTTGGTTGTGGGGTGGTTCAGGCAAAAGTACCGATACGCGACGGTACGACATAGCCATGTAATATTACATTTTTTTTTTTTTTTTAAGATTACTTTTGTAACTTAACTTTAAGCCGCTATTGCGCTGTGCTTATGTACGATATTTCCATTTCTGTCCTGAAAGCCTGGTCGCAAAAATAGGACAGTTCGTTAGTAGGCGCTAACCACTGTGCTGCCATCGTCCGACACTAGTTCGTGTCGAGTGGTGGTATTTGGCTTGTGGAGTACCGCCACAAAAGCCATCCCCAATCCTCAGAAAACTATTCTTCTGGTGTTATTCTTCAAAGAGTGAACTTGTCGTCAATAAAATTTCTAACAGTATTTCTGATTTTATTTTATTTTCCGGAATAACTGTAGTCTTTAAATACTTCACAATTAAACTACTGATATCCTCTAAAAGATTGAGTGAAGTTTACCGTATGCCGTAAACTCTCGGACCACATTTGAAATGTCAAATTTTATTAAAAAAAAAAAAGAAAGTCTGTACGATTGCCGACGTGACAGCGGCACTTGATCATCCGATCGCATTTGATCGATGGCAATTCTAAAGCTACCGAAGGCCGATGATTCGCAGAACATACTCCAGCCGTGGAATGTCATCTGCTACAATTGCGGACGACGACAACACTTCTCAAGACAGTATCTTAAAGCTCGCATTACCTGCGACTCGTGCCAAAAACAGGGATACTTGGCGAAATATTGCTAACGACCACCGTCATCGAAACCGATTACTCATGCAACTCAGATACTGATCTGAGTAAGGCGAACATGTATATTTTACCTACGCTTATAAACGGTGGTAGAGTTAAGTGTGGTGGACACTGGTACTTCGACTACGTTGATGATAAGGCCGGTAGCGATGTGATTAGCCTTATCGTTGCCCCTTGATATCCCCACTACGCACGCGTTTATTAGATGCCCGCGACCGTTGCCGCATATGCATTCTTCTGAATATTCGCCGAAAGAACTGTAGGGATATCGATGGTACATTAGGCATGTCGGCCTTACGCTTTGAAGGTATAGCGCTTTGTGTTGCGAAGCTGTCGGAAAGTTCCGTCGTCGAATGCCGCCACAACTGGATTACCGTATCAATGAAATACTTAGGGAAAACTGACGTGATTAAAATACATATCAAATATGCAGTGTTCAGCTACAGGTTCTTAATAATTTAAGAGGCAATTCTGGAAGCTGCAATAAGACGAAATTCAAAAATTAAAAAATTGCGTTTTCGGCTTTGCTTTTTAGTTATTGGCAATTAAAAATCGGTCAAAATACCCCTGTACACGAGCATACCTCCCTGTACACGAACGAAAGGAGGTCAGCCTAAACAGCGGGATGCACAGTGATGCTCAATCCGAATGACACATGGCCATGGGCAGCTGCTTACCTCGTATAAGTCTTGGAGAAGAAGACTATGGAATTCAGAGACGTAAACAACTCCGAGAAACATTTTGCGAAAGAAACGGTAGATTGAACATTAAACCTACTTACTTGTGGATATCTATAAGAGCTTATCGAAAACGGCCCTATGAAATTTCCGAGTAGAGAGGATTATTGTGTCCTCTAATCCTTTGCCTCCGCAAGTGTCCATAGCAAAATCAAACACGCACCGTGATTGTCCCGACAGTGAGTATCTACAGCAGAATCACACACGCACCGCGATTGTTTCGGCCGCGAGTGTCCACAAAAAATACAACAAATTACAATACATATTCGATATGTCCTCCATTTTCTTGTAAACAAAACCTGACTCTCGAGAGGATTTAAATCTGGGGATCGGGCATGCCAAAGCACTAGTTCTCTTCGATCGATTCACCTGTTTCCAAAACCACTGGTCAAGTGCTCATGTACTGCGTTGGTAGAATGCGGCGGTGCACCATCCTGCATGAATCACTTAATGCGTGTAGATTTTCACGTGCTTAGAAATGTTCGTTGCGTATATTTGTTATTCCACATTTATTAAATGTTGTCTCATCAGTAAATAATATCCTCACGGGGAAATTGGAATTGCGTTGAATTTTCCGACTCATTCATTTACAAAGATCTTTTTCTTCTTGAATTTTCTTGGATACGGTACAGTATTTTCCCAGATCCAAATCGCCATGCTGAACTCGTCCACTAGATTTCGCAGGTTTTAACGTACTGGTATCCCGCAGTCATTGGTCTATTCTGCAAAATATTTTTGCACTGGGTATAGTCCTATTGGGATATTTTTCGGTGTATAAACTTCGCACTTCTGTGCCATTACCGTCCGCCGCACCATAGCAAAAGTGTATGTCCGAAAGTATACGCATATTGTATTAAATATGGTTACAATATAAATACTGCTATACAACACTCATTATGTGTACAATATGCGCACTGCACACACAATACACCCAAGTAACATTCTAACTATTAATTTATATTAATTTTTTAAATATTATATAATATTAAATTTAATATTATATAATATTATTAATTAATATATAATTTTCATGTATAACGGATGTGTTGGTTGCTTATCGTTCCTATCGTGTGGCTGAAACCGTGACAATGGTAGCACGACGAATGAGCTGTTAGAGAACGGAACCGTAAGAGAGTCGACCTCGTCGCCAGCTAAAAAAAGAAGAGACCTGCGATTATAAATTGATTTTCGATGTCTTAATGCTATAACGGTAAAGAATAAATATTCCATGCCGCTAATTAAAGACCAGATTGACTTGGCAGATCATAAATATCTCACCACGTTGGACTTGGCCTCGGGATATTACCAAGTTCCAATGGACGCGGTATCGATACCGAAAACAGGATTTGTAACATCAGATGGACACTATGAGTTTCTACGGATGCATATACTTTCTCTTTCTTTGAAACATACACTCACCAATTATGTAATTTCTCCTCCCCCTCAATCTCGTGAAAATGCTAGGTCAGAAAATTCGAGCCTCCAACCCCAGCAACTTACCTAACTTTAACTATTTTTTCTACCATCAGTCTATTATCAGTAATAGGGCTCCAACAAATAAATTGTTATTAATAATAATTTTATCATATCAATAATTAATGCATTTGTTCCACAAATCTGCGCGCCTATCATGACTTTCCCAAACTATCCTTACGTTAACAGCCAAGTAAAATTTCGCGTGCAATCGCACTATAATATATACATACGGGCCGGATTCAATGAGTTGCTACCGACAGTTCTTTGCGAATACTTCGGAAACTAGGACCGTGCAGAGGTTACATATATAAGACAAATGCGTTCAGAGTCATGGTCCCGACAGCATATTCAAAAAGCATAAAAGTCGGTGATGAGGGTAAACTTCTAAATAATTGTAAGTCTTATTCAGTAATGAAAGTAAGATGGATAAAAATCGTGGATCACAAATTAATCATGACGTGAAATATTGTCTGCAGTTAATTTGTTCTTCTTTTTTATCGTTTTTATAAACAAACACGCATACAAAACAGCTACGCAACATCAACAGAAACATTATTTGCAATCTGTCAGCTACTATATTAAAATGAAATTTAGGTTTTATTATAACAAAAACGTTATCGCGAAGAAAATAAATTTCATGTTAAACCTAAAAAAAATTATCGCGTATAGAAGATATATTAAAATCATTGATCATCATTGAGCATCTTCTCATTGATCCATTATCCTTTAAAAGGAAAGATTTTCTTTTTTTCCCTAAAAAATAATATAATAAACAATTATAAAAAAGTATGAAAATTTTCCGTAGAACTGTACAATGAAATAGACTCTTGTAGCATAAAACCACTGGTAACGAGTATATCTCATTTGTTATGAAACTAAATAGGTTCTTGCATATGCTAGTGTGGAACCAAATGGGGCAAATCCCTAACTTTATCGGTTCTTGTATGTGCTAGCATTTGGTCGCGCGGTGCAGTATGTACCGTGGAGCAACTAGAACAACTGAACAAAAACACTGGGCGTTTTTCTCTCTGTTAATACCACAGACATCAATTTTTTAGAAATATTTTCACAGACGGGGGATTGAAAAGAGTCTAAATGTTTTTTGTCAATAAAACAAAGTCGATTAAAGTAAAAATAAATGTGAATGATAAATATGCCTATTGTAAAAAATATATAAAGTAGAAAAATTAGTAAATAACTTCAAATTCCTTCATTGAACATGGGTTGTAGACTAAATTTTGTAATTTTGATTAGCGGGAGGCTGAGAATTTCATCTATAAAAAGTAGTTTACGGATATAAATAAATTAAAGTAATAATTCTTTATAATTTGCCTATGAAGTTGCGGTTCTTATCTTTCTCTATCATGTTAACAATACAATTTAAGATTTTTGGGAATGTTAAAAAATGAGAGCCACAAAAAATTTCCGTTTTTGTAGAATAACTCTGTTACGTCGCGTGAGATGGTCCGTGCGACATTTTTCATTGTCTGGCAGTTATGCCTGTTAAATTTTAACTTTTTAACTTAATTATTTTAACACATGATTTTTAAGTTAATCTGTTTGTCCTGAAGGATTTTCTAATCCTAGAAGTATTCTCGGTTTATCTGGTCCTTAGAATAGTCCTTAGGTTTATTGCACGTTCTTACAAATTATGGAGGAAACAGATAGTTGTCTAACGGGAAAGCTGGTTTTTCCCATAAACAATGTCGCCCATGAGCCACGTTGGTAGGAGGCTTCTTCCTCCTATCTTCATTCCTAACGTTGATCATAACCAATGGGCATCGCGGATCGTTACTCTCACTCTCCTAACGAAACATGTGAGCAACGAATCCGCTTTCTTCATACAACAAAGACACCCACTCCGGGCTTTCCTCCGTAATCACACAAGAACGAACTTCACTTGTTCTTATAACTACAGAGCAGTCACTTTAACTCTCTACTTGTTCTCTGGACTACAGAATAATCGCTTGTGCTCTAGACTTCTGTAGTTCTTGTAGTTCTTTGAACTACAGAGAAATCATCTCAACTTTTACTTATTCTACACCAGGAGAGTTCTACTTCTTCTACTACATTACTACATACAACTGTAAGGGCCTTGATCTACTACGACAGAACATTCACTGTATCTCTATCGGATCTTCATCCGTCAGATAATCGTCTATGACATTTATATCACACGTAACGGCTTAAGTCTTCATTGTAATAAGTTGTTGTAAATATAAAATTTATAACCTGTTAATCGCAGTGTTGTACCACATCAATCACCCCTATTATCCCAAAAGAAATAAGGGGATCGATCTGTTCGTGGTGACGATTATTATAATCATAACGGAAATTTACGATTCCCTTTGATGCGCTTCCTCGCGATCGCGTCTCCCCGCGACTGGTCGAAAGTACAAACTCATTTCGCAAATTACTATCTCATCGGATGTCATTTTTTGCTTTATCCGAACACGTACCTATATAAGATTCAAGAATCAAATAAAGAAAAAAAAGAATCTTATAGTACAATAAGAGAAGCTAACAGATCTGCGAAGAAATTAAAATTTTTTATTCAACAAAAATTATTAACACATTTGTTAAATTAACTGTTTTACTTTTGATAAATATGTGAAAATATATCATTCATAAATTACATTATATTATTTAATTTAAAATAATAACTTATCTAAAATTTATATTAATTGATATTTTTCGTTCAATGGATATGTCATCGTCATTAAAGATTTTCTTGTATATAATTTTTTAGAATTTCAACATTAAACATTTTCATTGTATGATACTTTGCAAATCCCATTACTTACGTGAGATATGATTAGTGGACAAGGCACCGTGTCCGTTATATGGAAAAGTATGCAATTGGCTTAACATGTTTAAGCAGGCGCGCTTTTTCATGCGCGTCTTTTCCAATAACATTTGCATTTTATTCCAGTTTTCGTTAAAATATATTCTTATAAATTAAGATTGGAAACATAAATAATGTGAATCATGATAAATAGTGCTCTACCGATAACGTCGCCTGATGCCTAAACAAAAGATGTGACTCAATGGTGGCCCACTCTGCCAGATAGAAGTGCAGATTGCCGGGTCATGCCGATTTGAATATGTTAGATTGTACATTGTTGTAATATTTAGCCTATAAGAATAGCACTGAAAATATAAATTTATAGGATTATAAAATACGTCGCGATATGCAGAATATAAATTATAAATTAAACTATAATGTAGTGCTATATAACATTTTTACTTATAATTGGCATTTTCTTATTTTTTAGTTATCTCATTCTCTTATAAAATTTGAGCGCTTCCTTTTTTGAAATCATCAGATATTTTCAGATACTGCAGATCATTTCCACTGTTTTGAAGTACATTGTGTATTGGTTTTTTTTAAGAACATGAGTTGATCACTCGCTTATATCACATGTTCTTTCTCTGTAAGTAATGAATGAAATATAACATATTATAAATATCAGTAGATATCAATGAGTGGATGACCCTGTATAAAGCCAAGTACATAGTATATCGTAACTTTAAGTTTTCAATCCTGTCCATATTATAGTTTTGATAGTTTGCAATTATGTGATTGGATATTTCGAAAGTACAATAGTGGTACTAGCGGTGGTATTAATGATCCTATAAACTGTATATGATCCTATAAACAGCTCTTGTCGGTCACTAGGGAAAACCGCCTGAAAATTGAGTCGTGTCTAGTCGTAAAAAATTAACATGGTAGGTCAATAAAATGTGCATTTTTGCGAGACAAACAGAGATGAGTAGAGTATCTCTGTCTCTGTCTGAGACGTTTATAACATGTTACGCATGCGCAGAACGAGAACCTTCTTGCCTTCCATGTTGATTTTTCACAATTAATCATGACTCAATTTTCGGACGGTTTTCCCTAGGCCTTAATGTACGAGTGTCGAGACCTGTTTATAAGATCGTAGTAGAGTATACGCACAGTATATGGATTGTGCAAGCATAGTAATTGTTACGGTAATATTTTGTTTTTGTGCTTGTATTTAGTTTGTTTTGAATAATTAGTATAAAATTTCGTGAATTTAAAAGTTATTCCACGATTTAATATAAGGTATAAAAACGCATTACGTTTATATGTTAGGAATTGTTTGGATTACATTTTCTAGAATAACTAGTCTAACCAAATTCCCACATGCTTTTTTGTTTACTAAATTACTAAGTGGCAAAAATTAAAAGTTCTAACAATTATATTCATTTCAGTTTGAAAATACATCGAGATGAGTAAAAAACGTAATCGACAACCAGATGCAAATGGAGAGTTATATGAATGTTCAACTGATTCGTGTAACGAATCTAATAATACAGGTTAGAATTCATTTTTTTAAGAAACTTTGGTTGCAAAACCCTTATTTATTTTCATAATAAGGAAATATTCATTTTCAAAAAGTTAGATTATATTAACTTGTTTTGTTAATAGAATTAAGTCTTAAAGAATTAATTAGTAAATATTTAGTTATTTGGTATAGTATATTTAGTATAATTAAAGTATAATTAAATTATGTAATTATTTGGCATAATGACTACATAATGATAAATATCGAAAAATGTATAATTTAAACATTGATAAATTATGTACTAGTTTTGTATAATGATTGTGCAATATCCATTCTTATAATATTTATATTCGTACTTATTAATTATATAATAATTATGTTCATCTTTATATTGTTCTTACTAATTAAATTATTCATTTATTATGTATTTGAATAAATTGTAATAATATTATGTTATTGCACAATCTCTGTCTACTTCTTTGTTCTTAGAAACTATGTTTCAATGTTAAAATAAATATAACACTGATACATAGTAGATCAAATAATCTTGGTATATCTTGTTCGAATTTTTATTCAAATTTATTTGAATAAAACTAAAATTTTAGTTTTCAAATTTATTTGATACTGACATATTAAAAATCAATAATATCAACAAAAATAAAGAATTTGTGACTTTTATTAACACCGAAGTAAGATGTAAGTGATAACTGAACAAAAATTATATAAAAAAAACCTTTGTGTACATACATTAACTTAAATTAAATGAAAAGTTTACTTTTCTTTATGATAGTTAACGATCCACATGTTTGATTTTGAATATCTCTCTTCCTTTTTATTTTATTTTGCTATTGTTGCAGGTTTAACATTATTATATTTTTTTATTAACATTTGTTTTGATTGTTCTTTGCTGCTGTATTACAATTTCTGATGTATTTGCCTAATTCATCCCACAAATGCCCAATTGGGCTGAAATCAGATGATTAAAGGATATAAAGCTGATTAAATATATTGCAGGACAATTCCTTTTTAACTTTCTTCATAATTTATATAAAGTTGCTATCTTGCTGGAAGATAAACAATCTATCGAGGTTTGATTTTTGTGCTCTGTCATGCAGATGATGTTTCAAAATGTAAAAAAGATATTGCATTTAATAAATTGATGATTATATTATTTCAACCGCACTCATATTACCAGCGCTACGCTTTATGATTGAATAAAGATTTCTTTTTTATTTGATTATTTACTTATATTTAATAATTTGTTCATATGAATTTTTGTAAAATCTATTCATTTCTTTTTATTTAATTTACTAATAAAAGAGTTTCTTCACTTCTATATTCATTTATTATAATCTGCTTTTCGAATGATACTACAAATAATTTGAGATACAACTTTGTTACTATATTTAGTTTCAATCATATTAATTAATTTTAGTTTTTGATTCAATTTTATAATTAGTTTTAAAATTGTTTGTCTATAGAGAAGTTTCAATTGATGTGTGTTGTTCACTATGTTTTCAATCTTTGAAGGATTTAGTTTTATCTTAATATATATCTATATTGATATATATTTATATTAACATATTAGCAACATCTTGAAGTATCTTCATTTCTGTTCTGTATTCCATTAGTAATTCATGTAAAGGGATAGAAATTTACATTTTTAGAATTAATTTTATGCTTAGTTAATTTCAGATCTATTTCCTTTGTTAAGGAAAATGATATTGACTTAATATTGTTTAGTGCAGTAGCATCGTTACATTGTTCTTATATATTATCTTATGTGCTCATAAGTATGTACAGAAAGCTTTTTGATTCTATTCTTTTATATTAAAAATAAATTTTTGATTCAAGTAGTAATTAAAAGTTTTTTATGTCATTCATAAGTAAGCATACACCAGTGCAAATCATCTGAACAAATATTCATAACTTTTATTGGTTGTATGCCACATGTGACATGATCTGGAAACTTTATTATATTAGTCATATCGTTAAGTGGAAGCCGACATAATAGGTGATTTGAGCACAAAACTTATCAAATAAAACTCTGATCTAGTGGTATGTACAAAGTATTGACATTTGATAAGGCCTAACTATCATTTTGAAATAATATAGCTTCAAAATTTATAAACTACAAAAATATTTATTTGACCCACTTATATGGTAATACAAATTGTGCTTAACACAATGAAATATTTTCGTTAATTTCTTTTATAGGGTAAATTTTATTTATTTTACAAGTTTTATAGGGATAATTAGATATTTAGAAAGAGTCTATAAGCATTTGAAATATCTAGTAGTATAGTCCCTATAATCTATATGCATAGATGATATAATCATCAGAGATATAATCATCTATATACATAGATGAGGAACTATCATAGATAATAATGGAAAATACATAGTTTAAAATAAATATATAAGATGTTTTCAAAAATTGAATTTGTAGAAAATAAACAGTAACAGATAGAAACTATGCAGGAACCTATTAATAAATTTAATAATGATATAATAAGTTAAATCCTTAAGTGTAGTATATTTAGTTAATAGTTCTACAAAAATATTAAGGAATATATATACATTAATGTTTATAGATAATAAATGTCCACATATACCAAAGGCAGTAAATTTTAATAAAATTAAGAAATGTGTCAATAAAGTAGGAATTAGTTTGGAATGTTCAATATGTAAAAAATGCAAAAATAATTCATCAAAGCTCAATGAAAAGGTATACATTCAAAAACTTAAAGCCTTTTTCCTTTTTAATGTTATTTCTAAAGTGAATATATATAAAACTTCAGGAATGTGTAACAAATTCAGCTGTACTGATTTGTTTACAATGTGGATATCAAGGTTGTGGAAGAGAAGAATGTGGTCATGCATTGGAACATTATAAGAAGCCACATAGTGATTGTCATGTTATGGTAGTTGAGAGTCTTTATTGGAGTGTTTGGTGTTTTCAATGTGAAACAAAGATTAATATTGGCTGTAGGTATGTATGAAAATAAATGTACTACTTTATATATGTACATTATACAAAACGCACAAAAAATCCAAAAAATTGAATATACTATATATATTACTTCGTTTAACTGGAATAACTATACTGGAATATCTCACGAGGGATTGAAATTATCGGAAAGTATATAAGTCAAAAGCATATAAGTATTAGAGTCAAGTTAATTTTTTTTAATGGAATTTGTATTTTTTTATTTACAATATAGTGGAATATCATAAATTAGATCCGAAGGCGTTACATCAACGCAAATCGATAGTTGGCGCGATTGCATCGAATAACGACATCGAACATAGCTGATTAGATTATACGCTATAGGTAATGATCGCGCTCTTTATTTTCCCTTATGTATCTTATTGCTAGATTTATACCTCAGCACTATAAATAAAACATATAAACTAAAAAAATTAAAAACATGTGGTTTTTATTTAAGAATGTACTAAACGGAAGAAAATTTTTTATTAATCAAATATCATTAAAGAATTGAATGTAATAATAATATACAAGGAAATTTGTAACGAAGGCAAGGAAAATGATTCTCTAACGATTACGAGGTAAAAATGGTAGAATATTTGACTCAATTCGTGAATCTGAGATAATCAAATAGAGAATCTCTGGAACTGTTAAAATTCTGAAAACTGTAGAACTATTAGTTAATATGAGCCCTGATTACTGATAATTGATTAAGAAAATTATTTTTTTTTTTCTAATACATTTTTTTAAAAAGTGATCTGTTTTAATTTTTTTAACTTCTATATTTTCTTTTTACTTTTTAGTCTTAAAAATTTTAGGTTTCTATCTTTTTGGAGAATGAGTGAAATTTCGCTTACACAATTTTACCCCGGCAAACGGAAAAGTAAACTAAATAAAAACCATTATCAAAGATCGAACTTCTTATTTCTTCTTATACATATTAGATTTATATTTTTAGCTTCTAGCAGTCAGTTGCTCTTAGTAAGCCAAAAGTCGAAAGAGCTCTTATGTTAAAAGCGGCTAAGAAACCGACGTCATAAATGGTTAAAGGAATGCTTAAACTGTCCCTTCGACTTTCTGACTCACTGAAGGACACTTTTTGAACTGACTCCTAGTTATAAACTAAAGGTATAAATCTAAGATGGATAAGAAGACATAAGAAGTTCCATTTTTATTTATAGTATATATAACCTGATGAGGATTACTCAATGCAGTTACGTCAGCTACAGAGTTGAGATTGATGTCAGGCAGTTGTATTTATTTTAACAAACGTTACTATATTACAATAAACAAATACAGAGTTTCATTTAAAAAAATTAGCTTAACTTTGATATATCCCCTTTCCTATATTTACAGAAAAATTATCTATACTACCTAATGTTCTACCAAATTACTAAACAACATTTACAATAATATTTTTTTGACCTATATGTACTAATATATACATATATAACCTTTATATAACCTATATATACTAATTAAGAAATTAAATATGTATTCTAATAATTTTTAGTATTCAATTACAATCATAAAGTTTAAAGAAATGCTTTGAAAGAAAAGGTATTATATTACAAGTGGTTTTTAGATATTTCCTGACCATATAACCATAATAAACTTAATAATAAGATTAGATTATAAAATAAATTTAAAGAAATTTTGTTTGCAACGTCTATGGTGTAGGTAATTAAGTAATAAAAACATTTGTTATAATTTCAAAATTGCGCTGTAATATACTTTTTTTAACTTTTTAGATTTAAACCTACAGACTAAGTAATAATTTTTAATTTTTAGAAAAAAGCTTCAAGAAACAGTGGAGTTTATAAAAAGATCTAGCATAGTAAGAAGTTCATTACAAACTAAAGCATCAATGACACAATATCAAAAGGAAACCGTAGATATAAATAAAGTAGATAAAGAAAAAGGTTTATACAATTTGCCTAAAGTGGGGGTATGTATTTTGGTAATTTCGATTATTATTTTAATGAATTTCAATAAATTAAAAAAGTCATTTGCAATACAATCCGTTGACAAACATAAAGAAATTATGTAAGAATAATATTTAGATATGTACTTGATAAAAGTAGATGCAACTCATAATATGTGTATGTGATTAAAATATCCAAATCTATATTATTTTAGGGTTTAATGAATTTGGGAAACACCTGCTTTTTTAATGCAGTTCTGCAATGTTTAGCACAAACACCTTTCTTAGTCAAAGTTCTTGATGATTTGCGTCTTCCTGGACAAAAATTCATTTTACCAGGGGGCAAACATAAGTTTGCTAATAACTCAGAAGAAGTTGATCTAGTAAGTTGTTTTTAAATGTATACCATGAATATACACTAATAACATGTAACAAGACATAAAAATGAAAATTGAATTAAATGCTTTTAATGAATTTTTAATCAAATTTAACATATAAACGTGGTTGTATCATATACAATATTACTTTTTTAATTTTTTTGAAAAATATAATTACTTTAAACAAGTCATGTACAAAATAAGTTAAATTACATTCTTTTAATGTATTGAAATAAATCTGAGCTATATCCAATATTATTTGTAGAAATAAGATTTGCATATACTTTTTGTATTTAAATTAATAGTATCTGATACCTTTGCAGTAAATGTATCTTTAATTTATAATTAGTTGCTACCAGCATAAAAAATTAGTTTCCTGAGCAATAATTATTTGCAATTCTATGTTTATTCTATATTATCCTATATAATTATTTATATTATTCCATATAATTATTGTATTTATATTAACATTATATAGGATGTCCCATTTAAATCGATCCTTATGAATATCTCCGAAACTATTCATGATTAGACTGCAGATTTCCATGCATTTATAGGAAATTTGAAAGTTCAAAATTGCATACAACGCGTATAATATGAAGAAATATATAAAATACCCAATGTATAGTGTTTATGATGTTTGGTACGTAAAATAATCCTCTATTGAAATTTCTCTACTCAATTCTCTATTCTTTGAATTATATTCTGAAAAATATGAATTTGCATAAAAAGTGCGAATGCACTCTATTCATGATAGTGGAAAATACTTCGAATAAAAGTTAAACTGTTTCACTATTTGATATTAATAATTTTTTGTAGATAGAAATGTATAGAACATATAGAGGACAATCTTATTTTTTTTAGTGGAACCATATATGTTTTTTTTTAAATGCATTAGTTTTCTATCTTGGTATTTTATACACAAAATTATTATTAGCACTAATTTGCCACTCTTTCTTGCATCAATTAAAAGTTTAATTTTTTCCTCTTCTTCTAATAACAAGAAATCGTCCTACAGTCGCGTAGTCAAATGCGCGCATGTCCATATAAACTCATAAACCAATGCGACAAATTGTTGTTAGTGCGTGCATAGTCTCAGTTTAACAGATAGTTTAATTTTTATATGGAGAAAGCAAATCTGAAAACAGTGAAACCTCATGGAATATATAGTTACTGATTTCATTCCTTTCTGTTTCTGTAAGATTTTGTTGTCTTTTTTTATTCAATCTTTTTGCCTAGTTCTTGACTCATCTTTGTCTTTATTTTTCACTTGCTTAATTTGCAGAACAAAATGCAGTTTATTTCATAATGTTTACTGTTCTCTACATTTATTTTTTAGTTTTTAAATAATAAAAAATAAGTAAATAAAATAATATATAATTTTCCACAAGGATATATCGCCATTAATCTGTTCCTGAAGAACGAACGAATATTAAATTGGATGAATATAGAATCAACTTTTTGTATTATAAAAATTAAAATTAATTAATTAAATAAATGGTCTTAATTGTTAAACTTATCTCGTATGATCTTTTTACTGCTGCACTTGGTATTCAGTGTTAATTTAAGTTCTTTTATTACTTTAGTTATTTCAATCTAACTGCATTTTGTGATAATAAGCTCAAATGTTTTGTTTATCTCTCGTCTCGTCTTTCGTCCGTGTTGATCTCGCATCGTTCCCTTTTATTCTTATTCCTTCTTGGAGTATTGTTCGTTGGATCACCCAACGTTGGCAACGATACGTTCTCAACAGTCTTCTTTTGTACTAATATTGGAACTCTTGAGAAAATGCTAGCAACAGCCGAATGAGAAACAAGTGTCTATTTGAAGTATACTATTTAGATTATTAAAGATTATTTAGATTATTAGATTATTAAGATATTAAAAAAATTATAAAACCAATATATGTATAGCTAAGGCCAAGAAAATATATTAAAAAATATGTATTTGCATAAGGCAAACAGTACGGGTCTAGAGTAATCTAGATTTTTAGTGATGAATACTGGATTTTTGGATGAATATCGTAACATTTTCTTGCCGAAAATATGTGACGAATATAGAGGTTTCGCTGTACAAAAGTTAAAATATTTATTGAACTAATGGTTTCTCGACATAAATAAGTTAATAACTCTTTGCAGAAAATAGCTAAGGTGGAACAATTAATGTATTAAAGAATACATGGTTTCATTAATGAAAATTGAAAGTTATGAAGTTGACCTTCATACGTCCTCTATGTATCCACCTACAAAAGCCTAATGTTATCAAATTATGTTCCCCTTGAAACCACTTCTTGTTTGAAATATTTTTCGGTATCATGATGAGTTTCGGAAATATTCGCAGGGATCGATTTAAATCCCGATTAATCTACATACTTTGTATACTAAGTAACAAAATTAAAGGATCAATAAATTTTGAAATAGATTTTTATTTTTGAACTGTTATCAATTTTACAAAAATAGTTGTAGAGTAAATGGTCTAAGTTTCATTTCATCTACTTGCATCGCGTTAGCAAGAGAAATCCGATAACTCGAAAATTCAGAAAAATTTGAAAGTTTATAGAAATGACGCTAATAATGAAACCATTCTTAGTTCCAGCAAGTAAACATTTAATAAAGATGAAACCATTCTTTAAAACAAATACAAGTTTTTGTGCAGTTTTGAATATTTACGAAACTGCACGTGATATGAAAAGCAGCTAAATTAAAAGTTTTATAATCCTTTGATACTTAATTTTTTATAGTTATAGGCTAGGTCCTAGTTGCACATTGCACAGTTAACAAACCGACTAGTCAACGATACGAAACAGACACAACATTTTAACAATAGGTTTACGGGACGCGTCATTTCGACGCATTTCGAATTTCGTGAGGTAAATTATACGAGTCGTTTATATTTTTCTTCTACCATTTATACTGACTTTTATCCATTTAACGAGACAAATATATATCAGAATTCATTTTTTTCAAAGTTTTCTAGTTTTGTTTCTATGTGGTATACCCATCTCTACGGATACGCGTCATTTTGACGCAATCGAAATGTCCGCAAAACCTAGTGTTAAATGGGCACCTTCTACATGGCATTCGTACGATGATAGCTGCCGTATTTATCATTGGAATTGTGTGACATTTCATCTTTATCGCATCACATGGATAGTATCATACTAAATATTGACTTGAGAGCTTTGTAGCGGCGAGCCCAATACTAATGCAACAGTGAACATTTTTTATTTTTAATGTTCTGTTAATAAAAGTTTCATTAACATATTGGTGAGGTTTTCCTGATTAAAATGACAACAAACACGATATTGTTATAAAATTGGGTAATGCGACAACCCACATATTTTTATATAAAATTTACTATAAAATTTTATAACAATATGATGTTTGATTTCACTTTAATTAGAAAAATCTCTTCAATGTATTAATGAAATTTTTATTAAGAAAAAATATAAAATAAAAATGTTTTGCCTCTGGATTAGTGTTGTTTCACCGATACGAAGGTAAAAGTGGCCTTTTGTAGGGCCTTAACTCTAGTTAACCCTTAGAGTGCTATGGGCGCGAATATGCGTCTGGCGAAAGCTATCGGTGTGGACTAAGGACACATATATGCGTTTTCTGTAAGTGCCCGGCATGGACTAAGGATGCATATATGCGTTTGTCAATTTTTCCGAACACCTACGCAGAAGTAATACTATTACGTTTGTGTGAGATAAATATAAATGCATTTCTTAGTAACTGCAGTAAACAAATGCCAATAATGCCTCGTTATAACAGTTGTCTACCTGTTTCGCGGACAGTCGCATCTAATTATCAAGAAGAAAATATGTTGTTTGTGTGAAAGATAAGAGAATGCAGAAAATGCGATGTCGGATTATGTATGGATAATTGTTTTGAAATGTTTCACACACAACTGAATTATTAACTTGTGTTGTATTTACTAAATTTAGTTTTCTAGTTTATTGTTTTCTAGTTTATTACCCAAATTCTAGTTTTTAGTTATTTTTAATTATTTATTATAAACATTGAAATTTACAGTTAACTAGAATTTGGGTAATAAACTAGAAAACAATAAACTAGAAAACTAAATTTAATAAATATAACACAAGTTAATAATTTAGTTGTGTGTGAAAAATTCAGTGCTTGAGGAAACTAAAAAAACCAGATGTAGAGTTTTCTTACAAGTGGTGACCACTTCAACAATAACGAGCCACTATTGGCATTTGTTTACTGCCGTAAGAAATGCATTTATATTTATTTCACACAAACGTAATAGTATTACTTCTGCGTAGGTGTTCGGAAAAATTGATAAATCCATACATGCGTCCTTAGTCCATGCCGGGCACTTACAGAAAACGTATATATATGTCCTTAGTCCACACCGATAGCATTCGCCAGACACCTATATGCGCCCACAGCACTCTAAGGGTTAATATTTGATACGATCGGCAGGCTCGCATGTCATGCAGGCGACCAGCTTGATTTTTGTCGAGCCAACATCGATGAAAATGAGCGATAAAATGTCTATATAGGACACACAGTTGAAATCACTTCCATTATTGCGCATGTGATGATTTTAATGAAATATGTTTTAAATGAAAGTTGGATGGTTTAGAGGGGGACATAATTTGACGCGATTAGCTTTTATAGATGGATGTGTGGGGAAATATAAACCAATTTTTTTTTTAAATGAAACTCTGAAAATGAAAAGTCGGTACCCTGAAAGTTTAACGGCTGTGCTGAATATCCATTATTGAATAATATATGTATAATTTTGTAATCTTTTGATTAGTTTTTATTATTTTTTGTAGCTTTTTTAAATTAAATTATTGTAAATTGTAAAATGTTATTTCATTGAATATTCATAAACTTCAAACAATTTTACAAAATACAGATGAATTGGAATTTGGATTTTCGGTATTATAGTAAAACTGTTGTTTTTATTGTCAGTTTTATATGTATAGATGAAGTCCTTAGTATGTATGGTTACAAAAATTGTAAAAAATTCGAATAGTTCGTAATCTTCTGTGATCTTACGTAATTATAATACGCTATGTTTCTTTCGTTTTCCTTCGAGTAATTAAAATTAATATTCGCCGTATAGCAGCTCTATGAGTGAGAAGCAAGCGACCGGTAGTACAGACGGTTTCAGACTACCATTTACAATTTGTACTCAGGAATGTTTGGAAAAATTGTTTTCACTTTTAAAAATTCTCTTCACTAGCATAAACATTGGAAAGGGCTGTCTTTTTATAGAATTGAATGTCATTGATCATGTCGTCTTTTTTAAATATAAGAAATTTGTAAGATTAAGAAAAAAAACATACAATTTTCGTACTAATAAAGGACACCATTTTCTGACGATCATTTCGATATAAAATGGAACATTACTTACATTCGGACGTTATGGTGTAAGAGATATTAATTTTTATCACATATTTATACAGAGTGTCCACGGTAACACTGGACAGTTCTTTACATATTTTATAACACTATTGCAGTTATAAAAAGTTTTTCATATGCAGATTATATGGCATAAGACAGATACATTTTTTGATGAAGGCAAATATTTTTTACGTAGTTATTTTTCGAGCGAAGAAGATCAAATTCGTTTTTCTACATGGAACATATTCTTCAGATCATTTGATTGTGTTTCTTAAAAACAATTCACTAACTCTCTATATATACGACTAACTTTAATTAGTTCTTGAGATATTGAGTTTACAAATTTACTGATTTTTGCGGAAAGAACTTCACTGAAGTAGGAGGCACTGGTGATATTTGCGCAGTGGCACGTGCTAAGCATTGCTTCTTGAAACAGATACGAATAAACAAATATGTATATACAGTAATATAATTTATATTATATTATTATTAGTAATATAATTTTCCTGTCTATTTCTCAATCTCTTAATAAGGCATCATAAGCTAGAAATCTAAAGAGTTAATTTTTGACGTGATTCAATTGGTATTGAATACCGTGCTTGGGATCTAGTTTCTGCTTCTACTGTGCCTAGCGTCGTTTAGGATTGAGATTCCGAAAATCAACCGGTGGGGCGCCGTTCTTAACCATTTTTAAGAAATGTTAGGAAAAGCGATGGCTCTATGACACGGCCAAACGTCGCGTATTTTCAGTTCGGTTAAATCTTCATTCAGCAATTTTTTTTAGCGTTAAAAAAAGTAAATTTATAATAATATAAAAAAATACATTTAAAATAATGATAATATTGTCCTTTAACACTATTTGACATAGAATGCTCCGAAGAATGAATGTATGTAAAAAATATATGTAATTTCATCTAAAAAAACGAAGTTGACCTTCATGCGTTCTTTACACATCCTTCTATAAAAACGTTGATCACGTTAAATTATGCCCTACCCTATATACGATTGGTTCGCTCATATCTCATTATCGTAAACAACACTATAACAATGTCGTGTTTGGTTTCACTTCAGTCATTCATTAACAAAAAATAAAAAAGTTTCATTATTGTAATAGTGTTCTCTGACTGATACGAAAATGAAGCGGACCCCACTGTGGGGTGGCCACGCTGTACGACTTTCTCAAATGTTTATTTTCGCATGACACGGCGCTGGTGAACGGGTTTATTGCCTTTCTTCGCCGCTCCGCCATCAATCGTTTTCTATTTCGCGACGTACTACTGACGTACATACATACATATGTATATATATGGACACCGTCGCATAGTTATGTGATTTTAACTGTTGTTCGGTCGGTTAGTTTGTCGGCTGTATAACGCGTAACTAGAACCTAGAACTCTTCTCCACTTGCGGCTAATCGCGCGCGATGCCAAATACAGGTCAGCTTAATTTTTTTTAATGAAACCATGAATTTTTTAACATATTAATCAATCCATTAAATCATTCCTTATAAAAAGTTAGTAACCTAGTTATGTCGGGAAACTGTTAGCACTGAACAAAAAATTTTTTGGAAAAGCTGAAGGACATAAATAAGATAATTAACTCTGGAGTTTCTGTCGAATGTTAACAACCAAACGTATGTGTAGTATCACGGTAGAAAATTTCTCATCATTATAATATTAATTATTTATATTAAGGTATTATAAATTATAATATTATATATTATTATAATATGATATTATTATATATTACTACTATATAATAATGCATAACAATATAAGTTGATAATATTATATATTAAAACGTCTTGAAAAGACGTAAAATGACATTTAGTCATATGTAGTTGTTCTGGATGTGGGTGTGACATATATGTATTTCATATACTTCATAGTCGCGTGCAATTGATCTTGACTTCGCACAATTTTGTGTCTCGCGACATCGCATCCTTAGACGCGGCAGCGCGTATAGGAATTATACCGTATTCAACAATGGATTTTGTATGATTGAGAGTCGCGTGCGACTAATCACAAGTGGAAAAGGGGATTATAGTTTTGACATTTTCCATGCTCTATACTATGTAAAGAATTTTTGAGAAAAGCTTTTCTTCCTTTATTTTTTGTAGTTTTCATTTTTGATGACACTCAAATAGATAGTTTATTATATGTATATACTTGTATTATATACTATTATAAGTATATACTATATGACAGAGACACTGAAATTTTGACTATGAATTCATTAAGACTGCTAATTTGCAAGCGTTATGTGTGCGGTTATGGTTATACTTTTATGATAGTAGAATAAAATATATGTACATATTTCGCACGGTTGTGCTTACTGTGGTGGTTACGTAAGTTACAATAATGATACTCTTTTTAAAACAGAAATATCTTTCGCATAACGCACAATGTATAATTGCGATTTTACTATACACACCATGTACGTAGCGGAATAGTTCTTGCTCCTTTAAAAGAATGAAAGTCTATCGGATTATCAAAATTATTTGGTCATGTAAATATACACACAAGTAGAATTTTATTATATTATTACATGCATGAAGATTTCTATCGTACTCGTGCAGTGTAACAGCTTCAGAAAAACTTCGTACTTTCGTTGGTATTACCTGAGCTACTTTTTTGCAGAGCTCCAAGTTTTTCTAAATTTTTGAACTATCAAACATCCGTTATAAGTTTATTTCCTTCAAACATGCTTGTTAATATAAATCTAATTAAAGCCTTCTCTTTACAACGTCTTTCTGGAAGTAGTTGGTATATTATTTTTTGTCACCAATTTATTATCGATGTAATTTGAGTCATAAAAAAAATTTATCAATCATTGCACTATCAATTATGCACACGTTTTGAGAAAAAAATCTAATCTCAAAAATCTATTTTCCCGCATCGCTTTTGTAAGTAAAAATTTTAGGAATTGTAGGTATCAAGCCACCGTTAGTAGTGTTTATAAATATGTACATATGATTGTAACAAAAATTAATGTAAATTAGTATATACAGTACATTCAAATGTTTGTATGTATTCTCGATGAATCTTCAACATCTATTTATTCCAAGATGAAGCTTCTTATGAAAAAACGTCACTAAATTTTCAACTTATTTTTTTACACCAGTAATTAAGATGCTCTGAGAAATTTTTAAAGATATAATTATATCTTAGATTAGACAATGTATGCATGTAAATTATAGAATAATTATTAAAAATATAAGAGCTCCAGATAAACAGATTTGAAAACAGATTTGATTGTAGTCATAAAATTATATGTATAATTATAAGAAAAGCACATAATGTTTTTGCAAGTACTGAAGCATTCCTTTCTTTAATGAATAAGTGTTTCGTCATTTGTTACATTTCTATAAAATACTAATATCGCAGATTATGTTCCTTTTAAAATTAAGTAAGATTTTCTCGATATGTTTTTTTGTATCGTTAAGAGCAAGCAGCTTATTCAAATGGTTCTATGTATAACTTTGTAACAATTGTCAATTGGATTAAGTCCTTTTTATATTACAAGATGTGCATTATAATATTTATACATTTAATGATATTATATGTTTATAGTAATATTATGCCATAAATAACTTGCCATTACATAAATTATTTAAATATTATTAACAAAATATTTTTTAGCCACCAATAGAGGGTATTTTAGAAGGTTGGGGCAGTTTTACCTCAATTTTATGCAAAACACTTACAGAAATGCAAAATACTGATGAACGTCAATCTTATCGTCCATCAGAGTTGTTAAACTCGTTTAAAAAGAAAACAACGCAATGTATGGATGGAGGACAACATGATTCGCATGAGCTTCTTAGACATCTTCTAGAAATAGTACGAAATGAAGATCTCAGGGTGAGTATATATTTATTTTATTTCATCTTATATATAGTAATGTTTTCAGCAGTGAATTATGTTAAGAACGGAATAAGAGAAAAAGAATTAAAAGTATTAAAATTGTGTTAAAAAAAATTATTACATCAAAAAATAATATTGTTACGAATTCTTTATTCATTCTTAAATATTATTACAGTAATGCAATGAAATAGATTCTTCATTATGATTTTAAATTTTCTTGTAAATACTATGCTATTTTTTTTATAGCACACCCTAAAAGGTATTTTTGCAATGTTGTAGAAGTTAATATTTGATAGTTATAATGCACTGAAGAAGAGCATGGTATCTTATTTATGATATTGTCATATTTTTCGGAATCATCATGTGACATTGTTAAAAACCCAACGAAATTATTTAAAATTTCAGTGATTTGACATATCCGCGTCAACGTGATCAACTGGAACACGTTGTCAAATATGTAATAGCATGGAAAAAGATATAAGAAAATAATAATTTTGATAAGTTACGTTATTAGACTTTGTATGTGTCTTCATAGTGTTAGATTCTGAGTTAAAAGTTTTTAAATTAACTCAGTGTTATTACGGTTCTAGAGCGTTATATTATTTCTATATTGAGGTGTGATTAGTGACTAACGTAATGGCGAATCGATGCATATATGTGCAGGGTATTTCTTTTAACTGAAAACTATAGAAAATATATTCTTACAAGAAATTGTTTGATATTAGTATGGAATTTTCTTCTGCCTTCCAGTCTTTCATCTTTTATTATTTGTTCTTGGCGTATATGTTGAAGACTACAAAGCTTGGAGCTCTACATCCCAGAAGGAATATAGCTTCCATCTTTTGTATTATCAGTGTCAGGCTTTTTCATTCACTCAGCTTTCTTTATAAAAGGGTTATGGTATCTGTGGCATTTTATTGAATTTCCTTAAAAGTGCGGAAACTCCTCCGAGCTCACTCTCGTGAATCTCATGTTTAAAGGTCCATTTAAGACCGTGTCCGTTCCGTGTCCGAACAGTGCCCGAACAATGTCCGGGTGTTTATTCGCGAATATTTATATACTTCACCGGCAACCGTCCAGGATATACCTGAGATAAATATACTAATCCGTTTGAAATCAGACATTATACGAGTATATACAACAAAATGCCGTTTCAACTAATTTAGCTATAATAGCAATACTTTCGGATGAAGAAGAGAAACACGAAGAAAAGATATATTACAAGGAAAATTCGGCAATTTGAAAATCCAAAAAGATTTGGTACTTTGCACAAATGTAATCTATGTGATACTAGTAACAAAACTTCTTCTCATGTTGTATTAGGGGCGAAAACACTGCCCAAAGAAATTTTGGCTTTCCATATTATCTTAAATATTTAAGAAATTATACAAGACATAGGAAAAAGGTTAAATTGAAAGTTGTAATGTTTTTTATGGCCTATATTATGGATGTGAGAAATTAAAAGACTTTCTTTTAAAATTTACTCCTACCACACATAATTTTCTGAAGTTTTATTTTTTCATGTCACATGTGTAAATATTCTTCGGAGAGTTCTCTACAAATATATAAATGACTTGAAACATCAAAACATTTGAACACACAAAATCGAAGGGTGTAATGTAAATCGTTGTACATCGTGTGTAGATTGTGAGGTCTTGCTGAGCTGCAAATTGCTTATATTAATTAAGTTATACTAATTATATTAAATGATATATATAATCTCTTGTGTCTTTATTATCGTAAAATAAACTAGATATAAATAGATATTCCCGTTACAGTAGTACTTTCCTATTAATCCAACCAGCAATAAACAGATAGAATGACCTTTTTAATTTTCGGGTTGTCGAACTTCCCTTGTAACCCTTGTAAAAGGAAGAATTTCGTTTTATATCATTATGTGCATGGCATTTAGAATTGCTCTCTTTTTTTGAAAGCCGTATTATCTGATAAATCTAAATCCTGTTTCTTCCTTGTATTTTGTCTGCTTTAACTGCTTTCATAGTGTAGGATCTTTACTATAATTAGTTTACTATAATTAGATCTATACTATATAGTTTATTTACAATAAATGGATTAAGCAGATGTTGGTTAAACAGGAAACGATGGTTGTTTAACGTGAACTAATCACAATAACGTATTATAATTAAGACAACTAGATAATTAATTTGCAACTCTCGTCACTATGAATCGAACGCAATCTCTCACGGGGACCACACTTTCTCGACAACGCTAATGTCACGTAGGAGACACAAGATATCACGAAAATGATAGATCGCCGGTGATCTCTTCGTGTCGCAATTCGAACGTTTCACAAATAAGGTGAATAAATTGAACTTTGTATATGGTAATAGAATTTATTATGAAAATCCAACAGAATGACGTTTCAAAGTGTTACAACAGACTGATTCAAAATGTTACAACAGACATAGACTTTAGTCCCTCTGGAGGGGTCGTCTGGTGTATCTCAGAGGCGGCTGTTCCATTACTATTTGGTTATTGTTTCGATAGCTGTGTAGATGAATGAATGTTAGATTTGCTTTGCTCCGTTGAAGCGTATGGTTGTGGTGGGTCGCCTGATTTGAATGATCCCGTTATTTTCGTTTTCGGTAATGTTTTGGAAAGTGACCGTTCCATGGGCTGATGGATGAATTGGTGCTGTTGGTACTTGATGCATATTGTTTACGTGAGCGGTAGGGTTTTGATACATACATTTTTGGAAGTAATCGATGTAGACATTTGAAAAGTTTACATTTGTACATTTTTTATAGGAATAATAATATAATGGTTTTCCGTTTATAAAGATACGGACGTCAATTCTTCCAGCTTGGAGACAGCAGTCGGGCAAGTTTTGACTGTTTGTTGGTTATTAATTAATTCTATTCTACGTTCAGGTGAATTGATTCTATTGTGGCTTGGTTGAATTCTTTTACAAATATGGATAATGGCCGTTCGTTTACAATATTTGTTTAAGTAGTGGCTATCGACAAAGGTGTATTGTTCTCAGTTGGTTAGTATTAAGTCAGTTTCTACTACAGGTACGATAAATACAGAGTTTTGCTTGAAAGGTATCGGATAAATTTGTATTATTTTCCATTCATTGTTTTCCTGATATGATAGTGTTGATAATTTCGTCGATATGTTCTAAGAAAACGTTGGCATAATTTAGTGATCTTACTACTAGATCGCTTTGGATGTATTCGAGGAATAGAATTATCCATGTTATGGTTTCCTTCCTGAAAAATTTAAGGCTTTAATCTTTTACCGTGGATTCTTTGCGTTTGACCATTGGAATATTCAATAAGATAAGGGGGTGGATTGGATGAGAGGATTTCTGCCGGTCTTAGCCATTCGTGGTCTAGTTTGTTGGTTTTGTGATTGTTATGTACCCATACTTTATCTTTTACTTGGAAAACACTTTGTGTTTTGATAATTTTTTGAATTTGATCTCTTTGATATCGCTTTTTGTTTGATTCAGTGATTTGTCTTGCTTTTAGGCGTTACGTCGATTTTTCCAGAGGTTAAATAATTGATCTTTAGTTAGGGTGGGGTTGTTTGATATTGAGGATGGCATGTTAGCTTGTCTTCCAAATGTTAGTTCAAATGGGGTATATCTGGTCGTTTCGTGTACTGAAGTATTATATCCCATGCATATTAGTTTTAAATTTTCGTTCCAATCGTTTTGTCGGTCGGTTATACAAGTTCGAATATGATCTTTTATTACAACATGTGTTCGTTCGAGAGATCCGTTAGATTGCGGGTGGAAAGAAGTAGTTTTTATGTGTCGAATTTTGAAAACCTTTTCAAATGTATCCATCAGTTTACATACAAAGTTTCGTCCCATGTTCGTAAGAATACTTTTCGGTGCGGAAAATATGTACACATAGTGATCAAAAAGTTCGTTAATGATCGAATTGGCTGTTTGATCTTTTAAAGGTATGAGTACGAGATATTTGGTTAATTGATCTTGGATAGATAGGATAAATTGGTTGGCTTTTTTGGTTTCGGTGAGAGGTCCGAATATGTCCATTGTGATTTTATCGTTAGGGTCAACGGGTGTGTCAGTTATTATTGGCTCCGTCAAGCAGGTGGAGAAACCAGACTGCCTTGCATGGTGGCTCCGGCGACGAGGCGCGGTGTGACGTGACCGCATACCGCTCCATTAGGGGGTGCAATTTATGCGCGGGGGGGGGGGCGGTGTGTTGCTCACATCGGTTCCCGGGGCTCTCTCGATCGCAGTCGGGACGGTCATCGTGAAGGTTTTAGTCGGTTGGAGTCCGGCACCACCACGCCGCTTCCTCCCAGAAGCGGCCTGGTGTCCGTGCGGATTTCCTCCACGTTAATAAAAAAAAACAAGTTATTATTGGTTGTACTTTGACCCTGATACGGTTTAATTTTTCTCGTTGGCAGGTTTCAGAGTTCTGTATAAATTCTGTGACGTCTTGCTCTAGGTTTGTCTAGTGATGGTGTTCTTGTATTCGTTTCACGGTGCGGTGTATACCTAAGTGTTCTACTATTTCGTTATGATTTTCGCATAGTATCGTGTTCGTTATCGTAGTCTACTGGCGGATCTTGTCCAAATATTAGTTTAATTTGAGGGAATCTGGTTGTTAGAAACCTTAGCATGAGTTGAATGTTTACCTTTACCAATGTGCTGAAGCTATTGTCGTTTATTCCTATATGTAAGTGTCCAGTTTGGCGTTTAATAAAGTGTTTAGTTAATTGATGGAACCAATGCTGTTCGTTAAAGTCTCCTAGTTCGGTCTTTGTAATTTGTTTAAAGTGTGGTCTGTTGGGTTTTTGAGTTATTGGAGCTGGGGTGATATTGGTTTTCTAATCGCTATACTCGTTATAATAGTTCGGGTTTTTTTAGATCGGATTGGATTTCTTCATTGGTGATAGTATTCAATTTCATAATCATACTCCTTAAGCGCTATTGTATGAGTCTCGATGAGCGATCCTTAACATTTTTTAACCATTTTAAAGCTTGATGATTACTTTGAATCTTAAATTTTCTACCAAGTAGGTATTGCCTTAGGCTTTTGATTGACCATACTATTGCTAGGAACTTTTTCTCGGTTGTGGAGTAGTTTTTCTCAGGAGGGTTCAAGGTTCGGGATATGTAACAGCATGGATGTCCGTCTTGGGAGAGTATTGCTCCTAATCTTTCATTACTTGCGTCTGCTATTAATGTGAATGTTTTTTCAAAGTTCGGGTATTGCAGTACAGGAGCTTCACAAAGTTTTTGTTTCAGTGTGTCAAATGCAAGTTGTTGTTTATCAGTCCAGTGGAATGAAGTGTCTTTCTTTGTGAGGTCTGTCATTGGTTTCGCGATTTTAGAAAAATTTCGTATAAATTTCCTGTAGTACCTAATGAGTTCTAAGAATGATTTTATGTGAGTCGCGGTTTTCGGTATTTTAAAATCTTTCACGGCCTGAATCTTTTTGGGATTGGGTTTTACTCCTTTTGTTACTACGTGTCCTAAATATTCTAACTCTGGTTTTAAAAATTCGCATTTATCCGGTTGTATCTTTAATCCTAAATTTTGTAATCTGTCTAATACGATGGCTAGATTTCGGTTGTGCTCTTGGATAGTGCTTCCGAATATTATGATATCGTCTAAGTATACGAAACAGATATTTCCTACTAATCCCCATAACGCGGTATCCATCATGCGTTGGTACATTGTCGGTGCGTTTTTGAGTCCGGAGGGCATGCGATTATAGTGGAAGTGACCTTGTGAAGTTGAAAATGCAGTATATTTTTTAGATTTTTGTACCATGGGTATCTGGTGAAATCCTGACGAGAGGTCTAGGGCTGAGAAAAATTCAGCTTTACCTAAGTGATCGAGTTTTTTGTCCGAATTCGGCAAAGGATACGCGTCTTGATCTGTTTGCTCGTTTAATTTTCTTCATATTTAATTTTCTTCGTATTTGTTTACCTGATACGTCTAATTTCTTTGGAACTATTCAAATTGGTGCGTTATATGGACTGCCCGATGGTTCTATGATTCGTTTGCTCAGCATGTCGTTCATTTGAGTCTCAATTTCTTTTTTATGACATTCGGGCAGTCTATAAGATTTGATGTTTACAGGTTTGTCTGTCTTGAGTGTGATTGTATGCTCGGTTAAGTTAGTGCATGCTAGTGAGTCTGTTTTCATGTTAAAAACGTCTAGGTAATTGATAAGAAATTTCTTAAGGGGTTCTTGGGGTATAATGTTATTTACAATTTATAAGGGGGGTCGGTGTGGCTTGCTTTCTCAGCGACCGTCTTCTCCTTATTGTGATGTCAAATTTAAAGCCATTAGGCGACTACCAAACCGCTCTATGTTTTCGTCTAATTATACTTCTAACAATAGCCCATAGATGGTGAGCAACATTTGACTGTAACAATAAGTATGCATGTTATATTCTTGCCTTTTTCATACGTTTCCGCGAGCGTGAGTTCCGAGTTAAGTGGATAAGTCTGTATGTAGGTCAATGACTGACACCTGAATCAAATTTCAGAATCTTGAAACTTTCGATATCCATTTGGTGCTATGCAGTATTATAGATGGTGATTAAAAGATGTATTTTAAGCAAATAATTTCAAACGGATCACACATACACACAGAGGCGGGATCGGCTTTTGATGTCGGAACAATAGAACATCGAAATAGTCTGATCCGACTGGTCAGGGTGCTTTTTCCTTGGGATCTCTTGTATAAATTGTCTTGTAATTTGTCTTTGTAATTTGTCTAATTGTCTTGTATAAAGTATCAATGCTCAATGCTTGTTTCACATTTTGTAAAGATACTAATACTAATACTATACAGTGTCTTTATTTCAATGCGATACACGATTTTCCATCCATTTACAGTCATTTATAAAAAAAAAACAACGACAAAGCGTTATTCTATATACATATTATGTGGACAACAAATAGCAGTAACGAAAATTATGAAAATATTAGTTTACTTTCGTAGCGAATCAAAAGAATCATATTTTAGGGATCTTATTTATTTTTTTAATTGTGCTGTAGAAAATATTAAGATAAATTAAAAAGCATATTATATAGCATTTTCGTTTTCACAATATCAGGATTGTAATGGTGAAAATAGTGAAAAACTTAGTACAATTTATGTACAAGTTACGTCTATTTATCATTGACTAATTTACTAAAATTAATTATTTTGAATTCAGTTGAATCAGATATGCTGAGTTCTACTGGTTATGACTTACTTTTGACTGACTATAATCCATCATTCCAGAAGTATAGTACAAGTCGGTAATTATTGATAAACAATGACTGTCGTTATTTTAAATTTCAATGATCTTTTTTAATGTGTTGTAGAAATCAACATTTGGAACAACTGTTTCCTTTGCGTATTTCTGTTGAAATTTTAGTTTTTGAGATATTTACAGAAAACTGTCGGTACTAATACAGTGAATTCTGCCCATATGTGTGTATTTATGACATTTATGGCACAATCACACGCATAGCACACACGTTCGCTACTTCTTTCGCCTCTTGGCAATCTGTGTATATCCGTTAACCATTCATCTCTTTATATTTGTAGCATATTTTTTTCAAATCTAAATAATTATTTATAACTTCCCCTGTAAGGCTGCAGACGATAGCCTGATTTTTAAAGTCGAATAACTAAATTCTGATATCATGGCTAAAATGTTCCCAATTTGCAAATAATGGCAATATAATGTTACTGGTAGTTATGTTATTATTTATTACTCAAACCTATGGGTGACCTCTCCTCTGCGGCTAAATTTGTGAGATTAATCCAAATCTAACCAAGAACATTAATGACAATCATTTTTAATGTGCACGGGGCTGTAATCCAAAAGATCCATGGAATAATCAAGCTCGTCCATCCTTTGTTCATATTGTTACAACTGTGTATGAGGTTGTTATTTGTCGCACTAAAGATGTTCCCAGAAGCAACATATATCGTTTGTTCGAACCGATAGTAGTTTCGGCAATGACCACGAATATTGAAAAGGGAGCGCTCGCTTCTCGACCTTTGAGAGGAGTGCGGATGCGTGAGCTTGTGTTGTAATATAGAAGCGTGATAATTGTTTATAGAGTTCATTACTGTATCTTTATCAATGTTATACAAAAAGTCTGTAAATATATAATGTGTAAAAGCTAGGTTTGCTTTAGCTTTTTAAGTTCGGCCGCGAGGCAATTGGCAACCAATTCTAACGCACACGTTACTAGAGATGCACAATTAAGTATAGGCAGAATTCACTGTAGTGGTACCGACAGATTTTTGCGAATATTTCAAGAACTAAGATGGAGTGGCAGTTACATGTATAGAAAAAAAGAGTAATTGTTTACGAAGAAGCTCACTTCATCGATTCCGATGATTTTTGAATATGCTGCAGAAATCAACATTTGAAACAATATTTTCCTATACATATAACCATCGCTCAGCCATAGTTTCCGACATTTTTGGCATTTTTACTTTGATGTGTATTGGATACCGCTTAAGCTTGGGTTAGACTAGTTTACGGACATGATTATATTACATGCTCTGATTGCGATGAGTTTATAATCTCGCGTTTCAATCTGTGAACACAGGGAGAGAGAAGATAAGATTTTTAGTTGTGTATAATAAAAAATTTAATTTGTGTATAATAAAAAATTTAATCTACGCTTAACCCAATATAGGTCATCAAACTTTTTGGCACAAATTTGGCATAAATTGATTGAAATCAGATCAGAACTTATTTAATTTCTAGCAAGTATGATTTGTATTGATTTAGGCTTGGGTTAAATACGTTAAACCACTTGTCGTGAGATGGCCGGTCAATAATAACTGCAATAATGAATTTAAGGATTGTCCTACTAAAAATCATTTCTTAGGTTCTACAAAATCATCGCGGGTCAAGTATGTAAATGTGATGTAGAAGAAAGTTCGTCATTTACTGAATGCTCTCGAATAGCTAAGCTAGATTACATTTTTTCTCATCTCCTTGTGTTTAAATATTGAAATGTGAGATATATAAACCCATAGTGGTCAGGGCATATAATATAATCATGTCCGTAGATAAGTTTAATTCAAATCTAAGCGGCATCCAACGTACATCAAAGTAAAAAAATGTTAAAAATATTTTCATAAATATCTTGGAAACTAAGGCCAAGCAGGGATTATATGTATAGGAAAAAGTTGTTCAAAATATTGATTTCTACAACATATTAAAAAATCATCGAAATCGGAGAATCCCTCCGATTCATGTCCCTGATAAGATTAAAAAATCATCGAATCTAGGATAGTGACAGATTTACATATAATTACTAATAAGTTTCTCAAATTTGATTCAACATGTCAACCAAGCTATTATATACAACACTCATAAATACAAAGAAAGTCAGGGTAATCATCGATATCTTACCCATCTCATAGATCTCGATAACTTTTTTGGATATGTTATAGAAATCAATATTTTGAACAACTTTTTCCTATACATATAACCGCCGCTCGGTCTTTGCGAGATATTCGCAAAAAGATGTTGGTAAATATAGGGAGAATTCTTTCTGCCTATAATTGTGCATGCGTGACAACGTATGAACCATTAATAGTTGCTGACTGTCTCGAACGAGACTTCTTCATATAATTGCGATTAAATTAGGATGATCTGTATCTATTTAGTGTACCAAATGATCCTTCCCGTCTAAAACTTACAGTCTCCTCCAATGAAAATCAAGGCTATTCTCTCTAGAAAATTGCCAGAAATGCCATAGGACTGACCTGTACTGCCATAGGACTGTCTCATGGTAGTTTCCTCTAGATAAGCAAAATGTTAGTAAAATGCCGATTTCTTCTGAGTGTAATTCTTCCTTAGGAAAGCCTCTTCGATACTGTAATTGCAATCAAACGCAGTTGACTCGGCTGTGGATACATTATCCTCCTGCATAGAGTTAAAAGTAAATAAATATCAGGCTCGAGAATTATTGGGTCTCCTACCGCCAATTCTAAAAATAAATACTACGATTGGTTTGGCCAATCCGGGACGGTGATAATGTCTGTTGTTCTATTTTGCTTCATTTTTAGAAGCATTCTGTGAATCTGTCTGAAGGGCAGAATACATAAAATTTCAGATTCGACCAGCTTACTGTAAATATGCCGATTTGTAATGCGTCTGGTTTCTAAGAAAGGAAAAATTCGCATTTGACATTCATTCTATACGCAAATAAATCATTTGTGGTTCACCTAATCCTTTAGCGATAATATCAAAGGCTCGTTGTGTTTTCACTTGGTATACTCATTCATAATTCTCAGCAGTCCGTCTGCTTATTACCTTCCGATGCTGTGTGCGATGCAAGAAAGACGATGTACTTGTCCTTTGCCTATTGCCAGATGTCCCTCGCTAATTTTATTTATGCGGGCAGCGTACACCCTTTATTCTGTTTACATACGCTATTGCAGTTGTATTATCAATCTTTAAGAGTATCTGACCTTCTCTTACATTATCTGTCAATTTTCCTAAAACTATCTTCATCGCTAAAATTTGCTTGTAATTTATGTGCAGTTTCTTTTCATTTTCTGCCCAGAATCCGAAGGCGTTGATGGAGCTATTTGTTGCTTTCCACAGCGTATTTGACGCGCTTGCATATTTCCATTCTGAACTTATTTGTTTTAATACTTTTTCTTACCCCGGGTAATTAATTAATCCACCAAGTTAATGTTAATATAGGGTTAGGTAGATCAAAGGTCCAATCGGTTTGATTTGTTTTTGGGAGAATTGCTTTTCCTATAATTGAAGTTATTAATACCATTAGATTCGTCTCAAGTCTTTTTTCCCTATTCCAACTCTCTCGTGTCGATCATCAGTCCGCAAAATTTGTACCTAGTATTCGGGACAATGCTATTTTTTCCTTAGTCCTAAGACCTAAAGATCGGAATAATTTTGCCGTTTCTGTGATGTTTGTATTACATGCCACGTAATCGGCCACAATGCACAAGATATCATTTAGGAGAGCTACCAAGATTAGTTCTTGTGACTGCAGGTAAGTTTCAATATTTTGGTAAAAATAACATTGGAAGAATCGTTCTAATTACTCGTACCGAAGGCATTTTCGGCTCTTTTTATGTATGAATATTGCGTAGCACGCATTCTCGAGACCTGCTGTTCTGATGTAACAGCCTAGTGAAACTAGCTTCTTTTTCGCCGTTCTTATGTCGTCTATTTTGAAATGCTAGGTCTGGATGAAGTTGTTCAATTTTTTTAGATTCGGAATAAAAGGTAATGATCCATCTGGTTTTTTTGACTAGGAAATAGTTGGTTGGTGTTTGCTTGCCCTATAAGATTCTATTATTACTTTTTCTAGTAATCTGTCACTTATTGAGTCCTCTCGTGCTGTAACCTATCTATCATATTTTGGGGCGGCTTTTCCTAGCTAACCTCTCTATCGAACTGTATTCTGTATCCCACAATGCAACATGGGGCGAAGTTGTCCGAAATCTTTTGCTAATTGTCTACAAATGAATTTAATCTACCCGTCATTTTACTTACATTTATCTCGGATTGTTCTACTTTCTCATTTTGTTGTAACTCTGATCGTATATCGATGAAAACGGCATGTAGAGGGTGTTATTATTTGATCTCTTTATCGAACTTGCTACCCTGCGTCTCTTTTATCTGAGAGATTTCTACCAAAAAGAAATTCTTTCTTCGGGACACTTCTCAACTTCTTATTCATCTCAGCAATTCTCGACTTCATCTGCAAAAGATAGGTAATGAATTGTTTGTAGCTAGCATGTACGTCATGCGAGTGTATATCATCTTGATCTATCTGCATCATATAGTATTATTTTGTTTTCGCATCAGACATTTTGCGAACGTCTGATGAACGTTCACCGGTCCCTGTGATACTGATAACTTTTGAGTTGACGGGTTTGGTCGCTTAGTTTTTGATATTTCATCAGCGATGGTTAATAGTCCGTAATGGTTCTAATATAATTATCATATTTAGAATTCATTTTAGAATTTAGAATTTTAGTATTTAGAATTTGTCCTCTTCACCGATTTCGATGATTTTTTAATATGTTGTTAGGAGAATGGTTCTGAATAACTTTTTCCTATACATGTAACAGCCGTTTGGTTCTAATTTCTGAAATATTCACACAAACTGTCTTTAATATTGAATCCTGTCTAAATGTGCGTATCTGTAACACTGTCACAAATATAGTCGGTACATTCGCTGCTTCGTTCACGTTTACATCTATCACTTATCGTTTCTTCATCATTATATCGTACTTCATGAATCCAAAGCTCCTACAAAAACTTGATTTAGTAGTAGTATACAGGGTGTTCGGTTATAGGCGTAAAAGAATTTAAGGGGTGATTCTTCAGGCTAAAATAAGATGAAAATCAAGAATAAAAACTTGCGTTTTCGGCTTTGTTTCTTAGTTATTGACAATTAAATCTTAGTCGACATATCTCTGTGCGCGAACAAACCTCTGTTCACGAACGAAGGTAGGAAGTCAGTTTAAACTGTGGGATGTGCAGGGATCCTTAAATCGAACGATACATGGACAGCAGCTTATTTCGTGCAAGTCGTAGAGAAGAGGATTGTAGAATTCGGAGATGTAAGCCATCCTTTTTTTCTTTTTCTTTTTTATATGTGGAGAAATCCTCATGGACGGCCCGCTGCTTCCCAGGAGCGGCGGAGTAGTGTCGGACTTTACCGACTAAAACCCCACGGTGGTCCGCCTGACGCTCAACAGGGATGCCCCGGGACCTTTTTCGAATTACTACCGGAGCATTCCTGCGTCTTCTCGTATTCTTGGGGAGTCGTCCCTCTCAACGTTATTCCCTGGGTCGTCATGTAAGTCTGAGGAGATCCCAGATCCCCCTCGGCGTGTTGGCCTCTATGACTACCTAGGGCCGTCCTTCGATGCGGAACCCTACAAGGGTGGGATGTTCTCACTCTCTCCCGCTCTGTCTGCTCCTTTACAGTGTATCGAAAATCACTCCATGAAATTTTCGAGTAGACGAAATTGTTTTCTTTAATCCTTTGTCTCTATAAATAATTAATGGCACGGATTTTTTATCCGAAGGATCGGTAGAATATTCAAGGTCGCCTATCCGCCGTTTATATATGCTATAAACAAAAAATAAGAGTTAGGTTTGGGTTACATGTACCATAGAAATACATGTGCCGCGTAAGTGAATGCAATATAGAAATCGAAAAGGAATGCTACATGGAAGTTCATTCTATCCTTGTTTGATCAAATATCTACACTGATGTCGTTCATTGATGTTACATTTTTATTTATTGTATGAATATGCATGTGTTATTAGATTAGGAGACAAGGTGCCTGTTTGCAACGTTCTCTTTCCATGTATTTTATATATCTTTCTCTTTCCTGTATTTTTCAGCTCGTTCATTCACTCTATTTATATATTTCCATAGGTCATTGTATCAACCAATACTAACACACTGTTACGCTGTTACGCTCGTACAATTATTCAAAAATAATTAAACAGAATTCACTGTAGTGGTCTCGTCACCTTTTTGGAAATACCTCGGGAACTATAGCCGATAGTTACACGTAGAATAAAAAGTTCTTCAAAATCATATCTGTCACAACATATTAAAAAATCTTCGAAATCGGAGAGGACGATTCTAAAGTTTCATTCAATATTATAATTTCATTCAATATCTTATCTTGGTACATACATAATAGCTTTTATGTTATGTAAATTAAACGATATGTAGCCTTTTATGTAAAGAATTATGATCATTTTTGCTTTTTCGAAAAATATTGTAGATATAGAAAATTGATATATTTTATTGTATTGATCATAAAATAACGCAAAGCAGTTTCCTCTTTCATCTTTTCTCTATATTTGGCATTTACGAGGAAAACGTTGGTTTGTAACAATGCAATAATTCTGCAAGTGGATTGGCAATTAATTTATACACATTTAATTCTCGCAGCTGTTGCATAATAGAATAGATAGTGATATATGTATTCGTAACAATATTATTACATTATTAATAATTACGTATCATTTTTTATAAATATTTTTATAAATCTTATCTTACTGTACTTACTTGAACTATATTTTATTGAATTTAATATTAATTATAATTATTTTACTTGTCAAAGATTTATAATGATTGCTGTTTTTAGCAATATGTATTAGTGAATGCGAAAACATAATCTTTTTAGAGGTACCAGAGTATAATTCTGAAAGAAGTTGGTTTGAACGAAAAAACTAATCCAGAGGGTGTAGAAGAAAACCTCAAATCACGTGTAAAATTTTATGGAAATCAGGCTAGTTCAAGATTACTTGGACCAGAACTTGTTTTTCGTGGGGTTTTAGTCTCAACATTAGAATGCCTGGACTGTCATCATTCTTCACAGAGTACAGAACCCTTCTTAGATCTCAGTTTGCCGGTTATGGCAGATAAACCACAACCACCAGTTTTGAAGTAAGAATAATTTTCTGAAATATGTGACAGAAGAGAAAGACGTGAATGTCTCATTTAATCTTATTGACTAAAATATTTTGTACAGAGATGTTGTATGTATTTTAGAAGTTAAAATGTAAAAGTTATCAGGAGATCATTACGTGATTCTTAGGTAATATTTCTGCGATGGAAATATAGACCTATATATATGGAAATATGCACATAAAAAGATGTTAAAATCATCTTTATCCTTTTTATACAACGTTTAACGTCCATACAACGTTTCTACTTTTCAATTTCATGTAATATTTTATTTCCTAACGTATAAGATGTGTTTTAAAATCTTAATTTCAAAACGTTTGTTACATACACAAAATCTGGAAATTTCTTGAGTGTTGCTCTTGAATCTACATAAACATGTATGTATATTCAAACATTACATTTGCAGCTTTTAATAAGTGAAATATATATGTATTGTGGTAGGATGAGTGCGGAGATGATAAACATAAAAAATGATGGTTGCGTGTGGCTTAGCGACAGCGTGATGCGCTATCAGCTGATTGATTGTGAACTCCTCACAAGTGTGTCATGTAGGAGACACAAGAAATTAACTGGTCACCGGTGATCTCCTCGCGTCGTAGTTCGAACGTTTCGCAAGTAAGGTAAAAAATTCGGACTTTAGATATGATAGTAAAATTTATTGTACGAATCCAACAAAGTAACAGAGTAGGTTCAGAGTGTTATAACAAAAAGCTGTTGATTTGGGAGGGTTCTTATATTAAGATTTGGTCTCTTTGAAGGGGTTATCATCGGGTGTCTATCAGACGCGGCTATTCTGTTACTATTTGGTTAATGTTTCGGTGGCTGTGGCATGCAGGATGTTTTGTCTACCCCATTACTGTTTCTGAGCCTGTGACAAGTGCGTAGCAGCGCTCATGCGTCTGGCCGTCCTAGCAACGCTCACGCAACATCCTTCTCTTTTTATTTGAAAGCGTTTAAAAGTAATACACAACAAGAAGTAATATATAGTGAGAACAGTAGATAATGCATCTTTATACATAGTCTATGAATCGTCTCGGAAGTCTCCTTTGTCGGGTTAACCTACATCCTTTCGCTTGCGTAAACTGTGCGGTCAGTGTGTTTACAATGGGAACGTCGCTTGCCGCTTGGTTTTGAACATTCATATTTTCAAGTAGGATGTCGATTTGCGCTACGCTTTGATTAATTTACAGTTTCATTTATTTCCAGAATTTGGATTAGGTCTATTTGAGTGGACAATTCCACCATAGATCCGCATATGAATTACCCATACTTTATCGCCTGTTTGTAGCATTGATCTTCTCTTTGCGTGATAACGTTTATCACAGGCGCGCTCCTAGTTCTCCTTCTTCACGTTTTCTTCATTCTCGATTGTGCCATTTAAAAATACCTTTTTGGGAGGACTGGGTTGAAGGATTAGATTCTTTGAGAGAATATAGATGGAGAGGGCTGGAGTATAGCCGTTATTCAATGGAAAGATCCTATAGGCTAATGGTATATTGATTGGACACTATTAGTTTTAGTTTATTCGTTTTATAATTGCAGGATGACTATAGATATTTTAAGGTACGATTAGCATGCGCGTATTTCACTTTGTACCGCTTAGATCGATTTGATAAAAATTTACATATTATGAATTTGGTATTTGAAGAACTGCATTAATATTTCTTTATCAGTCAGAACCTGGAAATTAGCAATTGTTGATACGTGCTCTAATAAAATAACCATTCCACGTATAATAATACTTTATTATATTAATACGCTAATAATTTAGCATTTAATGCGGGATTAAACCCTTATTTAATATAATGCCTTTTGTTACAAATTTTGTTAAAACTAATGTCAATGTTTCGTTGTGTTCTTCGGCTATTCGAAAATCATCACGTTATTTACATGTATGATAATATTAAATGTACCATTTAATGGCCCAGAGAATTTTTTAGAAAAATGATCTGGCGCGCAGTTAACGTTGTACGACAATCTAGTGAATATACATATAGCTACCGAAAGAGGTTACAAAGTTCGTGAGCAGACTGCTTTTATGCAATTCGTATTAATGCTACCCCGTTTTCATGTCGAACTTCGAAGAAATCTCATTGAAATTGAGCTTTTTCTACATGATTACCAAAGGACTGGTTCAATTCACCTCTCGAGCCTCTATCGATGTTAATCAATTCGATGAACAGTCTGTTCGAGGAACGGATATAATTAACACTATGATTGACTATGTCGTGGCGATGTGGAATCTGCTTGGTATTGCATATCCACATAACAGTAAGACATAATTCCTTTTACGTGCCTGTTACGTGTATATCAAAATAATTGAAGTTACAACTGATAAAATTTTTCATGATCGAAGAGATGGTGTTATCATTATGTTTTGTAACAAAATACGCGCTGTAAAATTTTAAGCAACTGAACCAATAGCAATGATTTAAACAAATGATGTTGAAAATGGTGCGTTGATATTACATAGTGCTATCGTATACCATTTAGTGTGTTGTATTATAAATATTTTATTTAATTTACTAGGTGTTTATTCAATCTAATGATTTATTTAATCTTACTATTTTGTCGAGTTCGTATAATTTCTTGTTTGTGTATTCGGTTCAGTTCAGAAATATCTATATAAATATTTGTTAATTTATTTAAAATCAGTTGGATTGCAATTGTCTTATTAAATATTCATGTAAGGGATTGACGCTAATAGAGATTCGAAAATTATTATAGTTTGAGGCCGTTGAAATCTACAATTCCTTGCCATACAGATATCAGGAGTCTCGAAAACTGGTAGATTAGTTGAAAATACTGCTTAGAAATATTTATATTTCGAATACTGTTAGTCTATCTCTGTTTTTATCTCTGTTAGTGTCAAAAAGTCTTTGATATTAATTTATCGTTTATTGACTAGCATTATTATACGGGCGTTTTCTACGCCATCATACATATGATCAAATGTTCACAGTAATGACATTGTTTTATTTGTTATGATTAGTTGTTATAAATTCATTGATAAGGATTTGATTAAATTAGTGAACCTGATATTACTACTGCGTACATTAGGATTGGATATATTCCTGTAACATATAATACTAAATAATTCATAATATACACGATCACATTTGCAAGGATTTTCTTCATATATTAACTTGAAAATATTATTGATATTACTAAATGCCTTTATTATAGTATTCAGGAAATCGCAAGATATATATGATGAACAAATTAATCTGAGATAATATGAATATTTATAATATTCATCCACACGACGTTCCTTGCTTGTGTTCTGTACTATGAATTGCGTTTAGGACTTTACAACTCAAGTCTTCCAATTTCTGATAAGTCTGCAATACGTTTTCGTATGGCCTTCCTTTTAGTCAATAAATGTACGGATAGAACTCAACCTTTCCAATTTTAACACTTTTTTTAACATTGGTGAGAGCGCATAATATCGAACAACTTTTTCCTATGCATGTTACAAGTAGTCGGCCTTACTTTCCGAGATATTTGCTAGAATCTGTCACTACTATTAGAGAATCCTTTGTAAAATTGAGCGTCTATGGCAGTATATGCGTCTGTGTTACTTGCCAACGGTGGGATAAAATTACCTGATCGAAATCTTCTATTTATGTATACAAATGAGGGTGGGACGGCCTTTGGGTATTCAAAATGAAGTTTTAGGCACATCATGCATATGCGACGCTATACAAAATATGTTATAACTCAATTATAGATGAATATCATCAATGTATTGAGTTTGGGTTTGGATTAGTATTTTCTATCTAGCCGCCGCGAGTTAGTCAGTAATGCATACGTAAATAATTGTTCTGCTTCATAAAATAATATCAATTATTCATCGACCTATAATTTTTATAATTATTTGTTATTATTTCATGCAATCGTTACCTGCCGCCTCGTGGCAGTCGAATTTAAAGTCTAGCAGAATTCTGAACCCAATATATCAACGATATTTAGCTTTAATTAATTATGAGTTATAAGTTATAGCAGATATTTGCAGGCTCGCATGTGCAGTTGTGCAGGGAGGGGGGAGGGGACTTAAGCTCGCCCGACTCACGTTTATAAACAGGAGATAGGCGGTAGGTGGATGTCAACCAATACTAACGCATATGCTGCCAAAGACGTATAACTATAGGCAAAATTCACTGTAGTAGTATCGACAGTTTTTTGTGAATATCTCGAAAACTAAGCAAGACCGCCAATTACATGTATAGGAAAAAGTCGATTAGAATCATGGTCTCCATCAAATGCTAAAAAGTTATCAAAATCGAGAGGTTGACTTCTATTTATGCATCTACCCAATTCAGTTCTTTCAATAGCTGATCAAATGATTTCAATCTTGGTACAATAATAACATTTATTGAATTATATAGGTGGCATTTTATTTCTCCATCTTTCACACAACTTGAATAGATATATTCAATATAGGGTTAGATATATTCTCGGTTGCCGACCAACGGATACAAAGCCATTATAACAATGTCACTAAGTTGGTATGAATTTGTCGATTCATCCCTGCTACGTATACGAGGACCTGTATCTTTCGAACACATGAATTGAATGCTGAGATTTTATATTTCGACACATACACACAGTCCACCATCTCTTTCTACAATACTCACATCTCGATTAACGGCCGGTGCCTTTCGGAAGTATACCCTTCATTTTATTTGGGAAAGAAATAATTTTATCCAAGATACGTTAGTGCATTCTTAAAAGTAGTAACGCTATTATAGGTTGTAGGGATAAAGCACTCATCCTGTATATTGAAAGGATTCATTAGTTTCCTCTTTGTATATGTCATATATATTGTGATATACGATTAAATGAGACATTCTATACAAAAATAGTAACAGTGTACTTAATAACATTACTAAAAATAAGAATAGGAACAGTAATAAAAATATATTACTATATCCGTCATAACCTTGTAGTAGTTAATATTTTATAAATTATTAAGGATATTCATTTAAATCAACACATACATATATTTTTATTATATTAGTCTATAAATATATTCTTAGTATTGTATTGAAAGTGGTAGAAGCGAATTTGCTTACACAACTTTTGCATGTCTTGCTATAATTAATGAAGTAATAATGATTCTAATTAAATAACTTTATCACGTATATATTTATTTAAGAAGAAAAAACAATGGCTTTGAAGATACATTTGATATAATGGGAAATAATATTTCACATGTACCTTCAAAATATCAATCAAAGAAAGAAAAGAAGGCTGCTCGGAAAAAACGAAAAAATAAAAAGCAAGACATTCGTGATCATGGTGATAGTTCTGTCCCGGATAAAAGTAATACTGTTGAAGAAAATAATGGTGTACTTGAATCAGGTAAAATATTTTAAATTTTGTAAGCATTATTTTGCACCAATTTTTGAAAACTATAACATTTAGTTTAACTAATTTTTCGAATTCAGATAAATGATTGAATTGAAGAAAATATTTGCATGAAAAGTCGTTTTTTCTTTTTCCTTTTTCTTACATCATAGTAATTTGAACGCATAAGCATAATAACAAATTTTTGTAGAAGAAAGCGATGCAGATGTGGAAGATAATGCAGAAATAGAAGGCCTTCTTCCAGAAATTGCTGAATCAGGTTATAGTTCAGAAAAACAGTCTACGTTAACAAGTCCTGCCTCTCCATCGACCGATACGATGAAAGCAAGGGAAGCTATTAACGAAATACCATTAGATAATGACGTACAATTTGGTGCAACAAATAATATTTCCTTAATACAACTTTTAAATCGTTTTGATGCAAATTCGTTGCCCAGGTATTATCAATCATAATAGGATAAATTAATTTGCTATTTTTATTAAATAACACGTTTAATTCATTACTATATTTGTTTCACAGTTCGAGTTCAAATGCATGTACACCAAATTTATCGCAAACAAAAGCTTTAGATGCTCTAGATAGTTCTGAAAGCTTGGAAACTGAAAGTGGAATCCAAACTAGATTTTCTATACCTACTTCTTTAGCAATGACCTCAGATTTAACGAGTCCAGAAGATCCAACTGTTAGTTTCAATCCGATTATGTCAAAAGAAAGTTCAAGTTCTATGATTGCTTTAGCAAATGGTGAAACTATGCAGAGTGTTAAATTATCAACACCTAGCCTGAATTTAACGGATTCTGTTAACCACATCGAACAAGAAGCATCTACGTGTAATCAATGGTATCGTAGAAATTTATTTTATTTTTTAAATTCCATGCTTTTATATTTCATGTTGATGTTAAATATTACATTTCACAATCTTTTAGTTTTATTATTATTGAATATTGATTTTTATAGGTATATACATCAAGGGTAAACGCTCCCCTCATTCATATACATCATCCATTTTTATATCATTATACTAATTTCCGAACATTGCGTCGAATAATAGTAAAGATTTATTATACATACGTACATAGGGATTTTTATCTTTCGAACGTATAATTTCTCAAAACTAAGATTTTATATTTGGAGTCCGTTCACATCCCTTACATTATCCACCAAGTTTCATCTTGATTGGCTACTATCGCCATTCGAAACAATATTCAAAATTATTTCTGCAATATAAAAGTACTTGTGGGGTTAATGAATCTGCAGATGAGTATAAATGCGCAGATTAAATGCATTTTTTACATAAGTAGATTTAACTGTGTTTTAGGTTTAAAAAATTCTAACAAAATTATGGTTCTTAATTTTATAATTCCTGGGTGGGTGTAAGCTTCCTCGAACTTACAATTCAAAATATAATAAAAATAGAACTATTTCTATTTTATAATAAATCATGTATTGTCATATACATGTTTAAGTTTTGATTATTATATGTGAAAAATACTACACATAAGAAAAGGAAGACGGAATAGGTGTCACTACGTGTTGCGATCGTAATATTAGCCGGCCCTTAGTTCTTCCTATCTTCAATGATAATCACAGAATGAAGAATCCAGCAATCAAACAAAACAGTCCAAAAGCGAAAATTCAGCCCATTATAAACGTATTGATGGCCAAAAACAAAAGAACTAAATATAGTAGTTTGTCAAACAATCAAACAAATCTGTTTTAAATGCAAAAATTATGCTGAGAACATTTAGTAAATATTTTACTTTGCCATTTTTACTTAACACCGAAGGAATCAGTAGAATTAGATTCAAGTTAATTTCATATCATTATACTATTTTACTGTGCCATTGCATTATACAAATATATATAAAAATAAATTCGGAGCAAGACATGTGCCACTTTCGTGGTGTATAATACATTCAAACATTATAAAACTTTCATCAAGAATGGGGTTTTCCAAGACAAATACCTATATTAGATAGTAAGCATAGCTTGGAGGAGCCCCTCCTCGCCCCCGCCTCGCGTGAAAACTTACGTGACAACTTGAAGCTCAAGAGTACCAGAGCCAAATTCTGAATTTACATAGTAAATAATGAATAGGTGAATAATGATTTGATGATTACTGCAATAACACCTATCTGCATTGTGCATATGTATTGGGTTGAAACAAATGATCATAACGTCTTTCAATAGTAACATTTAGACATGTGAAAAGCCAACATTTGAAAATGAAACATCAATATTTTAAAACAAAACATTTCACATACGTATATACGTATTCTGAAATGTGGCATTTTTACGCGCATTTCTCTGCAATTTGGGGGTTTATGAATTTTAAGTGCATTTACGTTAAAAGTAAAAATGGGGAAAAAGCGCTAGCGCTATTCGATACTTATATAAATACATCGGTGAATATCTGTAACAAAAACTTGCCGCAAAATTAACCTTGACCTTCAATTTCGAGTTTCGAATTCTTTTTTTATTGCATTATAAACTCAAAGGAACCATGGGTAACAATTCACTTATTCTCTTCGAAAAAGTGTTAAAATACTGTTAGTTTCCGAACTCATTTTATTCGTAATGTGCTTACATTTTGCAGTTAGATGCAGGGAAAGTAGTATCTATTGCTGCTCGTAAATAGCCCAGATCCATTGTCACGTCGGAGACACAAGAAATCACGAAACCGATAGATCCCCGGCGATCTCGCGTCGCAGTTCGAACGTTTCACGAATAAGCTGAAGAAATTGAACTTCGTATATGATAATAGAATTTTTATTATATAAATCTAACAGAGTAACGGTTCAAAGTGTTACAACAGAATAATGTCTTGAGCGCTAATTTGGGAGGGTTTTTATATTGAGGTTTTAGTCCCTTTGGAGGGGTTAGCGTCGGATGTATATCAGAGGCGACTATTCCGTTACTGACTGGTTATTATTTCAATAACTGTAGCATGCAGGATATTTCATCTACCTGATTATTGTTTCTGAGCGGGTGGCCTTCTTGAGCGTGTGACACCATTATTATACAAGGGTCGTCCAGAAAGTAATATCTGTATAGATATAGAGCCATATAAAACGATGGAATGTACTTATAAAAAGTCACCTAGCATAATATAAAAGTCATTTATATTTTGACATAAATCATACAAAATTTCGTGCTTAGATAATTAATATTGTCGTAGTTTCATACGTTTCATACATTTAAAATAGCAATGCGAACTGAACATTTCGTCGATAACGAAGTGCGTGTCACGTAAAAAAAGAAACTCTCTTGATGATACAAAAAGCTTTATTTCTCAAGAGTCCAAGACCCTTGGGTACCACTTACAATGTTCAAGTATCTGCTCATAGTTCAGACTGATTTGGTCGTCAATATTCGGAGTTTATATACTAACCAAGGACAACGGAAATGATGGTGGGGATATTGTTTTTGGAAATTCTTTATCAGGGTGACGATGTGTCGACTGTTTCGAGGATGTTTAGGGGTGGTCGCCTAAAGTGACGTCAGTGTAGAAGATTTTGGGGTTACATGCGATCTGTCGTACTTTCGCGTTTTTTGAATGCTGAAAACTTTGGTTCAAGAAGAATTCACCATCGAATTACGACAGTGAGAAATAGTAACAACTCGCATATTCCATATCTTCTTTTCCTTCCTTCTTTCCCAGTATCATGTGTTTCTCCTTCTTCCTTTCTCTTTTTATTTGTATTTGGAGGACATATAACTCAAACAGCTAGCCGTTATCTTTAACGGATCACTTTCATACGTAAATAAATACGTAGTGCTGAGTTTATGTTTGTTTTAATTCGATGGTTGAACAAAAAATTATGACACAATTAAAATTTTCTCGAAAATTCACTAATAATAGGGCTACGAATTTATCATCAATAATAGCTTACTGGAGGATTTGATAAAGGTATATTTATTAGGTCATCCCATAAGTTCGTTCCGTTTTTCGAGCGGTTATATATGTTAGGATTGTTTACATACCTTTCAGTTTCATGAAAAAATGTAATCCCCCTCTCGTTGTACAATTTCTTCCCATTTTTCAAGTGCATTGGTCCCTTATCGCTGTATGTTTATAAATCGACACATAAAATGTATACACAAAAGTCGGCACGAACTTATGGGATGACCTAATATATAGGAGCTGTCAAAATTAAGATTTCTAGGTGTAGAGTCTTGTAGAAAAAATATTTTAACGTTTAGCAAGAACTATACCTGTCTTTTTTAGGTATGCTATTTAAAGAGAGCGCGGATATACTCATGTCCAGATCATTACTTACTAATTACATGAAATGACATTGATCAGTTAAGCAAGTAGAATATGTAATCATCAGTAACAATCAGTAAACCACTTTTTTAAAAATTATGTTTCTGTAAATCTAAAGATTTGTCGTGTAAATTAACGTAGAATATTTTTGAACATATCGACAATGGGTCTTTTTCGTCGATTAAGACATTGTATGGCTTCGTTTATTAACGAAGTAACAATACTTTGTTACTAATATCGTAACACTGCAAAGAATAATTCAGCTGTTTATTATACATGCCATGAGATAATCGAATATAGTACATAATATCCACAGGATATAAGTACCATTATTTAATTGCGTTCATAGAAATTGTATAAGTTTACATAGAAATTCGCGCTTTATTTGTAACATTTTGTTTTTTAATGAGAAATGTATTATTGCATAAATAGTCTCAGCTTGCTAGGTAAAGATGAGCGCAATATGCGACTATTTTACCAGACTATATCAGTTCGATATTTCACGTACAGCTTTTACCATGTATTTTTACATTTTTCTATTTGCTATATTTTACTATAATTGAATATTACGCCAGTTATATTATTCAACTATATCATCTGTGTTCAACTTTTGTTTGCAAAAAATATTACTGCCGTTAATGCTAATTATATTACTTTAGTTTAAATGATTTTAGAATTTCATACATTTATTTTCATAATAGGAAAACAAGGAGAAAAACAGAAGAATGTTCTAATGACGTTAATAATAGAATTGATAACATCACTTCTGGTATTTCAAAAATAGGAATTAGTGGTAGTCTTCAGCAATCACCTACTAGATATACAACTAAGGAAGGAGAATGTTCCATACAATCGTGCTTAAATCAGTTTACAGCTTTAGAATTGATGAGTGGGAGCAATAAAGTTAGTTGTGAAGCTTGTACTGCCAGAGAAAGAAAGGTATAGTGTATGCAAGTTTAACAATGCAATTTAATAGTTATATTAATTAATAATGATTGAAATAATTCATAATAATTAATAATAATGTAAATTTTATTGAAAAATTCCTCGCTTGAAAATTGCAGTTTTTAATGCAATAGGATCTAAAATGAAATAAATTTTTCATGATGTCAGGTGAAACCGAATTGTAAGATGATCTGCACTCCAAGTACGAAACAATACCTGATCTCTCGAGTACCCGCTGTTCTAATCTTCCATTTAAAACGATTTCAAGCACAACGAGTCGATTTTCGAAAAGTAACAAGGCATGTTTCATTTCCAATATTACTTGATCTAGCACCTATCTGTAAAAATCATAAAAAAGCTAGAATTTATGCACTGTATGGTGTTGTTGAACATAGTGGAACTATTCACGGTGGACATTACGTGGCTTACGTAAAGGTAATTATTTAAATGTTAAGAATTTAATTATAAATTATTATAAATCTATTTAATGCACTGTTAAAATGATATAGTGTTATAAATATTGTAGTATCGCGGAAATTTAGGTATAAGATTTTTCCCTGATACTATTTAGAATTTATAGTTTATTTACAATGATTACATTATACAGATATTAATACAGATTAATTAGACAGAAAACGATGGTTGTTTAATTTGAACTAAGTATACCAATCTTACTTCAATTCGATCACTTTCGCAACTGGACAACGCTAACAACTCAATCTTTCAGCTACGCTAGTAACTCACGCAACTCCACAACGCTAACCACTCAATCTCTCAATAACGCTAACAACTCTCGCAACACCACAATGCTAACAACTCTACTCTTCGACTCCTCGATTAACTCTGACCTCTTGACTCACTCTCACTTCTCGGTCAACCGCTCAACGCTTCTCGATCAACAACTCTCGTTATTTTTTCCTCTCTTTAATCCCATCCTGTTAACGCTCCGCAAGAACTAGGTGACTTTAGTCACATAGGCTTTTTCCCTATGTAAACTAACAATCGAAGGACAGACGGCACTGTTTTGATCGATTTCTAATCAGGCTTTTTCTTACGATACTACAATATTATCAAATATTAATGATATTAAATTATGTGTCAAGTATAAATATTGGGTCACTCCATAAGTAATGCTGTTGTAACGTGCGGTATTTGGTAGCGAGCATGTCACACAATTGAATAAGCGCCTAAACTTTATCTTTATTTTTAATGTGGATCCGACCTTTATTTGTGTAAAGAGGGGATAGTGTCGAAGAAAGAGAGAAATGTATTGAATCCGATGAATAATAATACACTTTTATTTATGATACTAAAAGAAAGAAAAGAGAAATATAATAGTTGGTACTCACGACTCATTCTAGATGCTTGTTTGTTCTTCGTTACTGTATTATATACTCACACTTGTTTGAGTGTTTTTCCTCTCAGTCTCGTAGTACCGTTGTCCCAGTCTACGTTTGTATATCAGAGTTGTACAAACGTTACAACAAGTTATGTTACAAAAGATTATGTCATTGTTTCAATGTGCGAACTAGATTTACGCACAATCATTTGGGCAACGCTGGACATCTACCGGACAAAGCTCTACACTATCCCACAGATTTAAGCCTATTGCCTTTTTACGGATATCTGCCGTACAGGTGCGAGACTTACTCAAAACGTATACAAATCGGGGCAAAAGACTTGTGAATTCGCGATACCGACTACTCGTCTCAACTTCCACTTTTTAAAATTGGGGTTCCCCCGCAACAACGTTGCAGCACTCGTGATCGCTGAGTCTGCACATTCTTAGACGGTGTGGCGCTCCGAGTATGGGACGGTATATGCTCATTGCATCCAGTCTGTCCACCACGTCACTCGAAGCACACGTGCAAGAATGCGCTTACTCCCATTTGTAGGAGCCTCTGAAATCGTAAAGATGTGACTGCAATTATTATCATCCCATATTAGGTCGGAGGGTGTCATCAAAATATATAGACGGGATGTAATACCATTTTTATGAGAGTTAAATTTAAAATAATGGATGTTGTTGCTATCAAAGTTTTACAAAATTTGAAAAGAATATTTAATAGATAAAGGTAAAGAATTATAAAAAATGCAAGAAAATCCATCATTAATTGATTGCCAACAGGTAATCTCTTATTTTTGGTTAGCATAAGGAAACCGACGACTGTATCATTACTTATGGGATATCCTAATACATAATAAAATACTGTTCGTTCAAGTAAAAGTGGAGCTTTTATAAATCGTTAGAACCAGAAAATGACACAGACAGACCTATAAGAAATTTTTAACTGACGACCGACTTAATACGAGATCTGTACAATTACAATCAACTAGGTCAATGAGAGGTAGTAGAAGAAAGCGTTTAGAACAAAATTTTATATGGAGGACTACAGAACAATGAGAGCCAATGTATCGCTTCCTTTTCACTCGGTTATGTGTCGTGAGACTTCACTTTTTCTCGTTTAACCTATATACATTTTTTGTCCTCCTCTTATACAGTTCTTTTTTATTTAGTATGATCTTCACACACATATTTGATTACTTGTAATTAATTACTGCATATTAAAAAGATGTATCTATTATTTGATATAAAAAATTTTGCACATTAAGCATTAAAATATACAGCTTTCAAGGAATTATGAATGTTTTTCAGTCACGATTAGCACTAACATCAGATGATCCACGATGGTCATTTTTGCCACCAAAAGATGTTAAAGATTTACAAGAAAGTTCATATTCTTCGAGTTCTGAGTCTGAAACTGAAGAAGCAGCTGCAGCTCCCTCATCGACAGTAAGACCACCACCCGGTAAATGGTATCATGTTTCGGATTCCAGGTATGTAATTTTTTAATGTATGTATTATACGATATATCCTATGTAATTAAATGAAATAATGAAATCATAGTATGTGAAACGTTATAAAGATTATACTCGTATATATGGCATATTATTAACAGTCTATTGAATATTTCTAATTGAATATTTATGTATTTTTTGGAAGTTGAGAAAATATACAGGACATGCATGATATACAAAATTACAGAATATTTTGTTCTTTAAAACCTAGATATGGAAAATAAAATAAAATCCACCGGATCGACGCAAAAAATTCAAATTATATTTTTTATTTTTAATTATATCTCTATTAAAATATTTACATATCGGCTTACAAAAGTAAATCTTCGTCAGTTTCTAAAGAATAGTAAGAAAGTAAAGAATATAAAATATGTTACCGCACGCTGTTTTTAACTGCTCTGTCGTTTTAAAACTCTTTCCATTCTCTACACACTCACACTCTGCGTAGGTAATATAGGGATCGATATGGGAGACATAGCTGGGGCAGATTCAGGATACTAAAATAAGAAAAAATGTTCATACTATATAAACATATGTATAAACATATATGTCTGATATCATCTTGCTTTCGAGTAAAAGCTTGTTTTGTCTTGTAATAGTTGCTTGCCTACCTTCAGAATAATTGCTCAAAATCATCACAGCTTTAATAGAGGCTTGAATACGTTACATCGTAGATTGTCAAACATTTTTGAACAGACCACACGGATTTGTCGGCAACTTTAATCATCATATTGATGAAGAGTTTCAACATTGTTAACTAACATTTCATGAACAACAGATTTTAAATGTCCCCATAATTAATAATCTAAAAATTAGTGTGCTCAATTTACTCCATCTAAATATTTTTCACATACAACGGAATATTCTGTATGTAAATAAGTCAAGTATAGTTATTGATGGATTAAACAAATCTTTACTTAGGGTCCATCTCTCCCATTGCGTTCATAAAAAATTGCATAAATATCTGCATTCTAATCATTACCAACCACTAAGAACTACTTCATTTTGTCTAATAAAATTCTTCCTATCATCTGCCCTTTTAAAGCTTTGGCTTGGTCTAAATGTGTATAAAAATGGTCCAAATATATGAAATTCCAGTTCATGGCCAAGTGTTTCAGTGTTCCTTTTTGTCTTTTGCACACTTTGTAGATTTCTTCGTTCTTCATTTTCGCACCAGAATCTTGCTGTACTTTGTATATCTCTTTTTCTTCCTGTTAATTATTTTGCCATTCGTCTTGTTCAGTTTCTCTGTATTCTGTATTGTATCTTAATTGTTGTTTCTTGTTGTACAGCTATTGCCTTTGTATTTCAATTTCCTTCGTCACTACTTCGCTCATAACACTCTTTCTAGTATCTCTTCTTTTTACTGCTCTTATTAATAGACCATTTTTAAAGCAAAATTCCCTCCTTTTTTCTGCTACTTTGTTATCGTACTATCTTCTCTCTTTTTATTTCTTATAAACATTCCTTTAATATTTCATCATCTGACTCTCACCTTATTTTTTCTTCAAGTGCTGTTGATTTTTTGCCTGCTTTTACTATAATTTTGTTTCTGTATTTTCACCCTTTACAACATATCTCGAGATGTTTCAGTTAAATCTTAATATTCCTTTTAAATATTTACCTTAAATACTTACCTTATCATGCCCAGCCTGTTTTGTACTTTCCAGCCCCATTTCTTTGCTCTATACAGCATAATACTTTTGATTAACGAGTCAAATTAGTGGATTTTGTTTCAGACTGTATTTTAGACATTTAAATTCTTTTACTGACCACTTTTCTCCCTTCCAAAAATTATTTTTCTATTTTTCACTTTCCTCTCGCGTTTCTGAAAACCATTATTTTGGACTTTTCCATGTTTAGCACAAGGTTCTCCCTTCTCTAAAAACTTCCTAATTTCCTCATTTCCTCCATCTCTTCTGATGTTTTTGCCCTTCTACTGTCAGTCCTCCACCCTATCCCTTAGTCCCTAGTTTCCTTTATTTTTTATTATGCTCTGCTCTATAATAGGATCTTCCTTCTCCTTTTTTCACTTTTTTAATGACCTTTTCTTTAATTTTCATCTGTTTTCTTTGAGTTATCTAATCTGTTCGTATCTGACCATGTATTACGTCCTTTACATTGTAGTGTTACGAGAGAAATTTTATTATTAAAAGAAATGTTTCTTAAGAATTGTTTCTTTGTAGTGTCTTAAATTTTCTAGTGATTGAAGTTAAATTTGTAATTTCTATCAAAAAAAGAAAAAAATAGTATTATTAAAATTTGTTCACAGATCGCTTAATGCATACAGTTTTATGTAACTTATAAAAGCTTATAAATGAGGTTTATGAAACATTTATTAAAAATTGATATGAAATCAAGTTTGAAAAATGTTTTTATGTGTTATTTTGAACATGCTTGGTAGTAAAAGGAATATTAAGAAATTAAGTTCAGTTTTACTACCACAATTTCGCTACTAATTGTGATATAGTTAAAAAAGCTGAACAAATTTAATTTTAGTTTGATATAAATAGAAGTAAATCTAGATTGTATTCATAATTTCATTTTATGTTTTAGAGTAACAGAAGTCGACGAAACAACTGTGTTACAAAGGCAAGCCTACCTCCTATTTTATGAAAGAATTCTTTGAGCATTTTGATAAGTCTCAATCTGAAATCAGCGAAATTTGGATTTTGCAACAGCGAAATGCAAGTCAAATTAAAAATAATAGAGCTAATCTTAAAATATTATAAACGATGACCGTTTAGACTAATCAAGAGCAATACTAAAATTTATTTCTGGAGATTTAAATTTTAATTTAAAATTGACTGATGAGTATGTCAGTTTGTTATCGATATCAAATGGGAATTTTTATTTAAAATAGTTTTTCATTCGGATTAATCACGTTAAGAATGCATTATATAATATCTTTTTAAATTAATTCATGATTTTACTATGATTACTAGAACATAATTATAAAATATTTATTTTATCAAATATTCAATGTATTTATATGCACAACCATCTGCAACCAGATTGTGAGGAAGATTTCAGAAGGTCAACATTCTGATAAAGTATTAAGATAATGTGAGTAAAGATGAAATTTATGTTTAGAATAAATACATAATTAGTAAATTGAAATGGGGATTAATATTTTAATCGTTAATTAAGTAAAATAATACATTGACTTTTTAACAAAATTGTTCTATGTACTATTACTATTGATAAAATAAGTGTAAAGATCCACATTTCATGCTTACAAATTTGAAGTTTCATTTTTTAAATGTTCACCTAATTGATACTGTTTTATATTTTTAAAAATTTGTTTCTGGACCAGTCAAAGTAATATTTAAAAATATAATAAATTTTAAACAAACAAGTTAATAAAGAAGCTATTTGTCAAAGTAATACATATTTTGCACATACGGATAAAACTATAAATTACTACTTATTTTCTTTTACATGAATATAACTTAAATTTTGTGCTGTTAGTATGGATATGATATTATCATGATTTACTTTAAATGTAATCAAATTCTAGATTGAATTTAATTATTCAAATACATGTATTTATGTGTTTCAATTGCATTTATAAGAATAAATTACTATTAAGTCCAATTATCATAAATTTCATTGATTCCACATCAATTTCCAATCATTGTGGATTTTAACCACATTACATTAAAGATTACCTCATCATCAAGTGCATTCACGTGTACCATTGACGCATCTGCAAGTAGTTATATATTAATCACTCTGCAGAAATGAATATTTATATTAATAAGTATTGTAGCACAATAACTTTCTGTAAATGATAAACATAACGAAAATCGTAGACTGATAATAATAATGTAAGCTACAGGCATGCGCGTGGACCATAGCGAAATAATTTCTTTGCGCTCGATCATACGTGTTGTTGATTGACTCACATTAAAGAAGTATTTTCAAGAGTCGATATTCGTTCGAATACGCCGACTACAACGAATGACCAAGATCGTAAAATATTTGACCTTGAACATACGCCTTGCTGATTGGTGCGGAGGTGTCTTGATAAATTAGTATAAATATCAAAAGACAGTCGAGCTTGATGAATCTTCTCCTGCACAACTCCAAGTATACTCAAGTATATTTCGATAATCCCCGAGATTTATTATCTATTATTAATTGATTGATTTTCAGAATCTCTGAATGTATTTAATAATAGACATTACATTTTCATAACACATGTAATATACCTTAACAGTAGATATTAGTTAATATTAAGGTTTTATCTCGTAATAGAGAAAGAGGAAATGCGTGGATGAATGTATAATAGAAATATATTTAAGTATAAGTACAATGTGTATCCTAGTCCAGATCCGTACGCTGACAGCGTTATTTTACAAAAGAGCTTCGAATTCATGGGCCTATGGGTATTTATATAATTATGAAAAACCGGTCTGTCTGTACTCCGCTGCATCATCTGTGCAAGGCATGTTCCTAGAAAAGGCTATGAGGCTGAGAGGCTCTTCAAATTGATTTAGTGCTAAACAATACTCAATGGCTTCGAGGGCTAAAAAAACTAAACATTAGAGAAGATGTGAAGATTTCTTTGAAATGGGACCCGCTTCAATAGTTAATAAATTTTAAACTGTGTACACGATGCAGAGAGGGGGCTGTTGGATTCCAAACGTGGTATTCAATACCAGTTGAATCATGTTGAAAATTGATCTCTTGGATTTATGATTTATGATGCGGCATTAAAGGATTTGATAACCATGAATGAAAATCCAAAAACATTACCTGTACAGACTAATTACCGTTTATGATATGAAACCAACAAAAAAGGAACTATATTTTTTCCAAAATCTCTTGCCTCAAACGTTTCTGCAAAACGTTCCAATTAAAACTCAACAATATACAATGACTCACATTATTATTCAGCAGCATGGTGCGCGAAATGTTGTATTATGTTATTCATTCGTATCTGTTTCAAGAAGCAATGTTTAAACATTTGACACTTGCTTCCGTGCTTCCTATTTCAGTACTTTTTTCCGTAAAATGGTGAGGTGTACAACAGTCCGTGATGATTGTGCTGGTCCTCGTCCGGAGTAATTGTTGCTAGGGGCTGTAGATGGCGCTGCTGAGATACTGCTGATTTTCCTCCTAATTTAGTTGCGTAGAAGAAAAATCGGACTCCGGTCGCCGGGATTCGAATCCGGGTTCCAAACTTACGTAATCTAAGGCGCTAACCACTTTTTTTTGTTATTTGTTTATTATTACCAGATTACATATTTGTATTTTCCATAATAAACGCTGAATTCCGGTTGTGGGGTGGTTCAGGCAAAAGTACCGATACGCGACGGTACGACATAGCCATGCAATATTACATTTTTTTTTTTTAAGATTACTTTTGTAACTTAAATTTAAGCCGCTGTTGCGCTGTGCTTATGTACGATATTTCCATTTCTGTCCTGAAAGCCTGGTCGCAAAGCAATATTTTTACAATATTTATTTCATATTTATATTATTTACATATTTACAATTTTATATGGTGAGCGTTTCCGTTCTGTGGCTCTTTATCTTGTTGTTTTTATTATAGTTTTGGTATCCACCAATATTTTTTTTATGTTTTTTCTGTGCTTTTTGAGAGAGACCCATGTTGTAGCTCTACCTAGTGTCTGCAGTCTGTCCATCTAAGTTTTCCTCGTATTGTATTGATTTCATCCTTATTTTTCTTTGTATATGATAAATTATTGGGATGTTATTTTGGTCTTGGAGATAGTTTCTTTCGTCTAGGTATAGAAAAGCTTCGGAGGGGGGGTGTAGTCTGTTAACAGTGTATTTTTATAATATGCGTCGTTTGGAAATAAGCAATCGAAGATTAAGCTATTTTCTTTTATCTTCGCAGCTTACGCGAAGTGGTTTCTTGTTAGTTTTAAAATGTGACACTCGATGCGGTGGATGTTGTCTAAGTCGTATATTTTTTTTATTTTTTATGTATTTTTTGTATCCGCTGTGTTCTGATCTGTAAATGCTGAGGCAAGCTCTGATGCATTTTCTTTCGAATATGCGAATTTTTTCCATTAGTGAAGCTGGTATGTTGTACCAAATTGGGCAGCCGTAGGTTATAATAGGTCTTATTAGCGTTTGGTAGCACATGATTTTTACTTTGCTATTGAGATGTCTGGAGTAAAACAATCTTTTTGTTTTCCAGAATGCTTTGCTGGCCTTGGAGAGTTGAATTTCGATGTGTTGCTTGTAGTTTAGTTTTTCATCTATATTTACTCCTAGATATTTTACGCAGTTTTTGTGTGGTATGTGATCCCCTTCGATTGCTTTTTCTTTTAGGTGGAATTTTTTATAGTGTTCCCTTTCTATTGGGCCGATTTTACTTGTCTTGGGTCTAAATAGAATGGTTTCGCATTTGCTTCCATTGATTTTTAGTTTTCATGTGTAATAGTAATCGCTAATTTTGTTAAAGAATTCTTGCAGTTCTGTTCTTATCGTTTTGGTTTTGCGGCCTGTCACGTAGATAATTGGGTCATCCGCGAAGGCTATGGAGCGTTTATGGGTGGATGTGTTGAGATTAAAGAGGTAAGAGTAAGTCGCTATTGTAGATACTGAAGAGTAGCGGGGAATTTACTGTTCCTTGTTGCAGACCGTTTTCTATGGAGAATTCTTTGCTTGATGTATGTGAACCGTCGGTCATTAAAAATGTTTTGTTTGTTATCATGTCCCAGACTATTTTAATTAGGTATTCAGTGAAGTTCTTTTTAATCATTTTATAAGTGAGCTCTGGGATCCAGACTGTGTCGAAAGCTTTTTCGAGGTCTATTAGGCAGGCGGCTACTCGTTGCTTTGCGTTAAGTGCCCAGCAGATGTCCGACGTAAGTTTATTTATTGCGTGGATTGTGGAGTGCTTGTGCCGAAAGCCGAATTGATTTTCCGGGATTACCTTATTTTTTTGAGCAGAAGTCGGCTAGGGGGTTGTTTATGACCATTTCATATACTTTGCTTATGTTGGGGAGGAGGCCTATAGGTCGTAGGTTTGCAGGTGATGAACCGTCTTTATCCTTTTTTGTAATAGCTATAAGTTTGGCTTTTTTCCATTTTCTGGGCAAGTAGGTGTTATTTGGAAAGCGCTAACCACTGCGCTGCCGTCTGACACTAGTTAGTGTCGAGTATTGGTATTTGGCTTGACGAGTGCCGCCACAGTATCCCCTTATCAGTGATAACGTTTCTTCTTTGTGTTGTACATATTGGTCGTACGATTTCGTTCGTTGTTCCGTGAGCGTTTTGTGAGAAAGTTCGGCATCTGCGGATTTTGTCGTTTTCGATGCAAGACAAGGGGTCAGTCTTTTTCGATGCGGGATAAAGCGTCGACCGCTTGTTGTCAAACCCGTGCAGATGCTGCGCGATGTCTTCGATGTGGCGGTGGATACCTATCAGTACGGTGCGGGGCGTTCCACGTATGGTCGTAGGCCTCTGTTTCATTTTTTAATATGACGTATGGTGGTGATGCCCATGAACTTTGCTTCCTGGCTTGGTCGGTCATCGTCTCGTATCCAGTCACCTGTATTTGCGCGTCGATCGGAGGTGAGGTGCCGAGGTTTGTTGAAGATGGAAGGGCCGTTCCGTATTCGTCGTAGCGGTAGGTCCAGCTTGCCACAGTCTTAGATTCGCGATGATGGAAATCTCATTAGTGCTATCATGGTTACACCTCTGTTTCGCTGTCGATCATGTGGAGGTCACCCATTTGAGGTGATGTGCGTGATAGGTGTAGAAGAATCACTCAATATGTTCAACAATAAATATTTATTAACCTATGTTCTTTGTATACACTTATGCGTAGAACGCGCGATACAATTATCGGTTCGCGGATACAAGTTCAAATTCAGCGCGATACGTTTTGCGGTGCGATTCAAGTCGAAAGATGATTGCACAAGATGTCGAGAAATTCGGATTCGTTATTACGGCCAACTACCAACGATCAATTCGGACAGGCATCTCACGACTCGTCTAGCGACTCACTACTAACTGACTTTCCGTCACGATGATGCTGCTCAGGAAAACTATGATTGGGTGTGTCTAAGGATACGAAATCATCGGTTTCGTTGAGGAAAGCGTTGGTTCGGAAAGTGAGGGAAATGGACGTTGTTGTTAATTGGCTAAATTTTGAGTTGGTGGTTGGAAAAGGATGCTAACCACGCTTGAGAGAAAGTTGCTAGCGGGAAGCGTCGTACGTGAGGAAAGCAGATTTTCTGTATCTTCCCGTAGTGAATGGTATGTGTAGGGACTGTTGAGACAAAGACTATTTGTCCCTTTGGAGGATCTTAGCTAAATAAATCCTAAGATTTATAGCGGGTCCTTAGGCTAGCTGAAAATATTCGGTAAGAAACCGTTGGGAAGTTTGCTGTCGAGTGCCGCTACAAAGGTAATTGAAATTAGTCGTATAGATGAAAAATTAATGAATTCGTTTTGAAAAGCACTATGATACCGTTTGCAGAAGAGTATAATAATAGTTACTTCTAAAAAAACTAATTTGATCTTTATATCTTGCAAGATAATTACGTAAAAACAATTCGTTTTCTTTAAAAAAATGTGCCCCTTGTGCTATCCAATCTTCGTATATAACACTTTTTGTATCTGTAATACATTAAGATATATATTATACATATGTTAAGCCGTGTCTAGAATTACCACGGACATCCTATATACCAGGTATGTAAATATGAAACCGGAATTTTTGTATAGAAAATACACGTTTATTGTATGAAAATGATTAAAAATATTTTATTCGAAGTATTGTCCATCGCTAGCTATACATTTTCCCCACCTGTCTGGCAATTGGTGCATGCCAAGCCAAAAAAACTGTCGCTCTTTTGAGGCAAACCAGTCATCGAGCCATTTTCATACATTTTCGTAAGAAGTGAAGTGCTAGTCAGAAAGTGCGTGTCCCATCGATGCAAATAAACAGTAATCGGACGGAGCCAAGTCTAGTGAGTAAGCCGCGTGCGAAAGTATTTCCTAACTGAACGCTTCAATCATTTCCTTGACCGGTTTTGCTGTATGTAATGGTGCATTATCATGAAGCAAAATTACTTTGTGTTGCCTTTTTTGATATTCTGGTCGTTTTTCACGCAAAGCTTGATTCAAATCGATCATTTGTCGTCGGTAGCGCTCAGTATTAACTGTTTCGCCAGGTTTTAACAGCTCATAATAGATCACATCCTTCTGATCCACGTTCATCGTTCCTCACGTCACTTCTGAATTTTTTAAACCACTCAAAGCACTGTGATTTACCAAGAGCATGCTCACCGTAAGCTTCGACAAGCATTCGATGCGATTCTGCAGCAGTTTGCTTCAAATGGTAACAGAAAATCAATGCTGTTCGCAAATCGTAGTTTCCAGGCACAAAATTCGACATGTTCAACCCTATTACAAACTATGCTGTTGTATGAAACTTGTATTGTCCTGAGTCGAAAATGATTGTGAGTTGTCAACAAAGACTTTTGGCATCAATGACGCAGTTTAGTGATAACTACATTATCAGCTAGGGCCATCTATAGGCAAATTCCGGTTTCATACTTACAGACCTGATAAGTATGTGATAAGTAATAACATCTTGTATATCATAACGTTCGAATGTAAGTAATTTTCTCTTTTATAATTATCGAAATATTCGTCAGGAAATAATTCGTTAAAAAAATGGTCTTTTATTATTATGGAAATTACGTCTCTTATTTTATTCTATTAAATTTTCGAGATCTTTAAGTTTGAAGGTGTCATTGCTTGTAATATAGATATTATAGAATGTGAATTTTTTGTGGGAAGGATATTGCGATTCCTACCGTTTCTAGATTCGTAGATAGTGGAATTTCGATGGAACAGTACTTGTTGTAATATTGTCGTTTGCATTTATTGCATTTTCCGTTTTCTCTATTCCTTACGGTGTTATAGTGTTCTAATGTAGAATGATGGTTATTCTTGAAGTTTGTTTCTTGCAGGCATAATAAATCTGGGTTGTGTAGTTTTGGGATTATTTGGAGTTTGTCGTAGAGTCTGTAGTATCCATTTAAGTTCAATTGTATAATCGTTTTCACAATGGTGCAATTTGTTTTGTTTATTGTGATATATTTGTTAGCTGGCAACCTATGCAAAGTCAGTATCGATTTCTGACGTCCAAGTACTCACGTGACTATCTTTTGGCGATTGTGGCGTAAGCTTTTTTTCGCAGATCCGGTCAATTCTATCCTTCATTGAGAAATCAATTCTATTCTTCAATTAGAAAAATTTACCAAATGTCTAACTGGACAAATTGTAAAGTACAAATTAAATAATAAAAAAAATTCTATTCTTGATGTTTTCTCTATAATCATTTACTACTTGTAATGAATGGGCAGCTTCATGACAGTTTTCAAGGAATCTTCTTAATAGGATCTCGCTGGCTGCTTGAATGGTTATGGCTTATTCTTTGGTAGGGATAGTTTCGTGTTTTATGGCATTAGCGTAAGATTTATTGCATATAGTTAGGTTTGATTCCATTATATTTAAAGTTGAAGTATTCAGGAATCTCGATCAACTGTGATTCCACAATTAATTGTGATAAACGTGATTCCATCGTTGTTAGTTTAGATTCATGCAAGTATTTACAATATCAACATTGTTGTCACTAATACTTTCACTGACACTACTTCTGCGTCCGTGGCTCTCGTCAGAGATACTGTTATCGTTAGACGTCTGACGTTCATGACGTATGTTGTATGTATTTTCGAGCTATCGCGGGGAGCGCGGTCGCGAGTATACGCGTCAACGGGAGTCGTAAATTCCCGTTACGATTATAATAATCGACACCACGAATAGTTCGATCCCCTTATTTCGGTTAGGATAATAGGGGTAGTTGTTGTGGTATAACACTGGGATTCACAGAGTTATAAAAATATATATTTCCAACACTCTATACAATCACACAAAGTAGTAACGCCGTTGATTAAGATACAGATAACGAAGAGAAGGATTATTCTTAGATGAGAGAGTGAGAGCTATAGGAGCTCTAGGCCCGTGAGAACTGTAGGAGCTGTCGGACTTCTGGCATTTTGAGAGCCGAAGGAAAACTCTGAGAGATATAGGAACGGTGAGGGCTATAGGGACTGTAGGAACTCTAGGCACCGTGAGAGCTGTAGGAAAACTCTCGGACCTGTAGGTGCTGTGAGAGCTGAAGGAAAACTCTGAAGTTTATTCTGATGTGAGTACGGAGGAAAGTTCGGTATGGGTGTGCCCTTTGAACGAAGAACGCGGATTCGTTGCTTATATTTTTAGTTAGGAAAGTGAGGGCAATAATCCGCGATGCCGATTGGTTATGACCAATGTTGGGAAGGAAGATAGGAGGAAGAAGCCTCCTACCAACGTGGATCCTAGGCGACATTGTTTATGGGAAAACTCGGATTTTCCGTTAGGTAGATCTCAGTTCGCTGTTGAGTACCCAGTGAAGTTCGAAAGCAACACGTGTCACCCAACCGTCGAAAGTGAACACAGCGTGCTCTTATCCTCCCAAGTGTTTCCTATCCGTCAGGGAGAAGAAAATCCTACGCACCTAACCACAACCCGAATCTTGCCTCATAGCCTCACGACTAGTTATTCATATTGAAATAGCTAGCTCGATGATGGCCCAGCAATCACGTCCAGGCTCGCCTGAGCAAACACACAACTACCCCGCGCTACCCCCTCCGTGGCAGAAGTGTAGCAGATCCCACTGTGCCAACGACGCCAATAAGGCGAAAAAACGCAAAATTGAACCATCAAACACAAACTCGAACGAACAGCCATCAACACAAATTAACACTCACAACAGGTTCGCAGTATTAGAATCCTCAAACGACGCCATGGAAATCGCAGACCCGCCGTCAAACCATCACGCACAAAGAAGCCCCCCTTCCCCACCAATATTTGTTAATGATGTCATCGACATCCAGACAATGACTAAGTCCTTAGAGAGAGATATCTCCAAGGAGGACTATAACCTGAAGATAACCAACAATCAAGTAAAAATCCTGCCGACGAATCCAGAAGCTTACAGGAAGCTCACCAAGACACTCAGGGCCCTGAACGCCAACTTCCACACCTACCAACTCAAAGAAGAAAGACCTTTTCGGGTGGTGTTACGAAACATCCACCACTCCGCAGACATCGACGAACTAAAAATAGAACTATCGAAACTCGACCACGAAGTCACCAATGTCAGCAACATAAGGCATAGAGTCACAAAAGACCCGTTATCCCTATTTTTTATCGATTTAAAACAGAAACCCAACAACAAGGAAATCTACAATATCAGTCGCCTAATGAACGTCATTGTAAAATTCGAACCACCTCAAATCAAAAAGGAGATAGTGCAATGCAAAAGGTGCCAAAGATACGGGCACACGCAGAAATACTGCAACCACACTTTCCGCTGCGTCAAATGTGCAGGAACACACCCCACCGACCAGTGCAGTAAATCACCGGAAACCTCAGCGAAGTGCATCCACTGTCAAGGTGACCATCCTGCCAACTACAAAGGCTGCTCAGCCTACAAAACACTGTACTCAAACAAGTACCCCAAACTTAGAGCAAAAGAGGTAACCTACCAAACACCCAGTCCGCCGAAATTCACCATTACCCCAATTCCCTCAACCAATCAAACACCCAGCCCTACCAAATTCACCACTCCCTCAACCTACTATGCCCAAGCGGTACAAGGCACCCAAAATATACCAAATAGCCACAGGGATCTTCCTCCAAATAGTGCCCCCAACTCACCTAACACAGACAACGTCTCTAGGCTTGAAAAGCTAATAGAGAAACAATCAAAGCAAATAAACAATTTGCTATCGCTACTAACACACATCATGGATAAATTAATACGCCCCGACGCAAAATAAAACCAAGACGCATAGCTCTGTGGAATGCCAACGGTCTAGCGCAACACAAATTTGAACTAGAACTCTTCCTAAAACACCAGCAAATCGACATAATGCTCATATCGGAAACCCACTTCACCGACAAAAACTACCTGAACATAAACGGATACAAGTTCTACCATACCCAACACCCCAGCGGAAAGGCCCACGGCGGCACCGGAATCATAATCAAATCAAACATTAAGCACTACGAACTTCTACCATTCCAGAAGGACTACCTCCAAGCAACAAACGTAGCAATAGAAGACTGTCATGGTACAATCACCACTTCAGCTGTATACTGCCCTCCCAGACACTCCATCGCCAAAGAAGACTTCGACAACTTCCTGGACACCCTGGGCAATAGCTTCATAGCCGGAGGAGAATACAACGCTAAACACACCCAATGGGGCAGCAGACTGGTTACAGTAAGAGGCAAAAACCTCCTCAACAGCATAATAACGAACAACCTCAACTATCTTACCACATACGAACCCACACACTGGCCCACCGACACAAACAAAATACCGATCTCCTTGATTTCCTCATAACTAAAAATATCTCGTCAAGACACGTCCAAATCAATTCCTCGGCTGATTTCTCCTCTGATCATTCCCCCGTGATAGTAACAGTCAGTTCAACCATCATCGAGGATACACCTAATGGCTCCATTCATAACAAACACACCAACTGGCAGCTCTTTAGAGAAGTCTTTACCCACACAACTTCAGCCTCAACTTCACTAAAAACCAATGAAGAAATCGAAGCAGCCACGGAATACCTAAACACGAGCATAATAAACGCTATCCGCTTCTTCACACCGGCAAAAACGTACATCAGCAAACACGAATACCCCCAGTACATATTAAAAAAAATAGCAGAAAAACGTAAACTAAGAAGAATATGGCAGACGCATAGAACACCGGAGGACAAACGCAAACTAAACAACGCAACTAGAAAACTATCCAAAACCATAAAAAACTACAATAATGACCGTTTTCACAAATATCTCGCCAGCTTGTCCCCCACAGCCGACTCTATCTACTCACTATGGAAAGCCTCCAGGAAACTCACGCGCCCCCCACAAATAATACCTCCAATCCGCCGTCCGCAGGGTGGATGGGCGCGTAGCACTATAGAAAAAGCCAACCTATTTGCCAAACACTTGACTGAAGTACTCCAATCCCATTCCTCCATAGCTGCAGCGGACGCCACCGAATACCTGCACACTCCCTTCCAAACGTCCCCTCCTATTGAACCCATCACTTCTGCAGAGATCATAGAAGCAATCAGTCGCCTAAACCCCAAGAAAGCAGCAGGTCACGACCTAATAGGGAATAAAGCAATCAAGAACCTTCCCATAAAAGGGATTGCACTCATCGCATCAATCTTTAACGCTATCCTCCGCCTTTTTTTTTTATTTATTTATTGAAATTCACAATTTGTCCAATTTAGACATTTGGTGGAATTTTTTAATAGTTAAATTAGCATGTTGGTGGCTACCCCCAGCGGGATACCATCCTCGTGTTTGCTAGGTTATCTCCTTTGTGAGTTCTGCTGGGCTTCCTTTTTAGTCTTCTCTCCATGTTTATGGCTTTGTACGTTTCCGCAGCTAGCCGGTTTGGGTGTGTTGCTATTCTTGATTTGTATTTCTCTGAGTATCTGTTAATTTCTTCCTTGACCGTTGGGATTTCCAGGTCTCTCCATATGTCATCGTTTCTGACGTACCAAGGTCCGTTTACTATTGTTCTGAGGATTTTAGCCTGTATTACCTCTATTTTATTTATATGGCTCATTGCTGCCGTCCCCCATAATGGTATTCCGTACGTCCAGATTGGTTTTATGATCGTTTTATATATTTTTAATTTATTTTCTATGCTTAATTTGGATTTTCGGCTTGTTAGCCAATGCATTTGTCTCCTTGTTTTCTGTATTTTTTCTACTATTGATTTGATGTGTAGCTTCCAGGTGAGTTTTTGATCTAAGTGGAGTCCTAGGTATTTGACATGCTTTGTTTGCGTTATATGCGTGCCGTTAAATAGGATGTTAGGTGGTGTCTTTTTTCGCAGCGTGAATGTAATATGGTTGCATTTATTGGGGTTTGCTTTTATTTGTTTTTCTTGTAGCCAATTTTCTATTTTTATGATATGTTCTTGTAGTATTTTGACTGCCGTTTCTGGGTTAGTATGCCTGACAAGTATAGCTGTGTCGTCCGCGAATGTCAATACTGTGGTAGTTGCTGATATCTTCGCCGTGTATAATGTGTATAGTATTGGGCCTAGGACGCTTCCTTGTGGTACCCCGGCCTTGATGTCTTTAACTTGAGAATATGTGTCCTTGATTTTTGTTGCGAAGATTCTGCTGCTTAGGTAGGATTTTATTAATTGGTGTATTTGATCCGGGAATTGTTTCCTAATTGTGTGTAGTAGACTTTCATGGTTAATTTTATCGAATGCTTTCTCGATGTCTATAAAGAGGGCTGTGCAGTATTTCTTGTTTTCTAGTGCTACTATTATTTCGTTTATAAGCCTGTGCATTTGCTCTATCGTGGAGTGTTTGTTTCTGAAACCAAATTGGTTTTCCGGTATTAGTTTTTTTATCTCTATTATTGTTTTTATCCTGTAATATACTATTTTTTCCAGTATTATTCTTCCAAAAAACTGGAAGCAGTGATATTGGTCTGTAAGATGCAGTTTGGTGTGGGTCTCTGCCTGGTTTAGGTAACATTTTGATCTGTGCTAATTTCCATGGTTTGGGGAAGTATTGAATTCTTAGAATTGCATTGAATATTATTGTCATTAGTCTTATTGCTTTTGGCGGAAGGTTTTTCAAGATTTTACCATTGATTAGGTCGATTCCTGGCGCTTTGTTGTTTTTTGTTTTATCAATTATGTTTCTAATTTCTTGTGCCGATGCTTTAGGTATGGTGTATTCCTTGTCGGCTGTGGTAATAATGGTTTGTGCATCCTCCTCCGTATGACTTTTGAGGTTGCTGTTGTTGATAATGTGTGGTGTGAATGTGTTGCAGAGGTGATTGGAGAATTCTTCAGCTTGTTCTTCGTTGCTTCTTGCCCATGTTTTATCTGCTTTTCTGATTGCTGGGACGGGTATTATTGGCTTCTTTATTTTTTTCGTGGCTTTCCATAGTGAGTAGTTGGTGTTCTCGTGTGTAGAGAGTGTCCCCATGAACTTTGCAAATTCGTTGTTGTTGTGCTCCTTTATTTTGTTTTTTATTTCCTTTGCAAGTTTGTTTAGGTGTTTTTTGTTTTTTCGAGTTCTGTGTTTTTGCCATTTTACTTTCGCTTTTCTTTTTTCTCTAATTTTGTCGAGTATTTCTTGCAGAATTGTTATTGTTTGTCTGCTGGTTGATTCGGGTGTAGTGGCTGTCCTTGCTGCTTCTTGAATAGTTGCTGTCAATGTTGCTACTGCCTGTTCTATGTGTTCAGGAGTTTTCAACGCGATGTTGCAGTTTATTTTGCTTTCTATTATTTCTTTGAAAGTTTGCCATTTGGTGGTTTTATTGCATAGTGTTTCTGGTTTGCTATAAGGTATTGGTTTGTTGCTGTATTCAATTATTATGGGTGTATGATCGGAGCTGAGCTCGAGGTTGGGTGTTATTTTTAGTTTATTTGTGTTTAGTCCCCTTGTAACTGCAAAGTCCAGAAGATCTGGTTTTTTGTTCAGGTCAGTCGGCCAATATGTCGGTATTCCTGTGGATAATATATTGAGGTTATTATTTCTAATGTATTTTTCCAGTGTTCTGCCTCGAGGTGTAGTGTTTCTTGACCCCCATAGCGTGAGCTTTGAGTTGTAGTCTCCCGTTGCGATGTACTTGTTCCCGAGGTCCTGGGAGTATTCTTCCCACATTTGTGATGTTATTTTGTATCGTGGAGGCACATATACTGCTGACAACTGGAAGTAGTTGCTGCTAGTTTGTACTGTAACGGTGGTTGTTTGTAAATATTCCTTATTAACTTGGCTGTGTAGATAATGTTTGATATCGTTTCTGACTATCACTGCTGTCCCTCCGTGAGCTGTCCTTGAGGGGTGTTTGGTATCATATATGGTGTAGTATGGTATTTTCATGTAGCTTTTTGTAGTGAAGTTTGTTTCTGAGACAAGTAGTATGTCTATATTGTTATTGTATATGAATGTTTTAATTTCAAGGGCCCGTTGTTGTAGGCGGTTCGATTTCCAGGCTGCTATTTTTAGCGTGTCCGTTTTTATTTTTTGCTTAGCACGTTTGTAAGTAGTTGTAGCATGACTGTGATTTGTTGGGTTTGCTGTCTGAGTACTGCGTTTTGTTCGCTTATCATTCTGGTTAGCATTTCGGTGTTCTTTATGGATTGTTTGAGCAGTTCTTTGATTTCTTCAGTGTCGTTGTTACTATTGTTGTGGTATTGGTTGTCTGTGTGTGTCGATTGGCTGGTTACTTGCGCATAGCTTAAACCAGCAAAGGTGTTGGTGCTGATGTGTTTAGTGTTTATTGCGTGCTCTGTATTTGTGTTGTTTCGGGTTTTGTGCTGTCCTGTTGGACTTGTATGTTAGTGGTTGTCCTGTTTCGTAGGGGCGGGAACAGTTTGCGTTGTAATTGTTTCCTAGCTTCGCAACCTTTATAACTGGCTAGGTGTTTTCCGTTGCAGTTATAGCATCTAACCTCCTCTATTTTTCCCGTGGATGAGCAGTGTATCGTTAGATGATTTTTTGCGCATTTAACGCATGCCGGGGTTCTATTGCAATAGTTTTTTGTGTGGCCGTATTGCTGGCACCTTATGCATTGGGGATATCTTTTTTATTTCTAGGTGGCTCCACTTTTACTATTGTGTTTAGTAATTTTGTTATATCATATATGTCTTTGTTGTTGTTTCTAGGTTTTAGTTCGACTAGGAATAGCGGTAATGGTCGTTTGGTATCATACTTGTTTATGTTGTTTATTGACCTTACCTGGTGTCCGATTTTTGTTAGTTCTTCTCTTATTTTTTCGTTATTTGTTTTTGGGTGTAATCCCCTGATTACTGCTTTGTAGCTTTTGTCGGATTTGAGCTGGAGGTGTGATACGCTGCACTTTTATCCTTTAGTGATCTTGTCACTTTTCTGAATGTGTCTGGGGTGTTGGTTTTCACTTTCACCTGGTCTATTTGTATCTGTTTGATAACATGGTTATCTTTCCCTGCAGTGTTGTTTAGTAGTTCAATGAGGGGGTCAATTATTTTCGCATCTATGTATATTGGTGGTGGTTTAGTAATGCGATTTTTCGGACTTTCCGTTGGGTCCGTTGCTGTCTCTTCTGACAGTGCGCTGAATGAATTATGCAGTTTGATATCCTGAAGCCATTGTTTTTTTCCAGTGTTTCGATTTTCCTTCCACTTGCGAACGGGGTTACCTTGCGCTTTTTGCTGGAAGTTGCCACCGTCCAGCTTTCTTCGTGGTGTGTTGGTTCATTGTCCTCGTCATCGGCTTGTGTTATTTCCATGTTATCGTCTTTTTTCTCTACATGTGTAGAGTCTGTAGCTCTATTTATAAAATATGTTTCTCCTGAGTTGGTTACTTTTATTGGTGGAATCTGCATGATTCCATGTTTTGTCGATGGGCGTTTACTTTGCCGCTTTCTCTTCCCTCTTGCCGCACTTTCACTGGAGCACTGTTTCACACGTCCGTTTAGGTCGCCTGCATAGGCGGAACTGATTCATAGGTGGTGGATGCCACGCTACTTCCTGTATTATTTCTGTCAGACTTGCCACTCCCTGCTCAATGTGTTCAGATGTTTTCAATGGGATATTGCAGTTGATTTTGTTTTCGATTAGCTCTTTAAAAGTTTGCCGCTTGGTGGTTTTATTGCAATGCGGCTCTGGCTTGTTATAAAGTAGTGGTTTGCTTGTATATTCTAATATAATTTGCACATGGTCAGAGTTAAGCTCAAGGCTGGTTGTTATTTTCAATTTGCTTATGTCTAGTCCTTTTGTTACTGCAAAATCCAACAGGTCAGGTGTTTTATTGAGGTCTGTCGGCCAGTACGTTGGTCTTCCTGTAGATAGTACGTTGAGGTTGCTGTTTCTAATGCATTTTTCTAGTGTTCTGCCTCTCGGTGTGTTAATTCTCGAATCCCATAACATGTGCTTTGCATTAAAGTCTCCTGCTGCAATATATTTGTTGCCTAAGGATTGGAAGTACACTTCCCATTTTTTAAGCGTCATTTTGTGTCTTGGTGGTGTGTATACTGCCGATATCTGGAAGTTATTGCCATTGGTTTGTATTGTGACAGTGGTTGCTTGTAGGTGTTTTTGATTTGTTTGACTATGTAGGTGATGCTTGATGTCATTCTTTATTATTACAGCAGTTCCTCCATGTGCTTTACTTGAGGGGTGTTTGGTGTCGTAGATGGTGTACTACGGTATTTTCATATAACTTTTTAGAGTGAAATGTGTTTCTGAGACAAGTACTATATCAATATTATTTTTATACAAAAATGTTTTAGTTTCGGGGCCTCGCTATTGCAAGCCATTGGAGTTCCAGGCTGCTATTTTCAACATGTCCATCTCTATTTTTTACTTAGAAAGTTTGTGAGTAGTTGTAACATGACCGTCGTTTATTGTACTTGTTGTCTTAGTATTGTGTTTGGCTCACTTACCATTTTTCCTAACATCTCCATACTTTTAATGGATTGTCTGAGTATTTCTTTGATTTCTGTAGCGTCTTCGATGTTGTTGCTTTGATTCTGATTGTTTGTGAGCGTCGCTTGGCTCCTGTTTTGGGTTACTTGCGCATAGTTTCGGTTACCTTGGGGATCAATGTTTCTGTTTATAGCGTTTGGTTCATATTGTGCTTTCAATGTTGTATCATTATCCGCTATACTTTGTTGTGGTTGGTAGTTATTGAATGATCTATTGCGAAGTGGTGGAAACAGTTTACATTGTAATTATTTCCTGATTTCACATCCTTTATAGCTGGCTGAGTGGTTTCCGTTACAGTTATAGCATCTAACTTCTTCTATTTCTCCTGTGTATGGGCAGTGTATTGTTTTTTTTTTTTTTTCTTTTTTTTTTTTTTTTTTTTTTTTTTTTTTTTTTTAGAATATTTACAATCAATTCTCGTTGAGAATTTTCAGTAACTTAATTTGGCGTGATACAATGACATGGATTATAATAGCTTTATATTGTTGATTCTAGTAGGACTAAGGATTTAATCTAGTGGGTATTTTCTTTTTAGTCTGCGGATCTGGTCCGTCGTGTCCAGTAGTTGGGTGACTAGTGGGTTGTGGTGGTTGTTGACTCTTGTGTTATATCTGCTTCTGGACTTGTGTATTTCGTCTTTGACTGTAGGTATCTTGAGGTCTCGGTGTATTGTTTCGTTGGTAACATACCAGGGTGCATTTAATAGGGATCTTAGCGTTTTCGATTGGAAGCGTTGGAGTATTTCAATGTTGGAGTTACTTGCTGTTCCCCATAGTTGGATTCCGTAGGTCCAGACAGGTTTTATTACGGCCTTGTAGAGGGTTATTTTGTTCTGTATGTTTAGTTTGGAGCGTCGGCCCGTGAGCCAATAGAATTTTCTTAGTTTTTCCTTTAGTTGCTTTGTTTTTTCCGAGATATGTTTTTTCCAGGTTAGCCTCCTGTCCAGGGTCATGCCCAGGTATCTTACGGAGTCCTTGCTTGGGATTATTGTGTTGTTAATGGTGACCTGGGGGCAGGTTTGTTTTCGGAGCGTGAAGGTTACATGGGAGGATTTTTTTTCGTTTATTTTAAAGCCCCATTTTTGGAACCACTTTTCCATGGAGTCGAGACTTCGCTGGAGAGTGGATGAGGCAATTGCCGGGTCTGCGTGGGTAGCTAATAGTGCTGTGTCGTCGGCAAATGTTGCTATTGTTACCTCGTTTGATATGGGTAAGTCGGCAGTGTAGATGGAGAATAGTAGGGGTCCGAGGACACTACCTTGCGGTATGCCGGATTCTATTGGGAATGTTGCGGAAGTGGCGCCTAGACATTTGACTATGAATTGTCTGTTGGTTAGGTAGGATTTTAAGATGGAGTAGTATGAGTGGGGTAGGATTTTTTTAAGCTTGTAGAGTAGCCCTTCATGCCATACTTTATCGAATGCCTGTTGGATGTCTAGGAATACGGCTGAGCAGTATTTTTCCTTTTCAAGGGTTTGGCTGATCATGTGGGTTATGCGGTGGATTTGCTCTACTGTTGAGTGTTGTTTTCGGAAGCCGAATTGGTGATCTGGGAGAGTTTTCAATTCTTCTAGGAGTGGAAGGAGACGGTTCGTGAGCATCCTCTCGAATAGTTTAGATAGGGTAGGTAAAAGACTGATTGGGCGATAGGAGCTGGCTTCATATATTGGTTTACCGGTTTTGGGGATGAGGGTGATTAGTGAGATTTTCCACGCCTTAGGAAAGTGTTCAAGGCGGAGGATGGCGTTAAAGATTGATGCGATGAGTGCAATCCCTTTTATGGGGAGTTCCTTGATTGCTTTATTTCCTATTAGGTCGTGACCTGCTGCTTTCTTGGGGGTTAGGCGACTGATTGCTTCTATGATCTCTGCAGAAGTGAAGGGTTGAATAGGAGGGGACATTTGGAAGGGAGTATGCAGGTATTCGGTGACGTCCACTGCAGCTATGGAGGAATGGGGTTGGAATACTTCAGTCAAGTGTTTGGCAAATAGGTTGGCTTTTTCTATAGGGCTGCGCGCCCATCCACCCTGCGGGCGGCGGATTGGAGGTATTATTTGTGGGGGGCGTGTGAGTTTCCTGGAGGCTTTCCATAGTGAGTAGTTTGAGTCGGCTGTGGGGGACAGGCTGGCGAGATATTTGTGAAAACGGTCATTATTGCAGCTCTTTATGGTTTTGGATAGTTTTCTAGTTGCGTTGTTTAGTTTGCGTTTGTCCCCCGGTGTTCTATGGGTCTGCCATATCCTTCTTAGTCTACGTTTTTTTGCTATTTTTTTTAATATGTACTAGGGGTATTCGTGATTGCTGATGGACGTTATTGCCGGTGTGGAGAAGCGGATAGCATTTATTATGCTCGTGTTTAGGTATTCCGTGGCTGCTTCGATTTCTTCATTGGTTTTTAGTGAGGTTGAGGCTAAAGTTGTGTGGGTAAAGACTTCTCTAAAGAGCTGCCAGTTGATGTGTTGGTTATGAATGGAGCCATTAGGTGTATTCTCGATGATAGTTGAACTGACTGTTACTATCACGGGGGAGTGATCAGAGGAGAGATCAGCTGAGGAATTGATTTGGACGTGTCTTGACGAGATATTTTTAGTTATGAGGAAATCAAGGAGATCGGGTATTTTGTTTGTGTCGGTGGGCCAGTGTGTGGGTTCGTATGTGGTAAGGTAGTTGAGGTTGTTGGTTATTATGCTGTTGAGGAGATTTTTGCCTCTTACTGTAACCAGTCTGCTATCCCATTGGGTGTGTTTAGCGTTGTATTCTCCTCCGGCTATGAAGCTATTGCCCAGGGTGTCCAGGAAGTTGTCGAAGTCTTCTTTGGCGATGGAGTGTCTGGGAGGGCAGTATACAGCTGAAGTGGTGATTGTACCATGACAGTCTTCTATTGCTACGTTTGTTGCTTGGAGGTAGTCCTTCTGGAATGGTGGAAGTTCGTAGTGCTTGATGTTTGCTTTGATTATGATTCCGGTGCCGCCGTGGGCCTTTCCACTGGGGTGTTGGGTATGGTAGAACTTGTATCCGTTTATGTTCAGGTAGTTTTTGTCGGTGAAGTGGGTTTCAGATATGAGCCTTATGTCGATTAGCTGGTGTTTTAGGAAGAGTTCTAGCTCAAGTTTGCGTTGCGCTAGACCATTGGCATTCCAGAGAGCTATGCGTCTTGGTTTTATTTTGTATCTGGGCGTATTAATTTGTCCATGATGAATGTTAATAGCGATAGCAAATTGTTTATTTGCTCTGATTGTTTCTCTATTAGCTTTTCTAGTCTAGAGACGTTGTCTGTGTTAGGTGAGGTGGGGGCACTATTTTGGGGAGGATCCCTGTGGCTATTTGGTGTATTTTGAGTGCCTTGTACCGCTTGGGCATAGGAGTTTGAGGGAGTGGTGAGTTTGATAGGGCTGGGTGTTTGATTGATTGGGGGGATTGGGATAACTGTGGATTTCGGCGAGCTGGGTGTTTGGTGATTTTCCTCTTTTGTTCTAAGTTTGGGGTATTTGCTTGAGTACAGACTTTTGTAGGCTGAGCAGCCTTTGTAGTTGGCAGGATGGTCACCTTGACAGTGGATGCACTTCGCTGGGGTTTCCGGTGATTTCCTGCACTGGTCGGTGGGGTGTGTACCTGCACATTTGACGCAGCGGAAGGTGTGGTTGCAGTATTTCTGCGTGTGCCCATATCTTTGGCACCTTTTGCATTGGACTATCTCCTTTTTGGTTTGCGGTGGTTCGAATTTAACGATGGCGTTCATTAGACGACTGATATTGTAGATTTCCTTGTTGTTTGGTTTCTGTTTTAAGTCGATGAAAAATAGGGATAGCGGGTCTTTTGTGACTCTATGCCTTATGTTGCTGACATTTGTGACTTCGTGGCCGAGTTTCGATAGTTCTATTTTTAGTTCGTCGATGTCTGCGGAGTGGTGGATGTTTCGTAGCACCACCCGAAAAGGTCTTTCTTCCTTGAGTTGGTAGGTGTGGAAGTTGGCATTCAGGGCCCTGAGTGTCTTGGTGAGCTTCCTGTAAGCTTCTGGGTTCGTCGGCAGGATTTTTACTTGATTGTTGGTTATTTTCAGGTTATAGTCCTCCTTGGAGATATCTCTCTCTAAGGACTTGGTCATTGTCTGGATGTCTATGACATCATTAATAAATATTGGCGGTGGAGGGGGGCTTCTCTGTGCGTGATGGTTTGACGGCGGGTCTGCGATTTCCATGGCGTCGTTTGAGGATTCCAATACTGCAAACCTGTTGTGAGTGTTAATTTGTGTTGATGGCTGGGGTAGTGGTGGGTTTGCACAGGCGAGCCTGGTCGTGATTGTTGGGCCATCATGGAGCTAGCTATTTCAATATGAATAACTAGTCGTGAGGCTATGCGGCAGGGATCGGGTTGGGGTTAGTTGCGTAGGCTTTTCTTCTCTCTGGCGGATAGGAAACACTTGGGAAGATAGGAGCACGTTGTGTTCACTTTCGACGGTTGGGTAACACGTGTTGCTTTCGAACTTCACTGGGCACTAGAGACACGTCTGCACGCTTCGGCACTCGACAGCGAACTGGGCAGTGTATTGTTAAATGATTTTTTGCACATTTAACACATGCCAGGCTTCTGTTACAATAATTTTTTGTGTGACCGTATTTTTGGCACAGCATGCATTGTGGTATATCTTTTTTGTAGCGTGGTGGTTCCACTGTTACTATTGTGTTTAGAATTTTTTTGATTTCATAAATTTCCTTGTTATTGGTTCTGCGTTCAAGTTCAGTTAAGAATAATGGTAATGGTTGCTTCGTATCGTATCTTGTTATATTGTTTATTGCTCTCGTTTGATGGCCAATTTTTGCTAATTCATCGCTTAATTTTTTTGTGTTAATTTTTGGATGCAAACCTCTTATAACTATTTTGTAGCTCCTTTCCGTTTTGAGCTGTGGTATATAGCATTTTTTTCCTTTAATGCTTTTATCACCTTCCTATAAATTTCTGGGGTGTTTGTTTGAATTTTTACTTGTTCTAATTTTATTTGTTTTATTGTGTAATTATCCTTCCCGACTATATTGTTTAGTAGATTAATAAGCGGGTCTATTATTTGGGCCTCAACAAATATTGGTGGTGGTTTTGTAATGTGAGTTGAATGAGTTGTGGTTTTACTTGTCGGGCGGCGTCTATTTCTTCCGTTAGTGAGCCGAAGGAGTTTCTTAATGATAATTCTTGCAGCCATCACTGCTTTTCTGTATCTAGGTTTCCTGCGGCACTTGTGCCTGGAGATATTTTACGTTTTTTGTTGGAAGTTGCCACCCTCCAGCTTTCATCCTGGTGGGTTAGTTCGTTGTTGATTTTATTCTTCTCATTGTTTTGTGATGTTTCAATTTCTATTTCATTTATAGCTGAGCACTCCTGATCTTCGTTTAGTGATTGTCTTAGATTTGTTGTATTTGTAACTCTGTTTATGAAATATGTTTCGCCTTTGCTTGTTATTTTTATTGGTGGTATTTGATGTTGCATTTTGGATTTTCCACCATTTGGCGATGGATGTTGTCGTTAGTCACTTTATTTTCTCCACTTGCCGCACTTTCACTGAAGCACTGTTTCACACGTCCGTTTAGCTCGGCTGCTCGGGCAGAACTTGAGAAACCGAGCGTGTGTCAAATGTGCAGAAAACCACCTAATAATAAATTGCCCATACACAGGAAAGATAAACGAAGTACAATGCTGTATCTGTAATGGAAACCACACAGCAAGCTATAACGGCTGCGAAGTCAGAAAACAACTACAACGAAAACTGTTTCGATCGCTTCGAAGCAGAACATACGGCAGCTATCCTTCACAACAGGAAATTGCAGAATTAGAGCCAACATCAAATGTACAAATCGTATCGAACACTAATCATTGAAACATCAACACCTTTGGTAGCCGAAGTTATGCACAAGTAACTAACCAACACCACACATAAATAACAAAAACCAAAACAACAACAATAACGATGCAACAACAATCAAGGAACTGCTCAAGCAATCGATTAAAAACACTGAAATGCTAACAAAAATAATATAAGTGAGCAAAATGCAATATTCAGACAACAAACACAATAAATTCCAGTCATGCTGCAGCTACTTACCAAACATGTTAAGTAAAAAATAGGAATGGACACAGTGAAAATAGCAGCTTGGAGCTCCAATGGACTACAACAACGGGCCCTTGAAACTGAAACATTTCTGTATAACAATAATATTGATAGATTACTTGTTTCAGGGACACATTTCACACCAAAAAGCTACACGAAAATACCATATTGCACCATCTATGATACCAAACACCCCTCAGGAAAAGCACAGGGAGGGACTGCAGTGATAATAAGAAACGATATCAAACACCACTTGCATAGTGAAATTAGTCAGAAATGTGTTCAAGTAACTACCGTTAAAATACAAACTAACAGCAATTACATCCATATGTCAGCAGTATATACACCACCGCGACATAAAATAACATTTCAAAAATGGGAACAGTATTTTCAATCCTTAGGTGACAAATACATCGCAGTGGGAGACTTCAATGCAAAGCACACGCTATGAGGCACAAGAATTAACACACCTCGAGGTAGAACACTAGAAAAATATATTTGGATTAGTAATCTCAACATATTATCCACAGGAAGGCCAACATACTGGCCGACAGATCTAAACAAAGTTCCATTTTTCTTTGATTTTGCAGTTATAAAAGGACTATACGCAAACAAATTAAAAATAACACCCAGTCTTGAGCTTAGCTCCGATCATACACCGGTAATAATAGAATACACAAGCAGACCAATACTTTGTTATTTTATATAGGCTGGGATTGATATTCAAGCTGATTCACACGGATTGATTATCACACCTTTTATTTTTGTTTCTTATGCAAAACGCCTAATCACACAGGAGGCGTCTAATCACACAGGATGCGTCTTAGCAATTAACGTGTGGTCGACTCCTAAGACAAAGGAGCGTCGTTAGGAGTCGTACCAACCTAGCTTTTAGTAACTAGCGGTCATACCAACTTAACATTTCTTAACATACTTTACAGCAATCCAGAGTCGTTTTGCAATAAAACTGCCAAATGGCAAACGTTTAAAGAACTAATTGAGAGCAAAATAAACTGCAATGTTCCACTAAAAACACTCGAACATATCGAACAGGCAGTAGCAACATTGACAGAAATTATGCTAGAAGCAGCATGGGCAACTACTATTTACGAACCAAACAACAGGCGAACAAAAATAATTCCAACAGACATCTTTGACAAAATCAGAGAAGAAAGAAAGGCGAAGGCATGATGGCAAAAACATCGAACAGGTGAAAACAAAAAATACCTAAACAAACTCGCAAAGGAAATAAAAAGTAAAATGAAAGATCACAATAATAACGAATTCTCAAAATTCATAGAGACATTCTCCGCACACGGGAATGCCAACTACTCTCTATGGAAAGTCACGAACAAAATAAAGAAGCCAGTAAAACTAATCCCAGCAATCAGAAAAGCAGAGAGCACATGGACTTATTCCATATAATATTAACAACAGTAAAACCAAACGTCATTCAGTCTAAGATTCGCAAAATACTAGTACCCCAACTAGCAAGCCCTACACCATACCTAATACAACAGCACAAGAAATTAGAATCATAATCGAGAACACAAAAGACAATAAAGCACAAGGAATCGACCTAATCAATGGTAAAATCTTGAAAAATCTTCCCCCGAAAAGCAATACGTTTAATCACAATAATATTCAATGGAATTTTAAGAATACCAATACTTTCCAATCTATGGAAGCTATTAGCACAGATCATGTTACCTAAGTCAGGCAAAGACCCACGCCAAACTGCATCTTACAGACCAATATCACTAGTTCCTGTGTTTTCCAAAATACTAGAGAAAATAGTATACGATCGCCTAAAACCAACAGTAGGGAAAGAAAAATTAATACCAGATCACCAATTTGGATTTAGAACAAACACTCAACGATAGAGCAAATGCGCAGGCTCGTCAACGAAATTTTCCGAACAACAGAAAAGAAACAATACTGTACAGCCCTCTTCATGGACATTGAGAAAGCATTTGACAAAGTGAACCATGAAAACCTCTTACAAACAATCAAAAAACATTTCTCGGAACAAATCCATCACTTACTGAAATCGTACCTAAGTAAGAGAACCTTCGTAATAAAAATCAAGGACACACATTCTGAAGTTAAAGACATCAAGGCAGGGGTACCACAAGGAAGCGTTCTAGGCCCAATACTATTCACATTATACACGGCGAACATACCAACAACTACCAACAGCACAGTACTGACATTCGCGGACGACACAGCTGTACTAGTCAGGCACATTAATCCAGAAACAGCAGTCACATTAACGAATTCCTCGTTTCAAGTATACTTGGTTCGTATATGAACCATACTTGCACCAGTAAACATTGTTTCTCATGTCTAATTCGAGTGAATCGAGTGAATTCGAGTGATCGTTACATTAAAAAAAGTGGAATAAAATATTTTTCCAAAAAGAATATTACTGATTTTGAAATGCGCTGAAAAGTGAAAAATAATTTTCATTGTATTTATAAAAATTAAGTACACTAAAAAGTATGAGATAATTTCTATTTTATTCATATTTTATTTATATACATGTAAACTCCCTAGAGTTCATGTAGGATAGGGATTCTTTTTGTTTTACGGGTAGCACAACAGGCTGTGTTTTACGGACAGAGCGATCTTCCTTTGTTTTACGGACGACCATTTCAAGAAGCACGTTTTTTCCAAACGGACGGACAGAGAGTTACATTAGAGACAGACAAGGTTACAGAATAGTTATTTAAGATTTTAAAGACTGAAGAAGAAAGATGGGTAGCTCAGGACGTTGAAAATCGATTCTCGATTTTCAGGTAAACATTGTACCAAAGACTTGTTATTTTCCGTTTAGATAATTATCGTTATTTATTGTTATAGACGCATATTAATTGTTGTTTATTTTTGTATTTTTAATTACTTCATAATAAAAAAACTCGATTTTCAGACTTCAGAATCGATCCCTGAATTATCCAATTATTGAACCTTATATACATATGCAACAGTTAAGATTACTCATTCACATACTAAATAGCATATTAAATACATTGCGACCTAATCAAAGGTAACACATTATTAATAAACTCTATGCAATTACAGTATTTTCCTTATTCAGTTTTGGTTTAAATTTATCACAAATGCAACGTACTTGGTTTTTATGGTTGCTAACCTACAAAATAATAGATAGGTAGATTTAAGAAATCTAAAGAGTTAAAAAAATGGCCCATTAAATAAGAGTCTTTAAATTAAACCTTTATGTATATTCTGATAAAATTTCAGACAATTACAACGACAATTTTTAAGCTTTTCACATTTTGCAGTTTCTGTCGTATTATATGTTATGCTATTGATAGTATCTCTTGTGTATTAATCAATATTGATTGATTCTAGAGGAAATAACTTATTTTTGTCGAAAGGAACTTATCTTAATCTAAATGTAGATGTATTATATCTACCTTAATAAAATTTAAATCTATCTAGATCTACTCGTAAAACTGTGTGGTATTCTGCTGGCAAACGATAGTTGAGAACTCTGGAATAATGTGTTAAAACTTCTGAACACCCGTAATGTTTTACGCAAAAGTAAAACGCGAAAGTAAAAGTTCTAGATATACTTTAGTTTGTAAATAATTGAAGCTATTAAAAGTCGTAATAGCAGTGATAGATCCATGTTCATTGTTCATCTTCAATAACTGTCAATACAAATATATATATTGCCTCCTATTGTTGCAATATTCCTTCGATGCGTTCGAAAACTGCTAGCTATCTTAATCTCGGTGACTTAATCATTTTTAGTCTTGCTATGCCCATCGAATTTTTAGTAAACTTGAATAAATCAAATGCAGCAATTGCTCTACACGAGTAAATAATTACATGCATCGTACGCAATGGGGTGCACTGAGTAGTAAATACATGGAAACACAGCAACTTCGTTATTGTTTTGTACTAAGCGGGGAACGATTGAGTTATGCTATGCATTATCTATATAAATGCCAATAATATTAATCACGGGCGAATTATAGTTATTTAATGTATATTCGAAGCATTTATATAAATGTTCGGATGTGCCATCTTTCACCCGAAAATACACTAATAAAAACTTTTTAGTTTTCCTTTATCTATGTATTGTACTAAAATATATAGATTTTTCATTTCTGAGATGTCTGTAATCTCGTTGACAAGTACCAAAAATATTTTATGTTGCAACAAATACAATGTTCCTGTCGTAATCGTCTTCTTAGCAATATTTTTTATTAATGCTGAAATTTCCGCTTTTTCAGTGTTATTTTCATTTACAATATTTGAATCTCGCATTACATCTTGCGTCATTTTAACAAAATGTTCAAGAGAATAAAAACTTCGATTATGTTCTACAACATATTAGTATCTATGGTCTAGAACATATCTTAGTTTTGTTCATTTTACGTCTTTTTTCAAGACTGGTGGAGGAAATTGATTCAGTTTTGCTTTCTGATCCCTTCTGACTTTTATTTATAATATGGATTGTAGTTTGAGTATGCCTCTTCAACTCATTTGTTCTGGCTCTCAATATTTCCTTACAAGCAAGACACAGTATTTTAAAAGGATTTCTTTCATATCTCACAATCCATAATGCGAAAGTGGGATTACACAACCAAGATCCAGAGAATTGCTTTCGACCCTGCTACTATTCGCTGTTACCATTCGCTGTGTATAAAATGTAGATCAGTAAAGAACTAAGTATCGAAAGAAGAAGTTAAATATGCTTAGGTTATGACTAGATTGCGGAATTTTATGAAAAATTTACACAGAATGCAAGTATATTATATCATTATAAGCAAAAATGTGTAAATAAATTCAAAATTTAATATTCGTTTTCATTATAATATGTAGTAAATAAAACCTATTTAGCCTCTATTTTTGTGATTATATTAATAAAAATATGAATTTGCATAAAAATTCGTAGTCTAATTATATAAATATTTATTCAAAAAGATATTCTTTTTTAAATTTAAGCTGATGCACGAGTATTTAAAAATGTCTTATTTGATGCTGATTGGTTATTCATGTTACAATCATTGATAACAAAAAAAAGTATTTTTACTGATTTGTAATTTATAGAAATCGATATTATAGGAAATTAGAAATCAATAGAAACAAGTTCCACTACGGTATGCAAAATACGAAATTGTTTTACATCTAAGCGAAAATGATTATCACTAGGTTTTTTACCCAAGCATTTGAATGACAAAATTTTATTACACCTGCATATTTAAACATAGGTCTGCCAGATAGTGTGCAAGTTCGGAGCATAAACTGAGATAAGCTCGAAGACTTTTATTACAAATTAAATTAATCCCTCGTTCCATAAGTTGATTGATCGTATGAAAATTAACAACCGTATCAATTGATTGTATGAAATTTGGTATCCTATTTTTGTATGAGCTTCTTTTTTATTATTATTTAATTTGTGCTTTACAGTTTGTCCAGCCGGACATTTGGTAAATTTTTCCAACACTTTATTATTATATAACACGTGGTTGCCTCGATGCCTTTTACTTCAGAATATACATCCTTTATTTTTACTACAAAGGTTCTGTTGTTTAGGTATGATTTGAGTAAGTGATGGATTTGTTCCAGCAAATGTTTTTTGATTGTTTGTAAGAGGCTTTCATGCTTCACTTTGTCAAAACCTTTAAGTGTTGACGTTCTTTCTTTCCACAGTGGAGGATGACGAAAGTCAGGCGGTAGGTTAGGCGTTCGAATTTCACATTTTCATACATCTGACAAGAACTACATTTTCATAAAGTTTCAACCTCGCATTCTCAATTTCAATAGTTGGTAATTGAAAATAGTGCGATTTTGGACAGTTTTTATTATTTATAAGTCGACGAATTTACCAATCTTAACATGTGACATCTTATTTGATAGATATTTTTAACATCTACAATTTTTATTCGTCTAAAGTAAGTCAACTAAAGTGAGTTTTCATGATTAAGTAATATTTGGTAATTTGAGAAGTTTGGGGTTAGGTTTCGATATTTGTTTACAGCGTTTACTTTGCAGTAAATAGCCAGTAGCTAGTGAGTCTGGCTCACTTGATGCCTTATGAACTGATTAATTTATAACATTTTACAACAATAAATGAACTCATATACAATGTCGTTGAATTTATCTTGACAAACATCGTCGTACATACTAAAAAAAAGAATATATAGTTCCATGCGACAATGAAAAAATATTCATGTCAGTACAATTGACAATTGACAATTGACATAAGTGCTGAGGGTTAATGTTAAATTTAAGTGGTGTTCGGAAAAATATAAAAATTATTGTATCACTTCACTGATCGTTTGAAAAAGGATTTTCTATTTTCTCTTCAACAAATATATAGTAAAACATCAATTTCTCTTTCCTAGGCAACTTACAATTAGCTTCACTATTCCGCAATTTTGTCATTAGGATATACGCAAAGACTTAAAAATACCAACGGTCAAAGAAGAAATCAGCAGGTACCCAGAAAAAAGGAAAGAACGGTAGCACATCCAAACTAGCTGGCTGCTGAAGCGAGCAAAACTCTCATAAAAAGAGGACTAAAGAGAAAACACCGCACTGATCTCACTAAAGAAATAAAATAGACAAACTCGAAGATGGTATCCCGCTGGGAGTGGCCATCCACATTTTATTTAGCAATTAAGCTAGAAAAATTTACTGAATGTTCAGCTAGGCAAATTGTAAAATACAAATTAAATAATAATAATAAAAAAATTTTGTCATTTTCCTACTTGTCTATCTCGGATAGAAAAGTAGGTATGAACTATTCCGTAGAACCGTGCAATTAACTCCTTAACCTCCATCGTGTGAGAGACGTGGTTCGTCGATGTTATTGATTTATTCTTTACTTTAAGATAATAAATCTTTCTTATTCGATGACCAATTGGTAGTAATTATTTATCAAACACCTTGCAAAATAAAATTAGTTGTATCTTACACATGCATTTACATATCAAAAGACATGTGCGATTTGCACAGCTCCAAACGCTTAGCCAAATCGTGAAATGGCTCGACGTGTGATCGAGTTTGTTGCTGTTTATAGTTAGTGCTATTGGAACTTAAACTGCAAAGCAAGGGGTTAAACAGTTTCTTGTAGCGTGGAACTCAGTAGGTTCTTATCTATGGTAGTGTATGACTAAGCAGGAAAGATCCCTAACTTTAGAAACTAATAGAAATTATAACCAAACAGGGCAGATTCCTAATTTTATAGGTTCTTGTATACGCTAATTTTAGCTGAATTGAGCACTTGGCCGCATGGTGCAGCACCTGTACTGTGAAACAACCAGAACTACGAGCGTGAGCACTCTCATTTCCTCTCTGATAGTACTTACTTATCACAGCTCCTCGATACTGCATACTACTTTTAATTAAAGTTATAAACGATTTAAGGAAAAAGGATTTCTTGGCACTTTTTACTAATTTGTAACTTACAAATTGGACTTATCGTAGTGTAATAGGTCTCATTTTACGGATAATTCTATGATCTACACAATTTTCCATTGAAACCCTTTTGTTGGATGACAAATGCTTTTTAACATATAAAGCGAAATATAAGTAAAGTCATATATTTTTCGTTTAATCGATATTTTATTTATGAAATAACGGAGGAAAATTGTTTCAAAGTCGTTTATTTTGTTTTAAATATCGTTCCGAATCATATCATTTAAAAATATTTCTATTGTCAATTTGTTTATGGATTCACTTTTGTTAGGCTTAATTTGACTGGATTATTTTCGTGACGAACGATTTCAGTTGCCTGTGGTATTTGAACAAAGGTATCGTGGCGAGCGACTTTAGTCGTCCGTGGTAGCGAGAGTGTTTTAAGCAGTTCATTAATGACAATACAATTAAAAGAGATTCAGACTTAATACTTTAACCTTGTCCTTAGAATTTTTTTTACAACTTTTCCATTTTCATTATCTTAACGAAATTTTCGTAATTTTCCCAATTATCATGTGCTCTTAATGTTTATCCAAATGCAATATAGTAGCACTTACAAAACTAAGATTATCAGAAGTTAATATATAATCGGAGTTAAAGATATTAATCAATTTTAATACGTTTCATAAATATTATTATACGTTAATAAATATATAAACGTAAACGAAAATTACGTAAGCCATTGCAAGCTAGTATGTGTGACGTTCGCGTATCAATGAGATTCATTAAGAAATGGTGTAGTTTCACTATACACAAAGTGTAAAGAAATACTCGATGTTATCTAATTGTATTTCGCTTAACTGGCTAACATTCATGACGAATACATGTGTATTATCTTGAATACACACGAGCGATATTTTATCGCGCGATCCCGCTGCGACCATATGTTTTTCTTTGTTTTCCTGTTAAATACGACAAAGTTAGATATATGATCGCAGTGGGATCGCACGGTAAACTGTAGCTCGTGTATATGCAGGGTTATAGGTGTCTTTATTACGATTCAACGTGTGCGATAACTCTTGACCTCTGAATGAAGATTAATCTTGAATGTTCTTCGTTCACAGTACGCAGAAGAACGATTTCGTGAACAGCTACGTTTACTTCAGTGTGTATCCTACGAAAATTTTATTCAGAACTATGAAGAGTTTAGTTAACGAAGTTAATAATGCCGTCACGGAATCTCTTTTTGGATTATCGTTTGCATTTCCGCAATTGGAGTATCAAGAATCTCATAAAGTCGTTTTGATGCCAAACGTACGTACATAACCTTGAATATTCTGTATGAAACAAATTAATACGAATAACACCTAATGTTGTCATAACTTTACTGTATGTTGGCGTTTCCATGAACAATTTTACTAATAATTTTCTGCATTTTAGCTTCAAGAACGGAAACATAAGGTATCCCTGATATGCGGCGGTGGAAGTGGACACGAACCTTTCGCGGCTGGTATGCGCTTATTTTATTTTTTAAAAAATCGGAACACCATATGCATGTTATTATGTATTATGAATACAATTTTATTTTGAGTCATATCATACTTCTTAAATGCTAGCAAGTATAAAAATAAATATCCTACTTGGATTTACTAATTTTATTTAGATTCATTGATCCAATAACATAATGAATTTTATGTAAGATATAAATAAATAAAACTGTAATTCATTCAAGGGAGGAAACAGTAAACATAATTTATTTGCAGTTCGGTATAAAAGTATATAAATTTTCGAAGCGTTTAGGGACTATTAATTATGTAATATAAAAAAAAAGTTTTTTAAGAATTTGGGAATTCCTTAATTTTCTAAGAAACTTTCCTACATTATGTAGTTACAAGATTAACGAAACTTAAATACTTAAGGACTAATCGGATACATATTCTTAATATATGGAACATGTTAATTAAATGTTATCTTAAATACAGGGTAGGACATATAAATCGGAAACAATTATAAATACCTAAATATCTCCGTTATTAGTGGTTATGTGAAAAAGCTTCACAGGATAAAGTTATACTATTTGGAGGAGTACATGCAATGATAGATAATGTTTTCTTTGGAAGTCATTTTTTTATGAGATTTCAGGGTCATCACCATTTTCTTTTATAGGACCATACACTTTTTAATACATTAGTCGATCTACCTCTGTATTACTTATAAAAAAGTATTAACATATTTATGTCGAGGATCTATTAGTTTAATAAATATTTTAATTTTAATTTGTCAAATTTTAAGAAAGAAAGAATAAGAAAGAAAGAGACTCTTCTATATTAAATTTGATAAATTAAAGTTAAAATATTTGCTAAATTAATAGTTTGTTGACATACATATGTTAATGCTTTTTTATAGATAATGCCGAAGTGGATTTAATAATATATTAAAGGATATGGTCCTGTCAAAAAAAAAATGGTGATGTCCTTTGAAATCTCATTATAAAAGTAACTTTCGGAAAGAAACATTATGTACCAATTGCATGTGCCTTTAAAAATAGTATAACTTAATTCTGTGAAGTTTTTTCATACGGCCATTAATAACAGATATATTTTGGTGTTCCGATTTATATGTCTTATCCTGTATATTTAATTTCAAATTTGCTGACACGATTTTTATATTCCTGTTTCATTTTTATTTCTGCTATAATTTTGTACTAAAATTAAAAAGCTTAACTGTTTGTTGTACCAAATATATAAAAAGTACAGAATACCAATTATAAACTGTATATGCTAAAAAACAACATATTTATATGTTTATAAATAGATAGTATTTACATAGTAATTAAACAATGGAACCAATTCTGTTTTTAGATAGATTTATTTTCACAGGATTTTTTCATTTTATAACTTTAATGTAACGTTAAAAAGAATCAAATTTTCTTTCCATATGATTTAATGTAACCTAGTACCATTAAAATGACGCCTGTTTAAACATTTCTATTTGAATTCAATCCTTTTCACTTTATGCTTTCCTTGATATATCTTGATTAAATTTGTACCCTGATTTTAATTTATGCTTTTTGCGGTATTTAATTAGCGATTGTCGGCTGTTCTTTAATGTTATTCTCTATTTTGTAGAAAAATGACACACAATCTATTCGGAATAAACTGGCATTAAATGTAATTATAAATATAATTATTATTAAACTACTTGTTGCTTACGGGCCTTTTATTGTGTAAAGTTAATTATTATTGATTATTGTATGTTGAGTTTTGAAACAGACGCTACAATTATCGCTTCAATTTTAAATTATTTCCACTTTTTCAAACAGTTCATAATCAGTAATATCATTAAATTGTTTCCTTTCTGTTAAAAACTTCCTTAAAAATTGCTATAAATTGTAATAAGGGTTTTTACTAATGTCTAAATGAAACATTAATGTAATTCAAATAATTACATTGTTGTTGCAAATAATATATATATATATATATATATTATATTATATATTATTATATATTATATATTATTATATATATATTATATATATATATTATACTCTCACAAGTGGCGCGCGTACATATGAGAGAACGGTCTTGTAGGTATATGGCCGTACACCGTAAACAGGCTTGTGATGTCACAAAGACGACAACAAAGTTAAGATAAATATATATATGTGGCGAGAACATAAACTAATTGTTTTATTGATTTAAATTTTTCTTTTCAGTAACTTTTTAAATCAAAACAGAAAAATGCAACAACCGAATTCATCGATTGTCAAATGGATGTCACAAATATAAAAAAAATTATTTCAAGAAAAGTTGAAGGTTATGCAATTCGTGTGGAAGGAGTACATTTTATATTCCGGCTGTATAATATATCCGTCTATAAAGTAACAGTTGTAGGAGCAATTTTTCATCTAGAAAGTATCTCTGCTCAACTCTTACGAGCTCTTTACGTCGGCAATTGATAATTTAGTACAATTGAAGCATTAAGAAGATGCATTAAATCTTTAGTTCATAATCACGGTGACGCTGTCGAGGAAAACTATGATGGGTGTGTCTAAGAGCACGAGATCATTGGATTCGCAGAGAAAAGTCTTTGAAGGATGAGGGAAATTGACGTTACTGTTAATTGGTCAATTTCCATGTTGGTGGTTAGAGAAGGATGTTAGGCGTCCTTGGGGAAAGTTGCTAGTGAGAAGCGTCGTTCGTGGAAGGATAGATTTCTTTTATCTTCTCGTAGTTGGGGCACAGGCTATTTGTCTATTTGAAGGACTTTGTATAACTTTTTTTTTCTTAATTTATTTATTGAAATTCACAATTTGTTCAATTTGGACATTTGGTAGAATTTTTTAACAGTTATATTAACATGTTGGTGGCTACCCCCAGCGGGATACCATCCTCGTGTTTGCTAGGTTATCTCTTTTATGAGTTCTGCTGGGCTTCCTTTTTAGTCTTCTGTCCATGTTTATGGTTTTGTACGTTTCCGCAGCTAGCCGATTTGGGTGTGTTGCTATTCTTGATTTGTATTTCTCTGAGTATCTGCTAATTTCTTCCTTGACCGTTGGGATTTCCAGGTCCCTCCATATGTCATCGTTTCTGACGTACCAAGGTCCGTTTACTATTGTTCTAAGGATTTTAGCTTGTATTACCTCCATTTTGTTTATATGGCTCATTGCTGCTGTCCCCCATAGTGGTATATATATTTTTAATTTATTTTCTATGCTTAATTTGGATTTTCGGCTTGTTAGCCAATGTATTTATCTCCTTGTTTTCTGTATTTTTTCTACTATTGTTTTGATATGTAGTTTCCATGTGAGTTGTGTACCTAAGTGGAGTCCTAGGTATTTGACATGCTTTGTTTGTGTTCTATGCGTGCCGTTTAGTAGGATGTTTGGTGGTATCCTTTTTCGTAGCGTGAATGTAATGTGGTTGCATTTATTGGGGTTTGCTTTTATTTGCTTTTCTTGTAGCCAATTTTCTATTTTTGTGATATGTTCTTGTAGTATTTTGACTGCCGTCTCTGGGTTAGTATGCCTGACTCGTATAGCTGTGTCGTCCGCGAATGTCAGTACTGTGCTGTTGGTAGTTGTTGGTATCTTCGCCGTGTATAATGTGTATAGTATTGGGCCTAGGACGCTTCCTTGTGGTATCCCTGCCTTGATGTCTTTAACTTCAGAATGTGTGTCCTTGATTTTTATTACGAAGGTTCTGCTGCTTAGGTAGGATTTTATTAATTGGTGTATTTGCTCCGGGAATTGTTTCCTAATTGTTTGTAGTAGACTTTCAAGACTTTAATTTTACAAGTAGACAAGTAGACAACTAACAAGTAGACTTTAATTTTATCGAATGCTTTCTCTATGTCCATAAACAGGGCTGTGCAGTATTCTTTGTTTTCTAGTGCTACTATTATTTCGTTTATAAGCCTGTGCATATGCTCTATCGTGGAGTGTTTGTTTCTGAAACCAAATTGGTGTTCCGATATTAGTTTTTTAATCTCTATTATTGTTTTTATCCGGTAATACATTATTTTTTCCAGTATTTTGGAAAATACTGGAAGCAGTGATATTGGTCTGTAAGATGCAGTTTGGTGCGGGTCTTTGCCTGGTTTATGTAACATTTTGATCTGTGCTAATTTCCATGGTTTGGGGAAGTATTGAATTCTTAGAATTGCATTGAATATTATTGTCATTAGTCTTATTGCTTTTGGCGGAAGGTTTTTCAAGATTTTGCCATTGATTAGGTCGATTCCTGTTGCTTTGTTGTTTTTTATTTTATCAATTATGTTTCTAATTTCTTGTGCTGTTGTTTTAGGTATGGTGTATTCCTTGTCGGTTGTGGTAATAATGGTTTGTGCATCCTCCTCCGTATGACTTTTGAGGTTGCTGTTGTTGATAATGTGTGGTGTGAATGTGTTGCAGAGGTGATTGGAGAATTCTTCAGCTTGTTCTTCGTTGCTTCTTGCCCATGTTTTATCTGCTTTTCTGATTGCTGGGACGGGTATTATTGGCTTCTTTATTTTTTTCGTGGCTTTCCATAGTGAGTAGTTGGTGTTCTCGTGTGTAGAGAGTGTCCCCATGAACTTTGCAAATTCGTTGTTGTTGTGCTCCTTTATTTTGTTTTTTATTTCCTTTGCAAGTTTGTTTAGGTGTTTTTTGTTTTTTCGAGTTCTGTGTTTTTGCCATTTTACTTTCGCTTTTCTTTTTTCTCTAATTTTGTCGAGTATTTCTTGCAGAATTGTTATTGTTTGTCTGCTGGTTGATTCGGGTGTAGTGGCTGTCCTTGCTGCTTCTTGAATAGTTGCTGTCAATGTTGCTACTGCCTGTTCTATGTGTTCAGGAGTTTTCAACGCGATGTTGCAGTTTATTTTGCTTTCTATTATTTCTTTGAAAGTTTGCCATTTGGTGGTTTTATTGCATAGTGTTTCTGGTTTGCTATAAGGTATTGGTTTGTTGCTGTATTCAATTATTATGGGTGTATGATCGGAGCTGAGCTCGAGGTTGGGTGTTATTTTTAGTTTATTTGTGTTTAGTCCCCTTGTAACTGCAAAGTCCAGAAGATCTGGTTTTTTGTTCAGGTCAGTCGGCCAATATGTCGGTATTCCTGTGGATAATATATTGAGGTTATTATTTCTAATGTATTTTTCCAGTGTTCTGCCTCGAGGTGTAGTGTTTCTTGACCCCCATAGCGTGTGCTTTGAGTTGTAGTCTCCCGTTGCGATGTACTTGTTCCCTAGGTCCTGGGAGTATTCTTCCCACATTTGTGATGTTATTTTGTATCGTGGAGGCACATATACTGCTGACAACTGGAAGTAGTTGCTGCTAGTTTGTACTGTAACGGTGGTTGTTTGTAAATATTCCTTATTAACTTGGCTGTGTAGATAATGTTTGATATCGTTTCTGACTATCACTGCTGTCCCTCCGTGAGCTGTCCTTGAGGGGTGTTTGGTATCATATATGGTGTAGTATGGTATTTTCATGTAGCTTTTTGTAGTGAAGTTTGTTTCTGAGACAAGTAGTATGTCTATATTGTTATTGTATATGAATGTTTTAATTTCAAGGGCCCGTTGTTGTAGGCGGTTCGATTTCCAGGCTGCTATTTTTAGCGTGTCCGTTTTTATTTTTTGCTTAGCACGTTTGTAAGTAGTTGTAGCATGACTGTGATTTGTTGGGTTTGCTGTCTGAGTACTGCGTTTTGTTCGCTTATCATTCTGGTTAGCATTTCGGTGTTCTTTATGGATTGTTTGAGCAGTTCTTTGATTTCTTCAGTGTCGTTGTTACTATTGTTGTGGTATTGGTTGTCTGTGTGTGTCGATTGGCTGGTTACTTGCGCATAGCTTAAACCAGCAAAGGTGTTGGTGCTGATGTGTTTAGTGTTTATTGCGTGCTCTGTATTTGTGTTGTTTCGGGTTTTGTGCTGTCCTGTTGGACTTGTATGTTAGTGGTTGTCCTGTTTCGTAGGGGCGGGAACAGTTTGCGTTGTAATTGTTTCCTAGCTTCGCAACCTTTATAACTGGCTAGGTGTTTTCCGTTGCAGTTATAGCATCTAACCTCCTCTATTTTTCCCGTGGATGAGCAGTGTATCGTTAGATGATTTTTTGCGCATTTAACGCATGCCGGGGTTCTATTGCAATAGTTTTTTGTGTGGCCGTATTGCTGGCACCTTATGCATTGGGGATATCTTTTTTATTTCTAGGTGGCTCCACTTTTACTATTGTGTTTAGTAATTTTGTTATATCATATATGTCTTTGTTGTTGTTTCTAGGTTTTAGTTCGACTAGGAATAGCGGTAATGGTCGTTTGGTATCATACTTGTTTATGTTGTTTATTGACCTTACCTGGTGTCCGATTTTTGTTAGTTCTTCTCTTATTTTTTCGTTATTTGTTTTTGGGTGTAATCCCCTGATTACTGCTTTGTAGCTTTTGTCGGATTTGAGCTGGAGGTGTGATACGCTGCACTTTTATCCTTTAGTGATCTTGTCACTTTTCTGAATGTGTCTGGGGTGTTGGTTTTCACTTTCACCTGGTCTATTTGTATCTGTTTGATAACATGGTTATCTTTCCCTGCAGTGTTGTTTAGTAGTTCAATGAGGGGGTCAATTATTTTCGCATCTATGTATATTGGTGGTGGTTTAGTAATGCGATTTTTCGGACTTTCCGTTGGGTCCGTTGCTGTCTCTTCTGGCAGTGCGCTGAATGAATTATGCAGTTTGATATCCTGAAGCCATTGTTTTTTTTCCAGTGTTTCGGTTTTCCTTGCGCTTGCGAACGGGATTACCTTGCGTTTTTTGCTGGAAGTTGCCACCGTCCAGCTTTCTTCGTGGTGTGTTGGTTCATTGTCCTCGTCATCGGCTTGTGTTATTTCCATGTTATCGTCTTTTTTCTCTACATATGTAGAGTCTGTAGCTCTATTTATAAAATATGTGTCTCCTGAGTTGGTTATTTTCATTGGTGGAATCTGCATGATTCCACGTTTTGTCAATGGGCGTTTACTTTGCCGCTTTCTCTTCTCTCTTGCCGCACTTTCACTGGAGCACTGTTTCGCATGTCCGTTTATGTCGCCTGCACAGGCGGAACTGACTTTGTGTAACTGAAGCTTAATATTCGTAACGGGTCCTGGGCCAGCTAAACATATACTGTGAAGATGCGTTGACATCTGGCAATCATCTTACCCGAAGGACAAAGTCTGCGTGTGGCGAGCCACGGGACAGAAATCGTTGAAATGTTTACCGTCGTGCCCCGTCCCAAGTATTTCTTTTAAGGAGAGCTACAGAGTTACTTCATGCCTTTGTTAGACAAAACGTTCATCTTTTGACAGCGGCTACGTTCGGCGACTGGTTGTCGCCTCGAGCCCGAGCTCACTATCATAAATCTCAAATAAATACAGTCAGATCGAATGACAACAATTTCTTAATACGGCTATGGTGGAATCTAGATTACAGTACTAAGTACTGTTCTTTCATCTCCGACATATATATTTTTGTTCATTTCTGATTATGCTTTAATTGTCAAATTGACTCATGTAAAAAATGCTTTTGTGTGATTAAGATATTAAGAATATGAAGTTATCGGATCGCATAGTACCATCGTCGTTATATGTTGCCGAAATTATAACACTCGTCTACGCTTTCTATCCCGATCGGACCTTGTTTTAGTGGGCGCAGTATAGTAACCGAAATATTTTTTTGTTTTATTCACAAGTACTTTACATGGCTAATAATAAGTTTATTAACTTATTATAAATAAGTATAATCTATAAATAATAATATTATAAATCAGTAAATATTACTTATTAGAAATATCTAGTTGAATCTAGTGCTTATGTCTAACGGATAGTGTTTTCTTAGCCTGCGGATTTGGTCCGACTTATTAAGTAATTTAGTAATTAGGGGGTTTCAATATTTGTTGACTCTTTTGCTATATCTATTGCTATATTTTGTTATTTCTTCTTTGACTGTGGGTATCTTGAGGTCGCGATGTATTACTTCGTTGGTAACATACCAAGGTGCATTTATTAGGGATCCTAGCGTTTTCGATTGCAAGAGTTGAAGTATTTCAATGTTGGAATTACTTGCTGTTCCCCATAGTTGGATTCCGTAGGTCCAGACAGATTTTATTATGGTATTATGGAGAGTAATTTTGTTCTGCGTGCCTAGGTTGGAACGTCGGCCAATGAGCCAGTAGAATTTTTTAAGTTTAGCCTTGAGTTGCTTCGATTTGTCTATGATGTGTTGTTTCCATGTTAATCTCCTGTCCAGAGTCATGTTCAGGTATCTGACTGAATCCTTGTTAGGAATTGTTATATTGTTAACGGTCACTGAGGGTAAGTTTGTTTTCGCAGCGTGAAGGTTGCATGTGCGGATTTGTTTTCGTTAATTTTGAAGCCCCATTTATGAAACCACTTTTCCATAGAATTGAGATATCTCTGGAGAGTAAATGATACAATTATCGGCTTTGCGTGGGATGCTAATAGCGCTGTGTCGTCAGCAAATGTCGCTACAGTTATCTCTGTTAATATTGGTAAATCGGCAGTGTAGATGGAGAACAGCAGGGGCCCGAGGATACTACCTTGGGGTATGCCAGCTTCCATTGGAAATGTTGTGGTTGTGAGTAACCGAAATATGGCTATATCGAAATAACCATATCATAGGCAATCTCCATGTTCTCTATGCTTTTTTTAGGGAATCTAAAATCTGTATCCTTTTAATTTGCTTTTCGTTTTATTCCGCACTATGATAAAGGCAATCGGAAAAAAGCAAATGGAAGATAGTAGGGATGAGCAATATTTGAAAATCGTCTAAAACCTCAATAACACATATATATTATAACTTGTACTTTTCATTAAATTTCCATGAACTTATTGATGCTTTATAGCTTATATTCAGTAAACAATAATATTTCATTAGTATGTATAAGTAAAGATCGGTTTAATGAAATCCTGTTTATATAAATTTGTACAAAAATGATCCCAGGAACTAAAACATTTTCATTATTTCGTAGCAGAAAATATAAGTTGATTAAGTTTTTAGCTGCTGCAAAATAAAATTTGTCTTGTGCAAAAATCTAATTGCTGTCGTCGAGTCGTTAAATATTCTAAAATATAATGTGAAATATATATTTACATATAAGGTGAGTAACCCAAGATGGAAACTAAAATATTTTCGATACTGTCAATTATATCAAAAAATGTTTCAAACAAAAGTTGAATGATTCCGAGGAGGACAGTAATCGACGTAATTAGTACTTTTGTAGGTGAATGCGTAGAGAACATGATTGCTGTTTTTTTTTTAAAGGAATCATATTCCTTTATAGATTAAACAACGCATAATTCCATTTAAGAAAACAAATTTGAGTTTCAAAGGTCTTCTACACGCCCAACTATAAAAATGCTATTCACATCGGTTAATGTCCATCTAATAGAAGCTATTCAACTTTTGTTTGAAACATTTCTTGGCATAATTAACAGTATCTTTTTGCATTTTTTGTATACATTGGTTAACGCAACTCTTTGTTCCACACAAGAAACTACTAAAGTTGGTTATGTTAAAAAAGTAATTGGGTCAGGAAATATTTTAATAAATTGTGCTTTTAAAACAAAGTAACAAAGATAATGAATGCCTTCTGAGCTAGCTTTTTGGCATGATTACAAACTTAATAGTTTCCTATGTGGAATAACGAGTTGTACCGATCAACGCATAAAGAAATGTGATTCTATTTAAAAGAAACATAGCGGATCTTCACATGTCTTTCAAGTGTCTACCTGCAGAAAAAATGAAATCCCGATGTAGATAAGCGACTTTTGTCCGCGCGATATTATTGTCATCATATGTTTATCTTCATTGTTCTTAACTGACAAAATGAAGAAAGACATATATGATTGCAGCGATATCGTACGGACAAAAATCACTCATCTGGATCGGATCTAATAACACCGAATCGTGGCTATCTAACTTTTGCTAGGAAGATTATTTTTATAGAAAACGTAATCTTGCAATATTTTGAAATCGTGAAGCTAGATGCTTCGTTCTATTTAAAAACGGAAAATAATTTTCTATTCCTTCATTAATATCCCGTTATTTACTTCCTATTTGATTGTTAAATATGAACATATTACAAATTATGTGAATGCAATAAACAATAGAACTTTAATATCGCTTAAGTTGCGACCTATGGTTCCTGTTGCAAAATGGATTCTCGCGATGACTAAGATGCGACGCAAAAAATTTGTTTTTTCGATTTTGATTTTCAACCTTTAAAAATAATTTCGTATAGACTCTTTTAGTTAAATTTTCATCGAATCAAATGTGTAGAATTATGCTGTGATCATTTTTATCAACAATATCTTTAAACTCTGTACACTGTACATGTGTAGATATAGTATATCCGGTATAAATGCTAACCACTACTATTTTTCTAACTATTAAAAATATGAAGGCTTCTATTTTTCATTATATATATGTAGATGCAATATATATGTACATATGTACATATAATATAATTTTAAATGAATATATAATAGTATAAGTAAAATTAAACAATATAAAATTAGTTCCAAATATTTTTTTAGGTTATGTTGGAAATGGTATGTTAGCTGCAGCTGTAGCAGGCTCAATATACGCAGCACCACCATCAAAACATATCTCTTATGCCATCGACCGTGTTTCTCAATATAATAATAGTAAGTTGTAAGATTTATAATTTCGTTGGATTTTGACAGAACCAAAATGAATAGTTTTTTAAACGATTTTTACGAAACTTACCTTCACAATATATTATTAGATATAATAGACTATTTTTACTTGATTTCTGATATGATTGGTGGAAATGCTAGAATGAGATCGTAAAATAAAAAATGGTGCCAATTTAGTCTGTATTTGCAGTAGTGTAACAATGTATCATAGATGTGGAACACCCAGGATACAAGTAAAGAATGAATTAATATAACTCTTCTACTTCCCAGAAAAATTTTTTTAGATATATTGTAGAGAAACATCTGGTTTTTAAATCACATCGTACTTCTCTGACGTGACTCTTAAATTACGTGTACGATTTTTGAAACACGTGAACCTCTACTCATTGGAGTTTGGTGGATTTTACCATTCCACTATGTCACCTCTGTTCTCTTACAATTTTTCTTTTTCCTTATTTCATATGTAATTACTAGAGAGGGGACACTGGAAATTTCGAAATACCTCGTATTGTGACGATACATATAAATTTATTTTTACCTAACTGATAATAATTCAATTGCACCTCTGCTTAGATTTTAATTGGTACCATTTCATCATGTTAGATCATTTGATTATCTGAAAAAAATTTGTCAAGATTATAGTTCTTGATGAATTAGGTACCTCTAGCAAAAAGGTAAGGAAATAATAATTTCTGGTTTTATTTCGAAAATTTTAATCTCAATTTCGGAAATTTCACAAAATGTCCGATTTAGTTCTGCGAAGTTAAACAATAGATTTTGTACCATCTTTATTATCTATACAGTGTGTCCAGTAACAAATAATAAAAAATTTCATGCTGTTTTCGTAAGCTTTGAAATATAAAAAAGTATTTGATAGTTTAACTAAAAGTTTAGGCGTTAGGCCATTTCCTTGATTTCAATTCAAAAAATTTAGCATATATGATCAGAAGTGTATTATTAATATTGTTATCATAAATCTTAAATGGTGTTATATAATGTAACGCATTAAATTATAAAATGTTTTATGTGTATAATATGTTTCCAGCTGGTATTTTGATGGTCGTTCCAAATTATACTGGAGATTGCCTTAATTTTGGAATAGCAATTGAAAAAGCGAGACAAAAGGGTCTGAAGGTAAGAAAATGAATTTATAAACTGAATTTTTTGATTAATTTTAGCTTCTATACTTTATATGGATAGGATTAATACATCAACGTTTATGTACGTATGTAACATATCGTCGGTTTTTATGGTGCATTTATGGCGAGGTTTCTTATGTGTATCCAACGCGCGCGTTGAGTCAGAAACAGTTTAAAACTCGAATCACGTAAGTGACACTGTCTCGTTGCGAGGTCACTGATTTTTACCGTTACAATAGAGAAGCATTCTCTCGTTTTTGCTGTGATATTATGTGATTCGAGCTTATGCAGGGTTTCCAGACGATACCCTTAATTTGACGGTAATGTAAGGTCACATTAGGTCACTCTAATATAAGGTCGCTCTACAGCTACGTCGTATGTGTTATATAACATGAATTTCGTCTTACGTCTCCACGCGTTGTGTCTATAATACTGTTCCTGCATCTCCATTTGTTTATAGTATGAGTCACGATGTCACTAGTTCAGCAACTATACTATATCCCCCACTATCAGAGGATTTTTATTCTCTCAATCTAGTAATGCTGGGTTTTTGATCGCTCTTAATGCAGCGTGTGCGTTGAACGCATATAGAAAATCCGACCTTTAGATTTGCTTTAGACGAACAGAGCAACCAATCGATCTCCCCCATTTTAGTAAAATAAAAAATAAGAGTGTAACCGAATATTCCTTTTCTGTTCGATGAACGTTCGCCGAAACATTCAAATATCCGAATGCTCTAACAAAGGAATTTTCATACCTAGTTCTCACGGATTTAAATGAAATTTGATGTGTATATAAAATACAACAGATGGTCAATCAATTTTGAGAAAAATGTATTTACAATTCGAAAAAAATCTTTAGACATAGTCCATACGTTCAACATCATACCTTAAAATGGGATAATGGAGGCCTTTGAATTCTTCGAGGTGCCTCCTCACCTTATTCGTGTTATCCGACCCTACCTGAGCGACAGGTGGGTCGGTACACCGGCAACGATGAAGAGGGCCGGCGATCCGTCGAGCACGGTGTTCCGCAGAGTTCTGTGGATCATCAGCTACGACGCGATGCTTCGCTGTCTCATGCCACCGGACGCAGGCATGGCGTCTAACGCTGGCGATATGTTGTTCCTGGCCGGAGGACGTTGGTGGCACGAGACACTGCATCACAACAAGTTTATCGTCGCTTGCGCGATGCGTGCCATACGCAGGCTGGGTATGAGGGTGTTCGCAGCTAAGTCGGAGGCTATCTGGTTTTATGACTGGCGGCCTAGGGGACTCTTCTGCCCGACCTGTGTTCGAATATAAACTGGGAGGACATCGAGGTGGGGCTTCAGATGAAATACCCGAGCCTCACCTCACGCACTTCAGGCTCTTGGTCCCCAAAAAGACGGCGGCAGCCAACTCCTTATGTGGTTTGTTGCCAAATATCGGTGGGGCGGGGGTCGGAGTGTGCCAACTATATGTGAGAGTTGTCCGTTCCCGGGTACTGTACGACGCTCCGGTGTGGGTAGAAAATCTAATGGCGAGTCGTCGCAGTCTGCTTTTGCTGAGGAGACTATATAGGACGACCGTCATCAGGATCATAAGGGGATACCGGACGGTACCTTACGCGTCGGCGTCTCCACCGTTCCAGCTCCAGACTTTGATGCTCTGACACGGCTGAGCACACGCTGGAGTTTTGTCCAGTGTGGGAGGCCTTCGCCGTGTTCTGCGACAAACGATTAGCGAAAGTTTGGATCTCTCGGTAGTGGTGGAAGGTGATGCTGAGGGGGCAACAGGAGTTCCTCACAGTCCGCTCCTATTGCGAAAAAGTAATGCTCGCAAAGGAGCGGGCAGAGTGGGAGAGGGTGAGAACATCCCACCATTGTAGGGCCGAAGAGCGGCCCTGCGCCGCCCTAGGTAGTCATAGGGACCGACATGCCGAGGAGGATCTCCTAGGATCTCCTCAGACTTGCACGACGACCTAGGGGATAGCGTTGAAAGTGGTGGCCTCTCTGAATGCCCAAACTAGACCTGAGGAACGGCTCCTTTATAATGGGAGAGGACGCAGGAAATCTTTTTTGTGAAACTGTTCATTAGTAATAAATAAAAAATAATTGATAACAAAACATGCATAAAATAATTCAATGAATTATTTTATTATTATTATTCATAAATAATTATTAAGAAAAGAAGTTCTCACAACTGGATTTGGTCCGGGTATAAGAAATTAGAAGGTCTATAAGCCTACCATTTTTTAAATAATATCTATTATTTTATTGAATTTCAAAATTGAATTACATCATTACATATTTTATATTTATAGTCTTCATAGTTAAAACCGTTCTTGTAGACTAGTTTCATATTTTGGAGACTTGATATTTATCTTGGGTTATTTTTCATTTTCTTTTTCGCCAACATTTCATTTTTGTCTTTATTTTTAGATGGGTTTGACGATAAGAATGACGCTTTTCTTGCATGACTCTTTTTTTTTATTTATTAGAATATCTACAATCAATTCTCGTTGAGAATTTTCAGTAACTTCATTTGGCGTGATACAATGACATGGCTTATAATAGTTTTATATTGTTGGTTCTAGTAGGATCTAAGGATTTAATCTAAACGGTATTTTCTTTTTAGTCTGCGGATCTGGTCCGTCGTGTCTAGTAGTTGGGTGACTAATGGGTTGTGATGGTTGCTGACTCTTGCGTTATATCTGCTTCTGGATTTGTGTATTTCATCTTTGACTGTAGGTATCTTGAGGTTGCGGTGGATTGCTTCGTTTGTAACATACATTAGGGATCTTAGCGTTTTCGATTGGAAGCGTTGGAGTATTTCAATGTTGAAATTAGTTGCTGTTCCCCATAGTTGGATTCCGTAGGTCCAGACATGTTTTATTACGTTCTTATAGAGCGTAATTTTGTTCTGCGTGCTTAGGTTGGAGCGACGGCCAATGAGCCAATAAAATTTTTTGAATTTGTCCCTGAGTTGTTTAGATTTGTCTACGATATGTTGTTTCCAAGTTAATCTCCTGTCCAGAGTCAAGCCGAGGTATCTGACTGTGTCCCTGTTAGGAGCTGTTATATTGTTAATGGAGACCTGTGGGCAGGTTTGTTTTCGCAGCGTGGATTTTTTTTCATTAATTTTGAAGCCCCATTTATGGAACCACTTTTCCATTGAGTCGAGACCTCGCTGGAGAGTAGATGATGCAATTATCGGGTTGACGTGGGACGCTAATAGCGCTGTGTCGTCGGCAAATGTTGTTATGGTTATTTCTGTCGATATTGGTAAATCGGCAGTGTAGATGGAGAACAGAAGGGGTCCGAGGACACTGCCTTGGGGTATGCCCGCTTCTATTGGGAAAGTTGTGGTAATTGACGTTATAGTCTCCTCTAGCTATGAATCTATTGCCTAGGGCGTCAAAGAGGCTGTCGAAGTTCTCTTTAGTAATCGAGTGTCTGGGAGGGCAGTATACTGCTGAGGTGGTACCATGGCGGTCTTCTATTGCTACGTTTGTGACTTGAAGGTAGTCTTTCTGGAATGATGGCAGCTAGTAGTGCTTAATGCTGGATTTGATGATGATTCCGGTGCTGCCGTGTGCCTTTCCACTGGGGTGTTGGGTGTGGTAGAAGTTGTAGCCGTGTATTTTGAGGTAGTTTTTGTCGGTGAAGTGGGTTTCAGATATGAGCATTACGTCGATTTGCTGTTGTTTTAAGAATAGTTCTAGTTCAAATTTGTGTTGAGCTAGACCGTTGGCGTTCCACAGAGCTATTCGCATTGGTTTTATTTTGCTTCTGTGCGTTTGAATTTGTCCATGAGGAGTGTGAGTAGTGACAGCAAGTTGTTAATTTGCTCAGTTTGCTTCTCGATAAGTTTTTCGAGTCTGGTGAAGTTGTCTGTGTTTTGTGGGGCGGGAACACTATTTTCTGAGCGTTCACTGTGGGTTTTCGAGTTATTTATGTTTCCTCGTGTTGCCTGCGCATAGGATATTGATGGTGTGGTGAGTTTTTGGGGTTTTGGTTCTTGTATGGTAATCTCCTTGGGTCTCAGTTTTGGGTACTTAATATTATGTAGTGTTTTATAGGCTGAGCATCCTTTGTAGTTCGCAGGATGCTCTCCTTGAGGGTTTCTGGGGATTTAGTGCATTGGTCAGTGGGGTGACTACCTGCACATTTTACGTACCGGAAATTATGGTTGCAGTATTTCTGCGTGTGGCCGTACCTTTGGCATCTTTTGCATTGTACTATCTCTTTCTTTGCAAGAGGTGGTTCGAACTTAACTATGGAGTTCATCAGCCGGTTGACGTTGTAGATTTCTTTGTTATTTTCTTTTTGTTTTATATCTATGAAAAATCGTGATAGTGGATTTTTTGAGATTCTATGTTTAATGTTGCTGATGTTGGTTACCTCATGGCCATGTTTTTGAAGTTCGAACTTTAGTTCGTCTAGGTCGACTGAGTGGTGGATATTACGTAGCACCACTCGAAATGGTCTTTCTTGCTTGAGTTGGTATGTGTGGAAGTTGGCATTCAGGTTTTTTAACAACTTCGTTAATTTCCTGTATGCGTCAGGGTTGGTCGGCAGGACTTTTACGCTGTTGTTGCTGATTTTCAATTTATATTCGTCCTTGCCGATTTCTTTTTGGATTGTCTTTGTCATTGATTGAATGTCAATGATATCATCGATGAAAATTGGCGGTGGAGAGGTTTTTTTTTGTGTAGGTTGTGTATTTACCTCTGTGGTTGTATCCATAGTGACTTCAGCCTCCAGTATCGCGAACCTGTTGTGGGTGGTCACTTGTCTGGCTGGCGGGTTGGTTTGCCTTTTGCTCACATTGGTCCTGCTAGCTTCGAGTTTGCGTTTTTTCGTAAGAGGGTCGTTTGCAAAGAGGGGTGTATTGCCCCTTTTCCACGGGGGAGGAGGAGCGGCGTTGTTGTAACTAAGCTCCATAGGGCCCGTTTGGGGTGATTGGGCCATTTTCGATCTAGTTAATTCAATATGAAATAACTAGTCGAGAGGCTGAGCGAACACTTGGCTAGGTTTGTTGGATTGCTTTCGATAGATGGGCGTCACGTGTTGTTTTACCACCAGCAAACCGACTTGCATGACTTATCAAATAACTTATATACTATTCCAAGCCTAAGGTTTGTGAGAGGTATATTTGTATATCTATAATCTTATTTGTAATTATTCGGTATTTACTGTTTAGTGTACTGTCAATTGAAGCTCCAGAAACACTTGTTCTCTTTAAGTCTCTTTTCTTCGTATTTATTTTCTAATTAAGCGCAAAACCTATATGAGGAGCTTTTTCGTATACTATTGTTTTTAAGTTGAGACCTCAGTCAATGTGATATATGATCAGAATAATGTTGTTACATGTAATGATTCCGTCTGTGTCTAAACAGAAGAATATTACGGGCGATGTGTATCCTACTTTTTTTACCTTTTCGAAGTATTGTGGTTGTGGGTAATGTTACGTCACGTGAAAAGGTCCGCGCGACGTCCTTTATTATCTGACCGTCCAGGTCCAAGCACCGTTAGAGAAACCCTCAATAAACCTAAGGCCCCACCATAAACCGAGCCTCATTAGCTTACAGGAACTTTGAATCCTGCAAGTATTGTTGGTTTATAACCGGTACTTAAAAAAGTCCTTAGGTCTATTGTACGTTCTTAAAAATTACGAAGAAAGCTGGTAGCAGGAAAAAATTGGTAATTATATGATAGAGAAAACCAGGCATTTATATAATAGAAATGTCTGGATTTTCCCACGAGTCATGCCGGTAGGATGCTTACATCTCCCATCTTCAATCGTTAACGTCTTAGCCAATGGGTAACGCGGATCCTTGTCCTCATGTTCATAACGAAAACTATGAACAACGAATCAGCTTCCTTCGTTCAAAAACCACCCATATACCGAGCTTTCCTCCGTAAGTCCACACGGGCAGTCAGGTAAGGGAGTTCCAGTGCCAGTTGTGTGCCAGTCAGTTCAAGTCACTCAGTCAAGTCGGACGGTCGAAGTCAAGCAGTCGAAATGACACAGTCGAAGTCACACAAGGGAAGTTCAATACAGTTCCAGTTCAGTTCCAGTTCAGTCCCAGTCAGTTCAAGTCACTCAGTCAAGTCAGACGGTCGACGTCAAGCAGTTCAAGTCACGATTCGAAGTCAGACGATCGAAGTCAAGCAATCCAAGTCAAGCAGTCGAAGTCTAGTCATTCGATCATTCGGTTGATTCTGTTGATTCGATTCAGTCAAAGTCGGATCTGACCAATCGCTACATCTATCACAACACAAGGGCCTTCATCTATCAGATTGGTAGTCAGAATCTGAGCAAGATCAAGGCAATCCTCATACTCAGCGACGTTACTAAAGTATGTGATTATACTAAGTTGTCGGAAAATATATAAGTTATAACACTGCCAATCACGGAGTTATATCATTTCAACCACTCCTATTGTCTTAACGGAAATCAGGGGATCGATCTACTCGCGGCGTCGATTATTATAATCGTAACGGGAATCTACGACTCCCGTTGACGTGTTTATTCGCGATTGCGTCTCCCTTTGATTGGTCGAATTTACAGGTAAAATAATCCTACTATTAGTCTATTATGTTGATTTTTTGTTGTTCTGGTAAAATGATTTTTATATAGATCTATTAAATGTTATTTGATTTGTTCTGTAATTGTACAAAATGCCAAATATTGTTAGTCTTCGCATTACTCCCTTATTAATAGTAGGTAGCCGTCTTATTAATAGCAGGTAGCGGAATATTTTGCAGTTATTATTTGGGTGCTTGAAATAAAATAATCTTAATAGGCTTTTGAATGTTTGTTCAGCTTTCTTTAATTGTGTGTCGATATGTATATATTATTTTTGAGTCGTGTGTAGCTTCTTCAATTTCGAAATATTTTCATTGCCTTTTTACGTCAAGGTGAGCTATTTTAAACGCGTCTGCTGGCGTGTGCATATAACACGCATGCGTTACATTGGTAGAGCGCCTGCGCCTTGATGACCGAACGTTTTCCACTAAAGTTGAAGCTGCCTTTTCTGCCTATTTTTCTTCTTTTTTTTTTTATATGTGGGGAAATCCTCATGAACACTCCGCCGCTTCCCAGAAGGGTCCTCAGGCTAGCTAAACATATACTGTGGAGATGCGTTGACATCTGGCAATCATATTACCCGAAGGAAAGAGTTTGCGCGTGGCGAGCCACGGGACAGAAACCGTTGGAATGTTTACTGTCGCGTGCCGCCATAACTGTCTCTTTTAAGGAGAGCTATAGAATTACTCCATGCCTTTGTTAGATAAAACGTTCATCTCTTGACCGCGGCTACGTTCGGCGACTGGTTGTCACTTCGAGCCCAAGCTCACTATCGTCAGTTCCGCCTGTGCAGGCGACCTAAACGGACGTGTGAAACAGTGCCCCAGTGAAAGTGCGGCAAGAGAGAAGAGAAAGCGGCAAAGTAAACGCCCATTGACAAAACGTGGAATCATGCAGATTTCATCAATAAAAATAACTAATACAAGAGAAACATACTTTATAAATAGAGCTACAGACTCTACATATGCAGAAAAAAAGACGACAACATGGAAATCTCACAAGCCAATGACGGGAACAACGAACCAACACACCACGAAGAAAGCTAGACGGTGGCAACCTCCAGCAAAAAACGCAAAGTAACCCCATTCGCAAGCGGGAGGAAAACCGAAACACTAGAAAAAAAAAACAATGGCTGTAGGATATCAAACTGCATAATTCATTTAACGTACTGCCAGAAGAGACAGCAACGGACCCAACGGAAAGTCCGACAAACCGCATTCCTAAATCACCACCAATATACATATATGCGAAAATAATAGACCCCCTCATTGAACTGCTAAATAACACGGCAGGGAAAGAAAACTACACCATTAAACAAACTAAAATAGATCAGGTGAAAGTGCAAACCAACACCCCAGACACATTCAGAAAAGTGACAAGGTCACTAAAGGATAAAAATGCAGGGTATCACACTTACCATCTCAAATCCGGCAGAAGTTACAAAGTAGTAATCAGGGGATTACACCCAAAAACAAACACCGACGACATAAGCGAAGAAATAGCAAAAATCGGACACCAGGTAAGGTCAATAAACAACATAAACAAGTATGATACCAAACAACCATTACCGCTATTTCTAATTGAGCTAGAACCTAAAACCAATAACAAAGACATATATGATATAACAAAATTACTAAACACAATAGTGTAGTATCGCGGACAAAAGGCCTAAGATATCGGTCGAATCGTAAACCATGTCGCGAGAGCCGCGGCATCGTCGGGTACATCAATGTGTCGTCGGTCCTTTCAAGTGAACAGTTTCGTGGAAAAGGCCTGCGTGACCCTGGCCACGGGCGTTTTCGAGACACGTGCGCGATAGGGCGGGAAAAGACAAAGAGATGCTAAAGGCAGTGTTAGTTGAGACGTCGGCGAGAACGAATGCAAAAGGCGTACAGTATGAGTTGAGAAGCGAGAGCGTGCGAGTGCAGATACCGAAGACGAGAGTTATAGAGTTGCGAGAGTGATTTGGGCGGAATAAGACTTTTGTGTTTTCGTTCAAGTTGAACATTTATCGTTCTCTGTCCAATTAATCTCTGTTATTTTCATTTATCTTAATAAATAGTATTAGGAGAAATTTACAAATCTAAATTATCCTAATCCTATCCTTTTTCCGATACTACAATAGTAAAAGTGGAGCCACCTAAACATAAAAAAGATATCCCACAATGCATAAGGTGCCAGCAATACGGCCACACAAAAAACTATTGCAATAGAACCCCGGCATGCATTAAATACGTAAAAAATCATCTAACGATACACTGCCCATCCACGGAAAAAATAGAGGAGGTTAGATGCTATAACTGCAACGGAAAACACCCAGCCAGTTATAAAGGTTGCGAAGCTAGGAACAAATTCCAACGCAAACTGTTCCCACCCCTACGAAACAGGACATACACTAACATACAAGTCTAACAGGACAGCACAAAACGCGAAACAGCACAAATACAGAGCACGCAATAAACACTAAACACATCAGCACCAACACCTTTGCTAAGCTGCGCGCAAGTAACCAGCCAATCGACACACACAGACAACCAATACCACAACAATAGTAACAACGACACTGCAGAAATCAAAGAACTGCTCAAACAATCCATCAAGAACACCGAAATGCTAACCAGAATGATAAGCGAACAAAACGCAGTACTCAGACAGCAAACCCAACAAATCACAGACATGCTACAACTACTTACAAACGTGCTAAGCAAAAAATAAAAACGGGCACGCTAAAAATAGCAGCCTGGAACTCAAACGGCCTACAACAACGGGCCCTTGAAATTAAAACATTCATATACAATAACAATATAGATATACTACTTGTCTCAGAAACACACTTCACTACAAAAAGCTACATGAAAATACCATACTACACCATATATGATACCAAACACCCCTCAAGGACAGCTCACGGAGGGACAGCAGTGATAGTCAGAAACGATATCAAACATTATCTACACAGCCAAGTTAATAAGGAATATTTACAAACAACCACCGTTACAGTACAAACTAGCAACAACTAGGAAGGGAGGGACCTGGAAATTCTAACGGCCAAGGAAGCAATCAGCAGCAACGTGAAAAGATACGAGGCAAGAATAGCAACACACCCAAACCGGCTAGCAGCGGAAACGTTCAAAACCATTAACATGGATACAAGGCTAAAAGGGAAGCACTCACCAGACCTCACAAAGGATATGACCTAGCAAACGCGAGGATGGTACCCCGCTGGGGGTAGCCACCTATATCTTAATATAACTGCTAAAAAATTCTACCAAATGTCCAAATTGGACAAGTTGTGAATACAAATAATAAATAAAAAAAAACTATCATAAATCTCGAACATATACAGTCGGATTGAACGACGATAATTGCTTAATTATGGCTATGGTAGAATCTAGATTACAGTATTAAGGAGTTTAGTTCCCAAAGTTCCAAAGGGAAGGCTCTGGAGTCCTTCCATTTCCGACATATATATTGTTAAATATACTCAAGTGTTTCTTCCTATCACTATCACGACCTATCACCTCAAGTGCACAGCGGTCTTCAAATCGGACGATATATGGGTAGTAGCTTACCTCAGATAAGTCATAGAGAAGAAAACTATGACATTCAAAGATGTAAACTAATCTGCACGATGTTTTATAAGAAAACTCGTAGATTAAGCATTAAACCTGATTATTTATTGAAATCCATAACGACATATCGAATATTAGTGTTTCCTTTAATCCTTTATAAATTCTCTAATCCTTAATAAGTAATTAATAAATAAAAGTACGTATTAACAATATTTATACACAGTTCTCACACGCACCGCGATTGTTCCGGTCGTGGGTGTTCACAGAAAAAGTACATACGCCCGCGAGTGTCCAATCTGTTTACAAAAAGATCGTAACGAAAATAACAATGGTAGGTCGGTCTGATCTGTGTAGTGTATTTTTCGTCATATCTAATTTGTAACTTTGATTGAGGTTGCCTTTTAGAATTTCGAATTTGGAGAAGTATTTCGGCTTGACAATAATGAAGAATGACCTAATCTTTGATAGTTCCAGCATTGGACTGTTTTGCTGAGTCATATTCTTTTCCATTTTACCTATTGGTACAATATGTGCTTTATTTTTATTTATTACTGTTACCGTGTGATGTGAGATGTGTCGTGAATATGGGTAGTGTTATGTCGACTTCTTTGGAATGTTTCTTTGTTGTGTAGCCCGATCAATTTTGTTTTGTTATCAATGTTTTCTTCTAAATATTGTATTAAAAGTATTTGATCATGTTTGTATTTTGAAATATATGTGTAGTAGTCTAAATTAGCTTGTTTCAATAAATTGGTTAGTTGTTAGTGCCCGTAGTTGACCGAATATTGTGATTGTACGGGTTTTGTTGGACTTTGTACAGGGTGTGACGAACAAAAATGCTATAAAATTAAGTGTTTAGCTCGAAGGATCATCACTACTGCGTGGAATGTTATTAAATATAGGTTTGGGATTGATATTCAATAGATTCACTCAGATTGAATATTACTTTTATATTTCACCATCTCGTACGAAACGTCTGAACACACCGGATACACTTAGGTAATTAACACGTGGTCGACTTCTAAGACAAAAGAGCGTCGTTAGAAGTCGTACCAACTTAGCTTATAGGAACTAGAGATCATACCAACTTAGCATTTCTCAACACTCCCCTTTGATCGCTAGTTTCTACAAGTTTTGGTAAAATATTGACAAGTTTCTCCATAGCTTTGGAAAAATATTGAGTCTGAACTCTATTTAAACCTTTGGTGAGAATGACGGTAACATTCTCAGAACTGGATATATAGGTATGATCTAATATCCCTTTCGACACGCAGTTCTTAACATAAAAATGACGCACTTGGACATGCTTAGAACTCTCAGCAACTACTTCATCTTTGAACCATGAAATACCTCCAATGTTATCACAAAAAATTTTGTGATATCCACACGGTCTCCCTTACTGCTTCCTGCATCGTTACAAACTCTGCTTCGCATGTCGATTGAGATATAATTGGCTGTTTTTTCGACAACCAAGGTGTTGCCTCACCAGCGAGTATGAAGACACACCCACTCCTAGATTTCCTATCTATTGCGCAGCCCGCGAAGTCTGAATCACAAAATACCTTCAAAGGTTGTACCCTCTTTTGATACTCTAGCTTAAGGTCTTTGGTTTTTAACAAGTACTTAAAAATCCACTTCACTGCTTTCCAATCGCACACGCGACATCAGGACGGCTTACAGTGGCGACATACATTATATGCCCCACAGCCTGTTCGTACAACTTATTATCGAAAGGTTCGTTATTTGCAATGTTAAGCTCCGCACTCCTTGGCTAACGGTGTTGACACTCCAGCCTCATGAGTAATGTCAAACAGATCTAGCATTTGACTTATCTGTACAGATTGATCAAACACAACAGTGGTACTGTTTGACTTACTCAAGTGGATGGATAGAAATTGAGTATCGGTACCCAACATCCTCACATTTAATCTCTCCTTAATCCTAGTTTTAAACACATTAATCATAGCTTCCGTTCCAAACGCAAGAATGTCATCCACATACACAGCTACAATCAGATATTTGGATGCATTCACATACACACATGGATCACTCATACATGGGTTCAGACTCAAAACCTCTCAAAATACCGTTAATGTATTTAAACCACGTTCTCCCGGTTTGCTTCAGTCCATACAGGCTCTTTTTAAGTTTGCACACATATTGAGTCCTATCTTTTCCTGGAACCTTAAAGAATTCGGGTTGCTTCATATATATATCTTCATCCAAAGGACTGTTGAGGAATGCACACTCCACATCGATATGTTCGTAACTCCACTCATTCTCCGCATACAGAGCAAGCAAAATTCTTAGTGTTCTACTCTTTACAATTGGACTAAAGATTTCCGAATAATCTACTTCGGGTCTTTGCCAAAATCCCCGAGCTACGAGTCTAGCCTTATATCTATCAGGGTCCCTTTTTATGACAAGTACCATCTTGCAGTCAATCACATTTTTGTCCGAAGGTCTTTGTACTATGACCCACACATCTTTATTCACTAAATTTTCTAATTCCTTCACTATTGCATCGGTCCACTCTTTAACATCTGGCCCCTTCAGGACATCGTACACATTCACAGACACACATAAACCTTTTTACAAACTGTCGCAACGTGAGCACAACTGTTACATGTCTTTGGCTTGTGCAATTTCGCTGATCTCCTAGGTACACTCATAACCTCTTCCTGATCATTGTCGTTAGTTATTGTGTTTGTAAAGTAATCACTTTCCCCTTGATCGTTTTCACCATCACTTTGAGTTTCTACATCAACTGGATCAACTCCCCTCTGAAGTTCGAAATCTTCAACGTCCCATATCCATTCGGAGAGTCTCCTTTTGATGTTACTCGTGTCCACTTTTATATTCTTGCAGAGAAACACATTTTCCTCGAACCTGACATGACAAGAAATTATTACCTTCTTGGTCTTCGGTAGGTAGATTCTATAACCTTTGACTTGTCTGTCGTAACCTGCAAATATCCCTTCTTCTGCCCTGCTATCAAATTTTCCTTCGCCTTGGCTTCTCAGGTACCAGACCTTGCATCCAAATACCCTTGGCCTGTTGATCTCCCCTTGGATGTCGCATCCCTTACCTTTCCACAATTCTAATGGAATTTTATCTCCGATAGCGGTGGATGGGCATAGATTTCTAATGTGAAACTGTTCACAGTTTCTTCCCACAGGTAGTCAGGGAGTCTCGACTGGATGAGCGGACACCTAGACATCTCAACCAGGATCCTATTTGCTCGTTCTGAAACTCCATTTTGCTCAGGGTTCCTTGGGACAGTCTTCTTGTGCAGAATGCCTTTTTCCCTCAGGTAGCTCTCAAAATTGATCCTTGTATACTCACCCCCCATTGCCGGTTTGGAGGGTACTTATTTTGGACTGATGTAGAGGCTCCACTTTCATGAAGTACTTAAATACTTCGCTCTTCCTGCTGATGATCCTATCGTACATGAAACGAGAGAAATCATCGATGAAAGTTACAAAATAGTTACCTCCACCTAATGATTTGCACTGAGCTCTGCCACTGACGTCGCTGTGAACGATTTCCAAAGGACGTCGACACATATGGTGAGCTGTCTTCGGGAATGGTACTTTTGTCATTTTTCCCTTCACGCAGACTCCGCATAGTTCACAATGTTTCTTGGAGTCCTCCTTCACGTTTCTTCCCTATAAGAAACGTGAGGATCTTCCTCATTGCATTCCCATGCAAGTGACCCAATCTCTCGTGCCACGATATGATACTCTTGTATGCCTTTGCCTCAATAACTTCAACGTCTCCGTCATTTTGGCCAGGTTCCTCTTGATCGTTTTCCACGGAAAGATTTGCTACGTGCTCTTCAAAAGGTATTGTTTCTAAATAGTATACGTCGTTTCCTACCTTTGAGTTGAATACGACGTCTCCATCGTAGTGTGTCCCAACGGCCTCATCCCTTGTACACACTGTGGTAACCTCCTTCTTTGCCAATTTCCTGATCGAGATTAGATTTGCATCTAACGTAGGCACCCAGGGAGCATTCGACAAGGATAGTGTCCAACCATCACAGGACTCAACTATTTTCACAACGATCATTCCCTTTCCCCTAACTTCCAAGTGTCCCTTGCCAATCCTGATTTGTCCGGTTGCAGGCGCGAAGTCCACAAATTGATGCCTGTTCGGAGTCATATGATTTGAGGCACCTGAGTCAAGGTAACTAATTTTCCCTCTACCCATGTTGCTGATAGACGACAAAGCCAATGTCGATATGAGTCCCTTGCACCTCGCTTTGTCTTCTGATCCCTTTTCCCTCTTGTTGTCTTCCTGTCTCTTCTTCTCCCTTTTGTTTCTCTCCTCTTTATCTCCTTTCTCCTCTTGACACTGGTACGAAATGTAGCCCATTTTTCCACATTTGTAACACTTCTGGTCATGTGGATCTCTGATTTTTGGTTTCGCGCCATCTTTGTTCTGTTGTTTGGGCTTCCATTGTCTCCTGGTCGCCATTGCGCTGCCTCTCTCGAACGAGTTCGCATCCGCATAGATCCTTCTTTCTTCGAGTAGAAGATCGGACTTTACGGCCCTTGTTGCCCTAAGGTATGGCGAGAAATTTGGATCCGCCACGAGGCCGGCCAAAAGGAAACATGCTATAACGTGGTTCTCGATTTTTATACCGACACTGGATAACTTATCACAGATCTCGTATCCTTCCGCAGTACGCGGACATGTCCATGCTAGGGGTCTTGTCGATCGTACCCAGTTTCCGCAAGCATAAGACAATGTCCATTGACGTAGATCTCCTATGGACATCTTTCAATGCCGTCCAGCACTCCCTCGCTGTTTTCAAGGTTCTGATATCTCCAGGATACCTGAAGAAAATGTACACACGTGTTTTATAGTCCATATTCATACAGTCTGGTCTCAACCTTTCTGCTGGCGTAAATCCTGGCTCTACTGCATCCCAGCAGCCCAGGAAAACTAACGAAGATTCTGTCATCGTTTTTCAATACTCATACTCATACTCATACTCGCCCTTTCTCAGGATCGGATTCATATCCTTGTCCACATGAACTATATTCTCTTGATCGGCCGTGGCGTGGTCTCTTCTCGGATAATTTCAGAAAACCGCAAAAAACTCAATAAATAAATATCTCTACTATCGCAGTTTACTGCCCTGGGTCCATAACCTGTTATTAAATATAGGTTTGGGGTTGATATTCAATAGATTCACTCAGATTGAATATTAGTTTTATATTTCACCACCTCGTACTTAGGTAATTAACACCTGGTCGACTCCTAAGACAATAGAGCGTCGTTAGAAGTCGTACCAACATAGCTTATAGGAACTAGCGATCATACCAACTGAGTATTTCTCAACATGGAATAACTATAAGTCGTCCGAAAAACTTCTTTTGTTTTATAAGGAAATAATGAATGCACAACATTTTCCGTTTTATATTATTGTATCGAATTAAGTATGACCCATTTTGTTCTATTAAAGTAATGATCACAACTTTCGACAGATTAGGTTTCATGTTTGTATAAGATGCATCGTTGTAAAAGACGTGTCTGTAAAAGAAAGACACTTTCCGGACAACCTAATACTAGAACGCTTGTTAGGGAATAGAGATAACTAGATCTAACTAGAGACAATAAGCAACTATTAGATAGGGTAAGTGATGACTACAAGTGTCGACTCTGTGATGAGTGACGACTAAGGGAGACAACTAGCAACTACGGGTGGCGATTAACAACTAACTCGACTTATTTCTAGGAGGCAACCAATTTGCTTTTTACTTATTGGTAATTAAAAACTGGCCAAAGTATCCGTGCACGCGAGCAAATCTCGTTATACGAATGAAAGAAGATTAACCAAAGCAGCGAGGCGCATAGTGATTCTCAATCCGAGCGACACATGAGCGGTAGCTTATCTCATAAAAGTCGTAGAGAAGAAGACTATGGTATTCAGAGACGTAAACAACCCCGCAGGACGTTTTGCAAGAGAAATGGTATTTAGAAATTAAGCACTAAACTCGTTTACGAATACTGCCCTATGAAATTCCCGAGTAGAGAGGATTATTGTTTCCTCTAACTCTTCTCTTTGCCTCCGCGAGTGTCCACAGCAAAATCACACACGCACCGCGATTGTCCCGACCGCGAGTATCCACGACAAATCACACACGCACCGCGATTGTCCCGGCCGTGAGTGTTCATAAAAAATACAACAAATTACAATAGATGTTTGATATGTTCTCCATTTTCTTGCAATTTGTAATTATTCTAACTTCATGTGTCCCAATAGTAAAACTCGGGAGGATTTAAATCTGAGGACCGAGGCTAAAGTATAGGCCCTCTTCAACCGATCCACCTGTTTCCAAAATAGCTGGTTAAGTGATCTTGCACTGTGTTGGTAGAATGTGGTGGTGCACTATCTTGTATGAACCATCTCTTAATATTTGTGAATTTTCACGTGTCCAAAAATGTTTGTCACGTGTATTTATTATTCCACATTTATTAAAATTTGCTTCATCAGTAAATAATATCCTTACGGAGAAATTGGAATTGCTTTGGATTTTCTGACTCATCTATTTGCAAAGATTTTTTCTTCTTGAATTTTTTTGAATACGATGCAGTATTTTATCCCCCGGGTTCGAATCGCTGTACTGAATTCGCCCACTAGATTTCGCAGGTTTTAACGTACCGGTATCCCACAGTCGTTGTTTTATTTTGCAAAATATCTTTGCGCTGGGTACAGTCCTATTGGAATATTTTTCGGTGTATATATTAGGTCATCCCATAAGTTCGTTCCGTTTTTCGAGCGGTTATATATGTTAAGATTGTTTACATACCTTTCAGTTTCATGAAAAAATGTAATCCTCCTCTCGTTGTACAACTTCTTCCCATTTTTCAAGTGCATTGGTCCCTTATCGCCGTATGTTTATAAATCGACACATGAAATGTATACACAAAAGTCGGCACGAACTTATGGGATGACCTAATACCTTGCGATTTCGTGCAATTGTCGTCAGCCGCACCGCAGCAAAAGTGCATGTCCGGAAGTTCTCCAAATATATGCATATTGTAAGTATGACTACAATATAAATACTGCTAGACTGCACGTACAATACATCCCAAGTAACACTCTAACTTAATATTTCCAGTTCCTTGAAAGTTCCGCGTCGACTGTCAGAATGATTCTGTTCTTCCAAAACTATTCCAAAACATGATAATGTAACGATGGAGAATTCATTTCGAAAAAAATTTACGATACAAGAGTATGATATTGAAGAAGCGAACAGGCTGTGCACCAGGTGTGTTTAAAAAAAGTGCAAACCTATTTTGCACAATCTTCACACTTTACATAGCTAGAATTCTGTTTACAAGGTGAGTTTCGGAAACATCTCAATTTTTAAACCTTATCGTCTTTAGTTTTTATAACGTGTTTTAAGCGTGGAAAGAAAAAGATTAGAAGAACGCTCTATATTAAAAGGAAACTCTAACATAGAAAAGAAGCACAACTATTGCATTTATTATTTATTTTGAAGCAAACATTGTGACTATATTCATGGAATAATGTAAAACATTAATTTGATATTTTGTGATGAAAAGTGAATATTGTAGTATCGCGGGCAAAAGGCCCAAGACAGCGGCCGAACCGTATACAAAGTGGCGAGAGCCGTGGCGCCGTCGAGTACATCAATGTGTCGTCGGTCTTTTCAAGTGGACAGTTTTGTGGAAAGAGCCTGCGTGACCCTGGCCACGGGGTTTCGGGACATGTGTTCGATGGGACGAGAAAAGACAAAGAGACGCTAAGGGTAGAGTTGGTTGAGACGCCAGCGAGAACGAATGCAAGAGGTGTGTAGTATGAGTTGAGAAGCGAGAGCGTGCGAGTGCAGATGCCGAAGACGAGAGTTGTAGAGTTGCTAGCGTTGTAGAGAGATCGAGTTGTTAGTTATAGAGTTGCGAGAGTGATTTGAACGGAATAAGACTTTTGTGTTTTAGTTCAAGTTGAACATTTATCGTTCTCTGTCCAATTAATCTTTGTTATTTTTATTTATCTTAATAAATAGTATTAGGAGAATTTTACAAACCTAAATTATCCTAATCCTATCCCTTTTACGATACTACAATATTTACCGAAAAACTTATACTCAGCTTTTCAACAGTTTCTACGAAATGAATTCCCACAACTCATGAATATATGAAATGTTGCACTAAACTTATATATCTGTTTGTCGCGTACATACAAATTATTACTGCCAGCAGATATGTATACATATCTTCTATATTTAACCTAATGGTAACTATATACGATCTTATTTTTTGAGTTGACACAACTACATAAAAGTATGTTTGGTGGTATACATAAATAATAATAAGTGAGAGTAATCGAATTTACGATACATTTATGAAATCGCATAAAATAGAAACTATTTTATGTCTTTTTATTTATACTAAAGATGATTAGCATTAATGAGACAAGTTCAGGTTGAGCTATATAAAAATGTGTGTCATCTATGTGTCAGAATGAAGTGTAATGGAAACTAAATTTAATTGAATTTTTTTTGTGAATATCTTGGGAACGATGGACAAACTGCGGTTACATATATGTATAGGACGAAGTTATTCAGAATGTTGATCTTGAGAACATACTTTAAGCTCATTGAAATGGATGAAGTGTTTCCCTTTCTATAAAACTACCGTTCTTTTTGTGTATACCACGTAGGAGTATTCACGTGGCTGTGTTGAAAATTGAAATTTTCTATTCTGTTTGGTGCGTTTTTCGTTTTCACTTTTACACTTCACTTCGTTTACACGTATTCTGTCGTCGACTGCCGAAGCGTGCAGACGTGTGTTTGGTACTCAGTGAAGTTTACAATACAATAAGTGACCACCTTCTGTTTAAAGTGAATTGAAACGCAAAGAAACCAAGTATTTACTAAACTTACTCGTGGAAAACCCGACACTTATAATCTTTAATACAAATCATAGCCTCATGACTAGTTATTTAAATTTGAATTAACTAGCTCAAAGATGGCTCCAGTAAGTCGATCAAGCTTTCATGAGCAAACCTATAATCACGCTGTTCTACTTCCTCCGTGGCAAAAGAATAACTTGTCCCATCTTACAAATCATACAAACAACGGAAAAAAAGCAAGGTAGATTTAGTTAAAAAAAAATGTAAACACTACCCGGAACGAGTTATTGACAAGCCATGTTACCATCTATAACAGATTCGCAATATTAGAATTTACAGACGATTCTATGTACGTAGTTGAAACATTAACAAATCAACATACGCAAAAAGATCCCCCTCTCCCACCAATCTTCATTGATGATATCATCGACATTGAAACAGTGATAAAGTCTATCGAGGAAGATGTTACCAAAGAGGACTACAAACTTAAAATAAATAATCAGGTAAAAATTCTGCCGGCTAATCCAGATTCATATAGAAAACTAACGAAGTTACTAAAAACCCTGCACGCAAATTTCCACACATATCAACTGAAACAAGAAAGACCTTTTCGTGTAGTACTTCGCAACATCCATCACTCAGCTAACTTAGATGAATTAAAGTTTGAACTCTTAAATCATGCCCATGAAATATCCAACATTAGTAATACAAGGCATAGTACCATAAAAATCCCGCTATCCTGATTTTTTATTGATTTAAAGCGAAAGCCAAATAATAAAGAAGTCTATAACATCGACCGTTTAATGAACTCTGTAGTAGAAATTGAACCACCTTTTATAAAAAAAATGATAGTTCAATGTAAAAGTTACCAAAGATACAGCCACACACAGAAATATTGCAACCACAATTACCGCTGTGTTAAATATGCAGGTCTTCACTCTACAGATCAGTGCACTTGTCACGTAAAATAAAAAAAGAAATTAAAAAAAAAAAAGAAACTTTATTTTTACTTCGTTTATACACTTATAAGACACTTCTGAGCTCTAGGCGTGACCGTTCGAGACTGAGGCTCTTACAATATTTTTTACTTTCGGTGACATCTGTTTCTTCTTTTGTTTTTCATCCTTCATTATCCCCACCACCCTGCAGGCGCACGCGACCGCTGCCACGCTTCCAGAACATTCGGTGGAAGGACCGTTAGGGCACAAATGAACCCTCAGGCACTCCGGCAATATACATTGTCGCCAAGGTCGCCATGTGTAATGTTCAAGTATCGGCTGTCTGGAGAATGTTTAGAAGTGGTCGCCTAAGGTGACATCAGGGCAAAAGAGTTTGGGGTTACAGTGTCCTGGTCTCTGACGTGATTTACGTTACATACCCCCCTCCTTAGATTGATTTTGGTCCTCCAAAATCTTAGTGTTTCTTCAGGATTGTTTTATGGACTAAATGGTTAAAAGTGTGTTTTCTTCTTTGTCTTAATCAACAAAACAAAACAAAAACAAAATGCATAACAGCTACTTATGGAGAAGGTGAAGACCGTCCTGGAAAATAAGGTTTAATACGATTACCATGTATTTTCCTAATCGAGTCATTCACCATTATTTCGTAATAAGGGGTTTTTACTTTTTCAATGGTGTATGGCCCTAGCCATTCAGTATCTAACTTGTGTTTTTTATGATCATTATGAACTAATATCAAATCTCCTTCTCTAAAAATGGATTGAGGTTTAATAATTTTTTTTCTTTGATCTCTTTGGTATCTTTGTTTACTCTTCATTAGAGTTTCCCTGGCTTTAAGTAGCTTGGCATCCCATTCTCGTTTCCTGAAGCTGACCTCATCAGCGTATGTTCTTTGCGGATTTTGGGATATGGTAGATGGGAGATTGGCTTTGTGTCCAAATGTTAGTTCAAAAGGGGTATATCCAGTGGCATCATGAACCATAGTGTTATATGCTAGACACACAAAATTTAGGTTTTGATCCCATTCTGTTTCATTATCGTTTTGTATAGCTTTTAACATGTCGGATATTACAGCATGTGTTCGTTCTAGGCTTCCGTTGGATTGTGGATGGAATGAGGTGGTTTTTATGTGTTTGATCCTAAATGCTTCTTCGTATCGTTGCATTAGCTCGCTAATGAAACTTTGTCCTCTGTCAGTTAATATACGTTTCGGTGCGGAGAATATATAAATGTAATGATTCAGTAAAGCATTCCAGATTGATTGGGTCTGTTGTGTTTTTAGGGGCACAAGTATTAAATATTTGGTTAGTTCATCGTGTATAGAGAGAATGTATTGGTTTCCTATCTTGGTCTTTTTCAACGGGCCTATCACATCCATAGCGATTTTGTCGTTAGATTCTAACGGGGTGTCGGTTATCTGTGGTTCCTCCTTTCCTCTTATCCGAGTAGTCTTTGATGTTTGACATGTCGCGCAAGTTCCTATTCTGCCTTTTATTCTGTCTATTAGATGTGGGATATCATATTTGCCTCGGATTCTGTCGTACGTCTTTTGTATTCCGGGATGTCCTACCAAGTCATGATTTTCTTTTAGTACTTGTTCTATTTCCTCTTCGTTTAAACTCTGTATTGGTTCGTAAGCAAATTCTATGTCGTCGCGTTGGTCATTGAAAAATAAAAGAAATCTTTTTATGTGTGCTTTGTCTTGTGCGTTTAAGTTATTGTCTCCTATTCCTATCTTTCTATTTGTTTTAAGTATGTCTGATATTTTCTGTAACCATACGGTTTCGTCATATGGGCCCAGATATGGTTTTGTTAATTGGAAAAAGTTGTCTTTGTTAGATGTTAGTTTCAATAATTTTGGTATTTCTTCTGATTTTTCCCAGTCTCTGAATTGTCTTAATAAAACGTCAGTTTGTGTTATCGCGTGTACTCTGGATAGGGTGTCAGCGGCTACGTTTTCCTTTCCTTTTACGTACTCTATATCGTATTCGTATTCCTCTAATCTCAATCTCCATCGAATCAATCGACTAGAGGGGTCCTTGCAGTTGTGCAGCCATTTAAGGGCTTGGTGGTCTGTTTGAATTTTGAATTTGCGGCCTAATAAATATTGCCTAAATCTTCTAACTGCCCAAACGATGGCCAATAATTCTTTTTCCGTCGTAGTATAATTTCGTTCAGGGGGGTTTAATGTCCTTGAAATGAAGCAACAAGGGTGTCCATCTTGTGAAAGGATGGCTCCTAGACCTTCATTACTGGCGTCCGTTGTTAACGTAAATGTTTTCGTATAGTCGGGGTATTTTAGTACCGGTGCTTGGCATAGTCTTTCTTTTAATGTATCGAAGCTAAGTTGTGTTTTGTCAGTCCAGTGGAATTGTATGTCTTTCTTAGTTAGTTCCGTTAACGGTTTGGCAATTTTCGAGAAATTCCTAATAAATTTTCTATAGTATCCGGCTAACCCAAGGAACGATTTTACATCCGTAGGATTTTTGGGTAGTTTGAAGTTCTTTACTGCTTCTATCTTTTCAGGGTTAGGTTTTACTCCGTTTGCTGTCACTAAGTGTCCTAAATATTCCAATTCGGGTTTTAGGAATTCACATTTATCCGGTTGTACTTTTAGACCTACTTCCCTGAGTCTTTGGAGTATAATGGCTAAGTTTTTATTATGTTCCTCTATCGATTGCCCGAATATAATGATATCATCGAGATAGACGAAACAATGATTATTAATTAAACCTCTTAACGCGGTGTCCATCATTCTTTGAAAGGTAGCGGGTGCGTTCTTGAGCCCGAATGGCATTCTGTTATAGTGGAAGTGTCCTTGTGGTGTGCTAAATGCAGTGTACTTCCTCGAATTCTCATCCATGGGTATTTGGTGGAATCCCGAGGATAAGTCTAAAGCGGAGAAATATTTTGCGTTCCCTAGTTGCGATAGTATATCGTCAATGTCGGGTAATGGATATGCGTCTTGGTCCGTTAATTCGTTTAACTTCCGAAAGTCAATCACTATTCGCCACTTTTGTTTCCCCGACGCGTCGATTTTCTTTGGGACGACCCAGACGGGAGAGTTATAGGGAGAGTCGGAGGGTTCTATAATCTTTTTGTCTAACATTTCCGTCATTTGTTTGTTTATTTCGATTTTATGGTATTCGGGAGGACGGTAGGATTTTACGTTGATGATTTTATCTTCTTTCAATGTAATGGAATGTTTAGCAAGAGATGTACACGGTAATGTTTCACTGTCTAAATTAAATACATCCATGTAATAGAGAAGAATCTTTCCTATAGGTTCTCTGAGAGGTTTTTCTATGTGCGATAGTCGAATCGAAGATTTGAATTTTTGGATTTGATCTATGGTATTTGTATTTTCGATAATGTTAGAAACTTGAATTGAGGACTTACCACCATTGATAAAGCACACTGGCGTTGGCTTCCCTTCGAGGTATACAATTTTTTGAATGGTTTCTCCTGGTGCAAGGGTTGGTTCTTGTTGCAGCAGAAGGGTGTTGTTATCTAATTTCAATGTTTCGTTGGAGAGTTCGAATCGATATTGATTCAAACCGGGTAAGCCTAATACGCCATCTTCTATAATTGGGAAATCGTCATCTATTAAAGAGAAGTCTATCTTTTTGTCGAACAAATTCAATTTGACTTTGGAATTAGATTCGTATTCGGAATGTCCCATGGAGAATTTCTTTGTGTCTGGTATTGTTGTCTTTCCTGGGTAGCATCTTTGTTTAAGCAAGTTGATTCCTGCCCCGGAGTCAACGAGAAATCGCAATCCTGGTCGTCCTGGTAATTGTAATAGTATTGTGGGTAATCTTTCTGAGGTAGCATTGTTAATTCTGATTGTTCTTGAACGTGGTTTATTCCTGGAGGGGCTTTTCTTTGAAGCGGTATCGGAAAATTTTGGCATTGATTTGGAAGGTGTCCCAATCGATTGCATTTGGGGACATTTCGCTTGCGTCCTTTCGCTTAATGGTCTGTTCCCAAACTTCGTAAAATTGTTCGTTCTTGGTAGAATATTTTGTGTGAGTGAAGTTTTATTATTTGTGTTACTTGTAATAGCGAGGCGATTGTCTACTGGATGAGAAGCCTGGTTACGATAAAATGGCGGGGCGATTGTTTGTCGCGTCATTTGTCTGCGAGAGCTGTGCTCGCGAAAGTATCTTTCCATATTCATTGCTTTCCTTTCTGCTTCGATGAGATTTGGGGGGAGATTAGCCATTAGCGCCTGCCCTATTTCTGGACGAAGGCCTCTTACATAGTCGGTCACAGAGTCCATGTATAGTTGCTCGTTCATCACCCGTCGAGTTAGTTCGTCTCTATACTCGTTGGTAATGCTGTGTTGGAGTTTGTTAAAAACGCTTCGAAATCTGATGTTATAGTTTTGCACGCTCTCAGTTAATCCTTGCCTCATTCCTCTTAATTCGTCCTGTTGTTCTCTCACTGATACTGCTACATTACGTCTCAATGCTTCATACAGAGATTCGAATTCGGTAATACGAATATTGCGGATTGCCATTGCGGCTTTTCCTACAATCTTCTCTATTTTAATCATTTTTAGTAATAGTGTTGGTTCGCTACACATCATTCTTACTTCTTGTATTTCATGAATAAAATCCTCCACGTCTATATCATCCTTTCCGTTTAATATCGGAATGCATTTTAATGCACTCTCAGCTTTTAGCTCTGGTTGCGTATATTGTTCAGGGAAAGTCCTTTCCCAGGATGGTTGAGGTGGTGTTTGAAGTAATGGGCGAGGTTCTCGAAGGACCGATTGATCTTTAGCGGTGTGGGTTACTTCGTCTACAGTTATTAGGGAACTGGCCTCCGATACATTTCCCGTTTTTGTGTTTGCTACAACTTCATCCATACGCAGTGTAAGCATACTCATTTGTTGGGTCAGTCTCTCATTTTGTTTCTGCATTGCATCAAGCAAAGCTTTAACTGTTGAGTCTATTCCGCTGTTAGTTAAAGCGGCGCTAACAGTTTCGGTTTTGTCTTCTCGTGGCGTTGCCATTGTTATACTAATTGTGCTGTCTGTTCTCGATCTGTATTTGACAAAAGAATCCAGGGCTTGCTCACCTTGATCGTTTAACCCGTAGGAAAGGTTCCGTTGCGGTGTTCCTTTGTCGAAACGTCGAAAGTGTCTGCTCTGTTACAGTGGTCCACTGATCCTCAATCTTCAAAGTTGACCGTAGCCCGAAATGCGTAATTTCGTTTTCTTGAAGTTGATGGATCCTGGCACGGATCGCCAAAATGTCACGTAAAATAAAAAAAGAAATTAAAAAAAAAAAAGAAACTTTATTTTTACTTCGTTTATACACTTATAAGACACTTCTGAGCTCTAGGCGTGACCGTTCGAGACTGAGGCTCTTACAATATTTTTTACTTTCGGTGACATCTGTTTCTTCTTTTGTTTTTCATCCTTCATCATCCCCACCACCCTGCAGGCGCACGCGACCGCTGCCACGCTTCCAGAACATTCGGTGGAAGGACCGTTAGGGCACAAATGAACCCTCAGGCACTCCGGCAATATACATTGTCGCCAAGGTCGCCATGTGTAATGTTCAAGTATCGGCTGTCTGGAGAATGTTTAGAAGTGGTCGCCTAAGGTTTTTTTTTTTTTTTTTTTTTTTTTTTTTTTTTTTTATTAGAATATTTACAATCAATTCTCGTTGAGAATTTTCAGTAACTTAGTTTGGCGTGATACAATGACATGGATTATAATAGTTTTATATTGTTGGTTCTAGTAGAAACTAAGGATTTAGTCTAGAGGGTATTTTCTTTTTAGTCTGCGGATCTGGTCCGTCGTGTCCAGTAGTTGGGTGACTAGTGGGTTGTGGTGGTTGTTGACTCTTGTGTTATATCTGCTTCTGGACTTGTGTATTTCATCTTTGACTGTAGGTATCTTGAGGTCGCGGTGGATTGTTTCGTTGGTAACATACCAGGGTGCATTTAATAGGGATCTTAGCGTTTTCGATTGGAAGCGTTGGAGTATTTCAATGTTGGAGTTACTTGCTGTTCCCCATAGTTGGATTCCGTAGGTCCAGACAGGTTTTATTACGGTCTTGTAGAGGGTTATTTTGTTCTGTATGTTTAGTTTGGAGCGTCGGCCCGTGAGCCAATAGAATTTTCTTAGTTTTTCCTTTAGTTGCTTTGTTTTTTCCGAGATATGTTTTTTCCAGGTTAGCCTCCTGTCCAGGGTCATGCCCAGGTATCTTACGGAGTCCTTGCTTGGGATTATTGTGTTGTTAATGGTGACCTGGGGGCAGGTTTGTTTTCGGAGCGTGAAGGTTACATGGGAGGATTTTTTTTCGTTTATTCTAAAACCCCATTTTTGGAACCACTTTTCCATGGAGTCGAGACTTCGCTGGAGAGTGGATGAGGCAATTGCCGGGTCTGCGTGGGTAGCTAATAGTGCTGTGTCGTCGGCAAATGTTGCTATTGTTACCTCGTTTGGTACGGGTAAGTCGGCAGTGTAGATGGAGAATAGTAGGGGTCCGAGGACACTACCTTGCGGTATGCCGGATTCTATTGGGAATGTTGCGGAAGTGGCGCCTAGACATTTAACTATGAATTGTCTGTTGGTTAGGTAGGATTTTAAGATGGAGTAGTATGGGTGGGGTAGGATTTTTTTAAGCTTGTAGAGTAGCCCTTCATGCCATACTTTATCGAATGCCTGTTGGATGTCTAGGAATACTGCTGAGCAGTATTTTTTCTTTTCAAAGGTTTGGCTGATCATGTGGGTTATGCGGTGGATTTGCTCTACTGTTGAGTGTTGTTTTCGGAAGCCGAATTGGTGATCTGGGAGAGTTTTCAATTCTTCTAGGAGTGGAAGGAGACGATTCGTGAGCAGCCTCTCGAATAGTTTAGACAGGGTAGGTAAGAGACTGATTGGGCGATAGGAGCTGGCTTCATATATTGGTTTACCGGGTTTGGGGATGAGGGTGATTAGTGAGATTTTCCACGCCTTAGGAAAGTGTTCAAGGCGGAGGATGGCGTTAAATATTGATGCGATGAGTGCAATCCCTTTTATGGGGAGTTCCTTGATTGCTTTATTTCCTATTAGGTCGTGACCTGCTGCTTTCTTGGGGTTTAGGCGACGGATAGCTTCTATGATCTCTGCAGAAGTGAAGGGTTGGATAGGAGGGGACATTTGGAAGGGAGTGTGCAGGTATTCGGTGACGTCCGCTGCAGCTATGGAGGAATGGGGTTGGAATACTTCAGTCAAGTGTTTGGCAAATAGGTTGGCTTTTTCTATAGGGCTACGCGCCCATCCACCCTGCGGGCGGCGGATTGGAGGTATTATTTGTGGGGGGCGCGTGAGTTTCCTGGAGGCTTTCCATAGTGAGTAGTTTGAGTCGGCTGTGGGGGACAGGCTGGCGAGATATTTGTGAAAACGGTCATTATTGTAGTTCTTTATGGTTTTGGATAGTTTTCTAGTTGCGTTGTTTAGTTTGCGTTTGTCCTCCGGTGTTCTATGGGTCTGCCATATCCTTCTTAGTCTACGTTTTTCTGCTATTTTTTTTAATATGTACTGGGGGTATTCGTGGTTGCTGATGGACGTTTTTGCCGGTGTGGAGACGCGGATAGCGTTTATTATGCTCGCATTTAGGTATTCCGTGGCTGCTTCGATTTCGTCATTGGTTTTTAGTGAGGTTGAGGCTGAAGTTGTGTGGGTAAAGACTTCTCTAAAGAGCTGCCAGTTGGTGTGTTGGTTATGAATGGAGCCATTAGGTGTATTCTCGATGATAGTTGAACTGACTGTTACTATCACGGGGGAATGATCAGAGGAGAGATCAGCCGAGGAATTGATTAGGACGTGTCTTGGCGAGATATTTTTAGTTATGAAGAAATCAAGGAGATCGGGTATTTTGTTTGTGTCGGTGGGCCAGTGTGTGGGTTCGTATGTGGTAAGGTAGTTGAGGTTGTTGGATATTATGCTGTTGAGGAGGTTTTTGCCTCTTACTGTAACCAGTCTGCTACCCCATTGGGTGTGTTCAGCGTTGTAGTCTCCTCCGGCTATGCATCTGTTGCCCAGGGTGTCCAGGAAGTTGTCGAAGTCTTCTTTGGCGATGGAGTGTCTGAGAGGGCAGTATACAGCTGAGGTGGTGATTGTACCATGACAGTCTTCTATTGCTACGTTTGTTGCTTGGAGGTAGTCTTTCTGGAATGGTGGAAGTTCGTAGTGCTTGATGTTTGACTTGATTATGATTCCGGTGCCGCCGTGAGCCTTTCCGCTGGGGTGTTGGGTGTGGTAGAAGTTGTAGCCGTGTATTTTGAGGTAGTTTTTGTCGGTGAAGTGGGTTTCGGATATGAGCATCACATCGATTTGCTGTTGTTTTAAGAATAGTTCTAGCTCAGATTTGTGCTGAGCTAGACCGTTGGCGTTCCACAGAGCTATTCGCATTGGTTTTATTTTGCTTCTGTGCTTATGAATTTGTCCATGAAGAGTGTGAGTAGTGACAGCAAGTTGTTAATTTGCTCAGTTTTCTTCTCGATAAGTTTTTCGAGTCTGGTAAAGTTGTCTGTGCTTTGTGGGGTGGGAATTCTATTTTCTGTGTGTACACTGTGTGTTTTCGAGTTGTATACGTTTCCTTGCGTTGCCTTCGCATAGGATACTGTTGGTGAGGTGATTTTTTGGGGTTTAGGTTCTTGTATGTTTGTGTCCTTGGGTCTCAGTTTTGGATACCTTATATTATGTAGCGATTTGTAGGCTGAGCATCCTTTGTAGTTCGCAGGATGCTCTCCTTGACAGTGGATACACTTGGCGGGGGTTTCCGGGGGTTTAGTGCATTGGTCAGTGGGGTGATTACCTGCACATTTTACGCACCGGAAGTTGTGATTGCAGTATTCCTGCGTGTGGCCGTACCTTTGGCACCTTTTGCATTGTATTATTTCTTTCTTTACAAGAGGTGGCTCGAACTTAACTATGGAGTTCATCAGCCGATTGATATTGTAGATTTCTTTGTTGTTTGTTTTTTGTTTTAAGTCTATAAAGAATAAGGATAGTGGGTTTTTTGTGATTCTGTGCTTAATGTTGCTGATATTAGTTACTTCGTGGCCGTGGTTTGACAGTTCGCACTTTAGTTCGTCTAGATCAACTGAGTGATGGATGTTGCGTAGCACCACTCGAAATGGTCTTTCTTGTTTGAGCTGGTATGTGTGGAATTTAGCGTTTAATGTTTTTAATAGCTTGGTTAACTTTCTATAGGCGTCTGGGTGGGTCGGCAGTATTTTCACGTGGTTGTTGTTAATCTTTAACTTGTAGTCCTCTTTGCTGATTTCTTTTTCGATAGTCTTAATCATTGACTGAATGTCGATTACGTCGTTTATGAATATCGGTGGGGGAGGGGGAATTCTTTGATTATGGAGGTTGTTTACCTTTTCGGTTGTAATCATGGAGTCTTCCGTGGACTCCAGTATTGAAAATCTATTGTAGGTGGTCACCTGGCTGGCTGATGGTTTAGTTTGACTCTTGTTTACATTTGTCTTGGTTGGTTCGAGCTTTCGTTTTTTCGTGTGATGGTCGTTTACCAGGATAGATGTGTTGCCCTCTTGCCACGGGGGAGGAAAAATGGCGGTGTTATAATTTAGCTCCGGGGAGCCTGTTGGAAATGATAGAGCCATCATCGAGCTAGTTAATTCAGTGTGAAAGAACTAGTCGAGAGGCTGTTAACCCCTGGCTAGGTTAGTTGGATTCGCTTTCGACAGATGGGCGTCACGTGGAGTTTTGTGAACTTCACAGGGCACTGGGCACACGTCTGCACGTCTCGGCACTCAGCAGCAACTGGATGGTCACTGCTGCTTTGTGGACTTTGCCGGGCACTGGACACACGTCTGCACGCCTCGGCACTCACGAACGAACTGTCGCCTAAGGTGACATCAGGGCAAAAGAGTTTGGGGTTACAGTGTCCTGGTCTCTGACGTGATTTACGTTACACACTAAATCTTCAGAAATTCCTGCGAAATGCATCCTTTGCCAAGGAGAGCATCCTGCGAACTATAAAGGTTGCACAGCCTACAAGGCCTTATATAAAAACAAGTACTCTAAACCCAGAACTAAGGACCTAACTAACCAAGTATTTATTCCACAAAAATTCAAAGCAAGGCAGACCGAAAATCCATAGTGATCTTTCACAAAATAGTGTTCCCAGTTCACAAAACACTATTACTTCAATAGGCTTGAAAAATTAATCGCGAAACAAACAGAGCAAATTAATAACTTGCTATCATTGCTTACAATCTTCGTGGACAAATTAACACCCTCCGACATAAAATAAAACGAATACATATAGCTCTTTACAATGCTAACGGTTTAGCTCAGCATAAATACGAACTAGAACTCTTCCTAAAACAACAAGAAATTGACGTAATGCTTATATCTGAAACTCACTTCACAGATAAAAATTATCTGAAAATAAATGGTTATAACTTTTACCATATCCAACATCCCAGTGGAAAATCCCACGGCGGCACCGGAATTATCATTAAAACCAGCATAAAACACTATGAGCTTCCATCATTCCAGAAGGACTACCTTCAAGCTACAAACGTAGCGATAGAAGATTGGCATGGTCCAATCACCACGTCAGCAGTATACTATCCTCCTAGACATTGTATTTCCAAAGAAGACTTCGATAACTTCCTCGAAGACCTGAGCAATAGATTCATAGCTGGAGGGGATTATAACGCTAAACATATGCAATGGTGCACTAGAATTATCACAGTAAGAGGCAAAAATCTTTTAAAATGCATATTTATGCCATTTTTGGCATTTGTCAACAAACTTAATTACCTCGGTACAAACGAACTGTTAAGAAATGTTAAGTTGGTATGACCGCTAGTTACTGAAAGGTTACTAAAGTTAGGTTGGTACGACTCCTAACGACGCTCCTTTGTCTTAGGAGTCGACCACGTGTTAATTGCTAAGACGCACCCTGTGTAATTAGACGCCTGCTGTGTGATTTGGCGTTTTGTATAAGAAACAAAATAAAAGGTGTGATAACCAATCCGTGTGAATCAGCTTGATTATCAACCCCAACCTATATAAAATAACACGAACCCACCTACCGGCTCACTAACACTAACAAACTACCTGATTTATTAGATTTTTTTATAACTAAAAATATCTCGCCAAGATATGTCCACATCGACTCCTCCGCGGAACTCTTTTCAGATCATTCAACCGTTATAGCAACAATTAACTTAACAATTACTGAAAATCAACCTAATGGCTTTATTCATAACCAACTCACAAACTGGCAGCTCTTTAGGGAAGTCTTCAATCATTCAACATCAGCCTTAATATCCCTAAAAACAAATGATGATATAGAAGCAGCCACGGAATATTTAAACATCAGCATAATAAACGCGATCCGTTCTTCCACCCCGTCTAAGAGTTTTGTTAATAAACATGAATACCCCCATTACATAATAAAAAAATCGTAGAAAAACGCAGACCTAGAAGAGTATGCCAAAGTCATAGGACATCTGACATCAAGCGTAAGCTAAATAATGCAACAAGAAAGCTAACTAAAATCCTTAAAAATGATAAAAATTACTGTTTTCAAAAATATCTTGCTAATCTGTCTTCCACAGCTGACTCCAACTACTCGCTATGGAAGACATCTAGGAAACTGTCCTGGTGCATGGGCACGTAGCCCTATACAAAAAGCCAACTTGTTTGCAAATCACTTAACGAATGTTTTAAAACCGTATTCTTCCACTATCGCAGCGGAAATAACCGAATACTTGCACTCTCCCTTCCAGATGTCTCCTCCTATTGACCCTTTCCCATCTCTGGAAGTCATAGAATTAATCCGTCGTCTAAATCCCAGGAAAGTATCGGGACATGATCTGATAAGTAACAAAGTTATTAAGGAGCTTCCCATAAAAGGGATTGCACTCATCACTTCTATTTTTAATGCAATACTTCGCCTTCAATATTATCCTAAAACTTGGAAAATATTATTAATTACTCTTATATCTAAACCTGGTAAAACCAATACACGAAACTAGCTCTTATCGCCCAATTAGTTTTCTACCTAATTTGTCCAAGCTATTTCAGAAGATGCTAACGAAACGACTCCTTCCACTCTTACAGAATTTGAAAACAATGCCGGATCATCAATTTGGTTTTCGAAAGCAACATTCTACGATAGAGCAAATTCATCGTTTAACCCATAAAATCGGCCAAGATTTAGAAAAGAAAAAATATTGCTCTGCGGTATTCCTGGACATTCAGCAGGCGTTCGATGAAGTGTGGCATGAAGGACTAAAGAAACTAAAGAAAATCCTACCACACACCTATTACTCCATCTTAAAATCATATCTAACCAATAGGCTGTTCATGATTAAATATTTAAACGTTACAATCGCAATATTTCCAATAGAATCGGGCATACCCCAAGGCAGTGTCCTCGGATCTCTGTCATTCACCATCCACACTGCCGATTTACCAACTTTAACACAGATAACCACAGCGACATTTGCTGATGATACAGCTTTATTAGCATCCCACTCAGACCCGATAATTGCTTCCTCTACTCTCCAGCGAGGTCTCGACTTTATGGAAAAATGATTCCACAAATGGCGCTTCAAATAAATGAAAATAAATCCAGTCATATAACCTTCACGCTGCGAAAACAATCCTGTCCACAAATGACAGTAAATAATATTTCAATTCCAAACAAAGATTCAGTCAGATATCTGGGCATAATTCTGAATAGAAGAGTGACATGGAAACGACACATCGTAGATAAATCCAAACAATTTAAATCAAAATTTAAAAAAGTTCTACTGATTCATTGGTAGACGTTCCAACTTAAGCGTGCAAAGTAAAATAATGCTATATAAGGCCATAATAAAATTTGTTTGGACCTATGGGATCCAACTATGGAGAACAGCAAGTAATTCCAACATAGAAATTCTTCAACAATTCTAATGGAAAACTCTAAGATCCTTAATAGATGCACCTTGGTATGTTACCAACGAAACAATACATCGCGACTTTAAGATACACACAGTTAAAAAAGAAATATCCAAATTCAGTAACAGATATGTGATATCACGAATGAGGGGCTTGGGGGGTGTCGTGATTTATAAACGAGCGGTTGCTGAGTATGTAAGTAATGAGGCTAAGACAAAAGACAAGAGGTTGCTAGGGGACAATAAACGAACTAACAGCAGTATGAGTTGAAACGTCAGAGAGTGCGGATTGCGTTGATGAAAGTCGTTGATTAATTATTCTGTTATGTTAATTATTATACATTTGCTGCGATTAGTTCATATTTAACAAACATTTTCATATTCTCTGTTCAATTAACACCTGTTCAATCTACTTATCATTAATAAACTAATTAACGTAGTTTCGACACTACAGATATAACATAAGAGTTAACAACCACCAAAATCCATTAGTTACTCAATTACTTGACACGACGGATTAGATCTGCAGGCTAAAAAGACATTACCCTCTAGATTTAAACATTAGATTCAGCTAGAATCAAACAGGCGATAATCATCTATTATACGCGATATAATATCATGCCAGAATAATTTACTTATAATTCTCAACTAGAACTAATTGTAAAAATTCTTCCAAATAAAAAAAGGACTTACTGGTCTTAACGGTAAATAAAAAAACCTTGTTTTATGACAGTTCCTTAGGATTATTGTTTAATTCTATATGCACCGTGTAAGAGTCACTGGACGTAACAGAAAATATGCAGTTTTGCAGGCGGTACGATGCCGACAGTGATACACAAAATCAAGCTCGCTGTCCTGCTTAGTGTAATAGATAATCGTAATTGTTTCTATTTAACATTTGTAACTTATTGTATTTTTATTGTATTGAACTGTATTTTATTTGTATATTATTGTATTGTATTTGTAATTTAATGTAATTTGTTCTATTTAACATTTTAGATTTCGGAAGTAATTGTAAATGAAGACTGTAGTATACCGAAGGAGGAGCAAGGTGTCGCTGGCAAGCGTGGTTTAACGGGAATAATATTTGTTATGAAAATAGCTGGTGCGTTAGCAGAACAAGGGCTATCACTTGAAGAAGTGACTAAAACTGCACATCATGTTTTGCAAAATATAGCCACTTATTCGGTTGGATTAACAGCTTGTGCAATACCCGGTTAGTATCCAAATATTACTTACACAAGATATAATTGGAATAAATTGTTTTGTTATATTCTCAATCATAAATGTTATATACTTATTTATTTTAAATCACATCCATCTTACCATTATTAGTAACTACATCATAATTACTCCGAGGATGTTCATAAAAATGCACATTTTTATATAATAGACGTAAAGCAATGTAACCTAGGTAGGCTAGAGTATGATACCGGATGAACTATATACAATGATGCGCAAAAGCCTATGTGCAGACAGACTAAAAGGGTCGGTAAACTTCAATGGCCCAAGCGGTCCATTTTCTTTTTAATATTTAATTCGGACTTTACAATTTGTCCAGCTGGACATTTGGTAAATTTTTCTAGCATAATTGCTATATAACACGTGGATGGCTACCCCCAGCGGGATACTATATTCCAGTTTGTCTATTTTACTTCCATAGTGAGGTCAGTGGGGTGTTTTCTTTTTAGTCTTCTATCTATAAGAGTTTTGCTCGCTTCAGCAGCCAGTTGATTAGAATGTGTTGCCGTTATTTCCTTGTATTTTTTTGCGTACCTACCGATTTCTTCTTTGACCTTTGGTATTTTAAAGTCCTAGTGTATATCCTCGTTTCTGACATACCATGGGGGATTGACTATTGTCGTCAGTATCTTCGAATGTAGCGGATCTAGTTTATTTGTGACTCATTGCTGCTATCCCTCATAGCGATATTCCGTACGTCCAAATTGGTTCTATTATCGTTTTGTAGATTTTTAGCTTATTTTCTATGCTGAGTTTCGAGTTTCGACTAGTTAGCCAGTACATCTGTCTTCTGTATATCCGTATTTTGTCTGTAATTGATTTAGTATGTTGTTACCACCTAAGTTGTGTGTCTAAGTGTTGTCCTAGATACTTAACTTGCTTTGTTTGTGTTATATGCGCGCTATTCAATTGGATATTTGGTGATCTCCGCTTTCCTAGTGTAAATGTAATATGGTTGCATTTACTGGGATTTGCCTTTATTTGTTTCTCTTCTAACCATTTTTCTATGTTTGTAATGTGCTCTTGTAGTAATGTGACTATTGTTTCTGAATTAGTATACCTGACTAGTACAGTCGTGTCGCCTGCGAATGTCAGTACTGTGCTGTTGGTAGTTGTTGGTATGTTCGCCGTGTATAATGTGTATAGTATTGGGCCTAGGACGCTTCCTTGTGGTACCCCTGCCTTGATGTCTTTAACTTCAGAATGTGTGTCCTTGATTTTTATTACGAAGGTTCTCTTACTTAGGTACGATTTTAGTAAGTGATGGATTTGTTCCGAGAAATGTTTTTTGATTGTTTGTAAGAGGTTTTCATGGTTCACTTTGTCAAATGCTTTCTCAATGTCCATGAAGAGGGCTGTACAGTATTGTTTCTTTTCTGTTGTTCGTAAAATTTCGTTGACGAGCCTGCACATTTGCTCTATCGTTGAGTGTTGGTGATCTGGTATTAATTTTTCTTTCCCTATTGTTGGTTTTAGGCGATCGTATACCATTTTCTCTAGTATTTTGGAAAACACAGGAACTAGTGATATTGGTTTGTAAGATGCAGTTTGGCGTGAGTCTTTGCCTGACTTAGGTAACATTATGATCTGTGCTAATAGCTTTCATAGATTGGAAAGTATTGGTATTCTCAAAATTCTATTAAATATTATTGTGATTAAACGTATTGCTTTTGGGGGGAAGATTTTTCAAGATTTTATCATTGATTAGGTCGATTCCTTGTGCTTTATTGTCTTTTGTGTTCTCGATTATGATTCCAATTTCTTGTGCTGTTGTATTAGGTATGGTGTAGTGCTTGCTAGTTGGGGTACTAGTATTTTGCGAATCTTAGATTGAATGACGTTTGGTTTTACTGTTGTTAATATTATATGGAGTAAGCCCATGTGCTGTCTGCTTTTCTGATTGCTGTGATTAGTTTTACTGGCTTCTTTATTTTGTTCGTGACTTTCCATAGAGAGTAGTTGGCATTCCCGTGTGCGGAGAATGTCTCTATGAATTTTGAGAATTCGTTATTATTCTGATCTTTTATTTTACTTTTTATTTCCTTTGCGAGTTTGTTTAGGTATTTTTTGTTTTCACCTGTTCGATGTTTTTGTCATCTTGCTTTCGTTTTTCTTTCTTCTCTGATTTTGTCAAAGATGTCTGTTGGAATTATTTTTGTTCGCCTGTTGTTTGGTTCGTAAATAGTAATTGCCCATGCTGCTTCTAGTATAATTTCTGTCAATGTTGCTACTACCTGTTCGATATGTTTGGGTGTATTTAGTGGAGCATTGCAGTTAATTTTTCTCTCAATTAGTTCTTTAAAGGTTTGCCATTTGGCAGTTTTATTGCAAAGCGACTCTGGATTGCTGTAAAGTATTGGTCTGCTTGTGCATTCTATTATTATCGGTGTATGATCGCAGCTAAGCTCAAGATTAGGTGTTATTTTTAATTTGTTTGCGTATAGTCCTTTTATAACTGCAAAATCAAAGAAGAATGGAATTTTGTTTAGATCTGTCGGCCAGTATGTTGGCCTTCCTGTGGATAATATGTTGAGATTACTAGTCCCAATATATTTTTCTAGTGTTCTACCTCGAGGTTTGTTAATTCTTGAGCCTCATAGCCTGTGCTTTGCATTGAAGTTTCCCACTGCGATGTATTTGTCACCTAAGGATTGAAAATACTGTTCCCATTTTTGAAATGCCATTTTATGTCGCGGTGGTGTATATACTGCTGACATCTGGATGTAATTGCTGTTAGTTTGTATTCTAACGGTAGTTACTTGAACGCATTCCTGACTAATTTCACTATGTAAGTGGTGTTTGATATCGTTTCTTATTATCACTGCAGTCCCTGTCTGTGCTTTTCCTAAGAGGTGTTTGGTATCATAAATGGTGCAATATGGTATTTTCGTGTAGCTTTTTGGTGTGAAATGTGTTCCTGAAACAAGTAGTATGTCAATATTATTGTTATACAGAAATGTTTTAGTTTTGATGGCCCGTTGTTGTAGGCCGTTTGAGTTCCAAGCTGCCATTTTCAATGTGTCCGTTTTTATTTTTTGCTTAGCATGTTTGTAAGCAGTTGTAGCATGACTGTGATTTGTTGCGTTTGCTGCCTGAGTACTGCGTTTTGTTCGCTTATCATTTTTGTTAGCATTTCGGTATTTTTGATGGATTGTTTGAGCAGTTCCTTGATTTCTGTAGTGTCGTTGCTAATGTGTTGCGATATTGGTTGTCAGAGGGTGGCGACTGACTGATTACTTGCGCGTAGCTTCGGCTACCAAAGGTGTTGGTGTTACTGTGGTTAGTGTTCATTGCGTGCTGTGAATTTGGTGTTGTCTCAGATTTTGTGCTGTCCTGTTGCGCTTGTAAGTTATTGTATGTCCTGTCTCGTAGCGGCGGAAACAGTGTACGTTGCAGTTGTTTTCTGACTACTCAGTCTTTGTAGCTAGCTGGGTGGTTTCCATTGCAGTTGAAGCATTTAACTTCATTTATTTTTCCTATGTTTGGACAGTTTACTGTTAGGTGCTTTTCCGCGTATTTGACACACGCCGGGTTTCTGTTGCAGTAATTTTTTGTGTGTCTGTATTGTATGTTATGTATCTGAAATGTAGATTGAAACATTGCGAAATGAATTTCTTTTTCTCAAGCGGGTATGGTACTTATGGAATGCATGATGTGATTTTCCCAAAAAGGTTATGCTTAAGGAGTATGTTTATCATGCAAATAATGATCCAAAACACAGTTTCCATGTAGTTAAACAGTATTTAAAGATCCATAAAATTAATGTTATGAAGTGACTTATCTATTTTCCGGATCATATCTAGCAGTCCTCTAATAGCCATGCATCTAATAAACTTTATTTCCATTGGTCCGACTGGACAATTACGTCGTATTTATGCGATAATTATGTGAGTATCGTCGTTCGTCACCTGGTTTGGAAGATTTCGGTATAAGTTTCATATGCCCGTCTTTATGGTGTAGGAATATTTTGAAAGAGTTTTAAAGAATTTAATTCACTTGAAAGTGAGGTGGATTAACCCTTAACGATCCAAGTGTGCCTCTCAAGCACCACCGATGTGCAACGCTCTACTCCAAGCGTGCATCTCAACCACTGTAGATAAAGCCGATCAATGTGCCGATTAATGTCAACATATTGTTTCCTGAGAAAATTGTTGAAATGGTGGAAATATATGGTTTTTTTGGGACTAGAAACAAGCTTAGTAAATGCTTATATACTTTACGAGATTGCTCAGGAAAGGAAAGGAGAAAGCGCGTTGTCACATTATAAGTTTGTCAAATTATTAGTAAGTCAGATCGTAAGTAACTTTCGGAATAACAATGTGTATGGCAGGCCTTCCGGAACAGATAAGGAACAAGCTTTAGATGAGAAACTCCATATAATAAGTCAGTTGCCGAAAGGGAGAAAGAAAAATTGTCTTGTTTGTTCACCAAAAGGAAGTAATGTGGTAAAAAAACAGTTTTCTACTGTGAGACCTGTGAACGCAACCTCGGTTTGCATCCCAATGAATGTTTTAAAAAATTCCACACATTACTCAACCATAATTAATATAAATGTTGTAGGATCTTTTTATTTATTTAGAATGGATTAAACAGGAGACGATGGTTATTTAACGTGAACTAAATACAGTAATGTGCTATAACTAAAACAATTAGTTAATTTACAACTTGTCACCACGGTTCCAGCGCTCTCTTTCACACGAATCACCTTCCTCGACATCGCTGACAACTTTTTCCGACAACACTGACTATACTTTGACTTCTTATCTCATGACTGCCTGTTAATTCGTCTTTCTCCCTTAAGCATTCCTTTGTCTTTTTTCATAGCCCCAGCATGTACGTGTTCCGCAACCGCATGTGACCATGATCACGTAGGCCTTTTTTCCGCATAACTATTCGACTGAAGAATCGACGACATATTGATAGACCTGTCGGCACTTAGGCTTTTTCGTGACATTGTTTATGGTTCACCCGATATTTCTTAGTCCATTTGTCCACGATATTACAATATTGTAATCAAAGTTATATAACTTCTGAGATGAACAAAAATTGTTTTGAATGACTTTAATATTGTTATTTACATGTCATTGTAGCATTTAAAATCTGACATTTAAAAATTTGCAAATTACCGGTTAATATTCACAATTAAAAGTCGGAGCGTTAAAGGTTAAACGTGTAGGTTTGTTTGATAAAGAAACGAGTGGATAAATTCATGATAGCCAGTTGTATTAAAATCAGTATAAGTACAAGTACAGATACAGAGATACTGTGCACCAATTATAGTCGTCGCTTACTCAATGATATTATGCCGATCGAATAAAAGATAATAATACTCTGTCCTAGGGAGCACGTTCATAGATTTATATTGACGGATATTACCACAAAAAGTTAACCTTCTTAACTTTTTATTTAACTCCGGCTGAAGATTACAAAAAACGGCAATAACAATCTGTCCAGAGCTCATTTGCCTCTAGACCTTGTAAACCAAAACAATCGTTAGTATTCAAAGGCACCATAATATGGGTCTCTCCCAAATTCTAATTTTCCATTTCCACTTGAACTTTTTTACGCTCATATGCTGCTACAGTTGAGTTGCAATCTATGGTTTCTTTGAGGTTTTTCATCATCATTATCTTCAATCATCATCATCATCAATCATTTCATCATCAATAGAATACGATTCAGTCAGAATATTTGGCTTTGAATTTGAAATTCTGTATAAATAGTTTGACGTAAATACATAATTTAAATAGCAATTCAATCTGAGCCTGAAAACTGTATTGGTATAACTCAAGATACATCACAGTCTAATTTGTGTCTCGTGTATTTAGTATTTAGTTTGTTTGAAAGGTATTTAGTATATTATCTTTCCATTGCCTTATGTCTTCTTTGTGTCGTTCATACATGTTCTTGTTCCCACGTATTAATTTTTATTCTTGGAGGTCGACTACGAAATCAGAGAAGACATACTGTGATACTTTGGGAGATGTACTTTGAGGGTTGTGGACAGATATCCCTTAAGAATTCATCTAACGAATCATTAATATGAAGGAGCAATGTCAAGAAGGTATAATGCAATGAGTAGGTAATACTCGCTTGTAAACACACTAAACACACACACGCAAACACAGACTGCACGTGCACTAAATACACATATTATACGTGCATCATACACACTATTTAGTGCAATACACACGCACTGAACACATACATATTACCTTCCTTCCACATTTCCATAGTGTACTTTGAATTATTCGAATGATGGCGTAGCTCACTTTTCATTTAAAGTGCTATGAAACGGTGAAAACATGGTGCATCAGTTTTTTAAAGGTCATTGTAAAGGGGATATTTCTTTTTACATAATCATCTTAAAACGAATCTCGCATAAGATGTTGCAAATTCCATAGAGTTGTTTGAATTTATAAAATTGTTGAAGAAAAAAAAAACACATCTACTGTAGTATCGTGAGGAAAAAACCTGGTTAGAAACTAAGCAAAACAAGGTCGCCTGTCCTTCGGCTATTAGCTTACATAGAAAAAGCCTGTGTGACTAAAGTCACCTAGTTCTTGCGAAGCGTTAACAGTATGGGATTAGAGAAAGGGAAAAATAGCGCTAATGGAGGGGAACGATTTGAATCCAAGGAGCGGTTAATCGAGAAGTGAGAATGGGTCGAGAGGTCAGAATTAATCGAGGAGTCGAAGAGTAGAGTTGTTAGAGTTAGCGTTGACGAGTTGCGTTGTTGAGAGTAGAGTTGTTAGCGTTGCGGAGTTGCGTGAGTAGCCAAGTTAGAATAAGATTGTTACTATTAGTTCCATATTAAACAACCATCGTTTTCTGTCTCATTAATATCTGTATAACTAATTTAATATAAAGTAAATAGTATCAAAGAAATTGTATACCTAATATTTTCGCGATACTAACACTACTTTCACTCACTTGTATCCATTACACGAGGTAAAAACATCTCTGAAAAATATAGAATTGCGAAAGAGGAAGCTTTGTGTTTCAAATTGTTGAAGAGCAGGTTTACAAACCGAAATGAATTGCAGTATGAGTTTTTTCATGAAATTACAATGGCTTGAATATAGACAATTTTTTTGTCGAAAATTTAGCGATCCTTTAATTTTCCACATCAACGTATATTAACTGTTTTAGGCCAATCTCCAATGTTCGAACTCGGAGAAGATGAAATCGAAGTTGGTCAGGGAATTCATGGAGAGGCTGGATATGAAAAAATGAAATTGAAACCCTGCAGTGAAATAGTTGCATTCATGCTCAAACGCTTACGCGAGACATTATCTTTGAAGAGTGGAGACTCAGTTGCAGTTATCATTAATAACTTCGGAGCGTTAAGTCAACTGGAACAAGGAATTGTAGTTTATGATGTTGTGAAACATCTTCGTAAGTAACAATCAAATATTTATACATAAATTTTTTATGCAAAGACATATATTGCATATTTCATACTTACCTGACGTGTTTATCCTGGCCAATTTAATTTCGTAAACTAATAAAAATAATAATATGTCACTGTTCGACCGTTCGCGGAGAGACGCGTTCGCGGTAGATCGCGTCGACGTCGATCATCGACGTCACGAAATGATCGATTCCCTATTTTGTTTAGGATAATAGAGGTGGTTGAACTGATTATAACACAGATGTAACAAGTTACAATATACACTTTATTTCAACAACTTAATGGATGTAACATTCAATATAACAGTTGATAGGTCGACAGACGATATACAAGTTAAGACGGAGTACGAGATATACATAAGTACGGTGACTGATCAGAGAACAAACAGAAAACTAAAAAACTCCTGCTCTATGACGGCGGTATTTATACTGAACCAGGGATGGTCGCTGGTCGTCCCATCATCGGTTATTTTCGAGTGAAAATCCCAGGAAAAGTAGAAAAACCCATGTCCCCAATTTTTATTGGCTGGAACAATAGCCCTAAGGAATGTCTCGACTTGACCTCTATGTTGCAGCAACTGAGGGCTTTGACGTTAAAGTAAAAAAGATATTTAGTTTTATGACTGTGCCTTAAGATTATTGCGGTCCGATCTATGATGTTTCCACCGCTAGTGGCCGTCCCGAGCGAGGGACGGACTTCAGCCCATATCAGATAACAGGACGTAACAGTTATTGTTAGACCGTTTATCCAGGATTGTTTATCCCACCGATTACTCACGCAACTCAAGATGAAGGAGTTGGAGCTTTAAAATTCCCGATGGTAAATCCAATGAGGAGATAACAGCGATGATCGCGTATCTAATCGTTTTGGCAGAGTCAGACTGATTTAAGATAAATCAAACCGAAAAAAGGGGGATCTAGTGTGATGAAATAACAAGAGTTTTTATTTAATGAAGTCGAAAATAAATTATATTAATTCTGACGAAATACAACAGTGTTTGTGCAATAAAGTATAGTTCATATCCGCGAGTACTTCCTGTTAAAACGATATTCTCAAATGTGATTAAGCTTCGAGCAAAGTATTACGATATTTGAGAATGCGAAATAATTATTTTTTGAACTCTCTCGACTTACCATTGCCGCAGTCACAACGATTTCAAATCGCGTGACGCTGCTGCTGTCACGACCGGCATACTTCAAATCCGATGGACCGATGATGGAGATAAAGATGTGGCGGCCTTGGCGACAATGTATATCGCCGAAGTGCCTAATGAGTCATCTATATCCCAACAGTCCTTCCACCGAATGTTCTAGAATGTGGCAACGGTCACGTACGCCTACAGGGTAGTGGGGATATTGAGGGATGACAAACAAAGAAGAAACAGATCCCACCGAAAGTCAAATTGTAAGAGCCTCAGTCTTGGAAAGTCACGGCTGGAGCTCAGAACCAAATCGCAGTCAGTGTAAACTCAGAATACAAGAAATAAATTCTCTTGTTTTTTTGTTACCTTATTTTTTTCTTTTCGTTCGAGCTACCTCCTTTTTTATTTTACGTGACACTGTCAAAAAATAGTATTTTTTTCCTCTTTTATAGCAGTCCTGGCTGTCCTGTCTCGGTAAACACCGTACATTATGCAATATTTTCCCATAAAGTCGATTATTTGCTCGACCTTCCTCCTGTATGAGGATTGAGGAGCTAAATTTAGTGAATCTTTTTAACTTTAAGCGGCATATACTGGGTATATTACCGACACTGACGAAGGTCTGCCCTGAGGTTTCTAATAGTCATCAATGTTGAATATAGATTACATTAACTCCTATATTTGCAAATATATGTAGTATCTTAGGTCTTTAGAGGAAAGGACAAGTAATGATGTTTTGATTTAATAAATAATATTCAAAACAACGAACTGATTACAATGCTGTCGCACGTCCTATTATTATACTTGGCTCTCGACTTCCCGATTCACACTCTCCGACTTCTGCACTCGCTCGCTCTCGCTTCTCAACTCACACTGTCCGGCTTTTGCATTCGCTCTCTCCGGCTTCTCAACTAACACTGTCTTTAGCGTCTCTTTGTCTTTTCCCGCCCTATCGCGCACGTGTCCCGAAAACGCCCGTGGCCAGGGTCACGCAGGCCTTTTCCACGAAACTATTCACTTGAAAGGACCGACACATTGATGTACCCGACGATGCCGCGGCTCTCGCGACATTGTTTATGGCTCGGCCGATATCTTAAGCCTTTTGTCCACGATACTCATATATTTTGAAGGATTGTTTACGCGTAAGATGCAATGGTAGATACTTTCAAATTAAGATAGTTCATCTTGATAGAGTTCATCACATCTATTAAGATATAGAGAGGAATCGGAAATACAAATAGGTTACTTTATTCACACACAACAGCTATACATATATGTTACACTCTGAAAACCTCGACAACTTTCTTGCGTGCACGGGTCACGTAAAATAAAAAGCAGGGGGTTCAAACGAAAAGAAAAAATTAAGGTAACAAAAAAAAAAAAAACAAGAGAATTTATTTCTTGTATTCTGAATTTACACTGACTGCGATTTTGTTCTGAGCTCCAGCCGTGACTTTCCAAGACTGAAGCTCTTACAATTTGACTTTCGGTAACATCTGTTTCTTCTTTGTTTGTCATCCCTCAATATCCCCACTACCCTGTAGGCGTACGTGACCGTTGTCACACTTCTAGGACATTCGGTGGAAGGACCGCTGGGATACAGATGACTCATTAGGCACTTCGGCGATATACATTGTCGCCAAGGCCGCCACATCTCTATCTCCATCATCGGTCCATCGGATTTGAAGTATGCCGGTCGTGACACACGCATATTGTCAACCGATCCAACCAGATTCTTCCAACCGCCTTTTGTCTCAACTTTGACCTGGACGCCCTCTGACGCTTACACACACATTCACATGTACAGTATAAATGTATCATCTACCTAACAACATCATTATTTGTAACGTGCGTTATATGATAAACAGGCAGCAAACATACTAGAAATTTTTTTACATATTTTTTTAAACAAATATCTGAAATAGGAAAGAAGCATTATGCCAGAGTTGGCTGATAAGTAATGTTGTACATTCGTTTGTATCCCGAGAACAAAAGGCAATTATCAAAAGGAAATAAAAAAATGTTAAATGTAATCACCGATAATTTCAATTTTTACCAACACGTGACAAGTTCAGTTCTGCCTGAACAGCCGAGCTAATCGGACGTGCGAAACAGTACTTCAGTGAAAGTGCGGCAAGTGGGAAGAGAAAGCGGTAACGTAAACGCCCATCGCCAAATATTGGAAAATGCGAATTCCACCAATAAAAATAACAACTAAAGGCGAAACATACTTTATAAATAGAGCTACAAGTTCTGCCAACACTAGACAACCAATAAACGAAAAACAAGGAAATACAGCTACAAACGAAACAAACATGGAAATAACACAAGACAATGACAAGAACAATGAACTAACCCAACATGACGGAGGCTGGAAGGTGGCAACTTCCAGCAAAAAACGAAAAGTAACACTGTGCACAAGCGGTAGGAAAGCTATAGTAGCAGATAAGAAACAATAGCTACAAGAAATCACGCTCCGTAACTCATTTAGCGCACTGCCACAAGAGACAGCAACAGATCCAATTGTAAAACTAATAACACGCATCGCTAAACCACCGCCAATCTACATAGATGCTAAAATAATAGACCCCCTCATTGAACTTCTAAACAACACGGCAGGGAAAGATTACTACACTATAAAACAGATAGAGATAGACCAAGTCAAAATTCAAACCAACACACCAGAAACATTTAGAAATGTGATAAAAGCACTAAAAGAGAAAAACGCTGGTACCACACCTACCAGCTTAAAGCTGATAAAAGTTACAAAACAGTAATCAGGGGATTACAGCCAAAGACAAATACCGACAACATGTGCGAGGAACTAGCAAAAATTGGACACCAGGTAAGATCAATAAACAACATAACCAGATACGATACTAAATAGCCAATACCGCTATTTCTAATAAAGCTTGAACCAAAAAACAACAAGAAAGATATATTCGAAATTAAAAAAGTTCTAAACACAACAGTAACAGTGGAGCCACCTAGACATAAAAAAGATATACCGCAATGCATCCGGTGTCAGCAATATGGGCACACAAAAAATTACTGCAACAGAAACCCGGCGTGTGTCAAATACGCGGAAAAGCACCTAACAGTAAACTGTCCAAACATAGGAAAAATAAATGAAGTTAAATGCTTCAACTGCAATGGAAACCACCCAGCTAGCTACAAAGACTGAGTAGTCAGAAAACAACTGCAACGTACACTGTTTCCGCCGCTACGAGACAGGACATACAATAACTTACAAGCGCAACAGGACAGCACAAAATCTGAGACAACACCAAATTCACAGCACGCAATGAACACTAACCACAGTAACACCAACACCTTTGGTAGCCGAAGCTACGCGCAAGTAATCAGTCAGTCGCCACCCTCTGACAACCAATATCGCAACACATTAGCAACGACACTACAGAAATCAAGGAACTGCTCAAACAATCCATCAAAAATACCGAAATGCTAACAAAAATGATAAGCGAACAAAACGCAGTACTCAGGCAGCAAACGCAACAAATCACAGTCATGCTACAACTGCTTACAAACATGCTAAGCAAAAAATAAAAACGGACACATTGAAAATGGCAGCTTGGAACTCAAACGGCCTACAACAACGGGCCATCAAAACTAAAACATTTCTGTATAACAATAATATTGACATACTACTTGTTTCAGGAACACATTTCACACCAAAAAGCTACACGAAAATACCATATTGCACCATTTATGATACCAAACACCTCTTAGGAAAAGCACAGACAGGGACTGCAGTGATAATAAGAAACGATATCAAACACCACTTACATAGTGAAATTAGTCAGGAATGCGTTCAAGTAACTACCGTTAGAATACAAACTAACAGCAATTACATCCAGATGTCAGCAGTATATACACCACCGCGACATAAAATGGCATTTCAAAAATGGGAACAGTATTTTCAATCCTTAGGTGACAAATACATCGCAGTGGGAAACTTCAATGCAAAGCACAGGCTATGAGGCTCAAGAATTAACAAACCTCGAGGTAGAACACTAGAAAAATATATTGGGACTAGTAATCTCAACATATTATCCACAGGAAGGCCAACATACTGGCCGACAGATCTAAACAAAATTCCATTCTTCTTTGATTTTGCAGTTATAAAAGGACTATACGCAAACAAATTAAAAATAACACCTAATCTTGAGCTTAGCTGCGATCATACACCGATAATAATAGAATGCACAAGCAGACCAATACTTTACAGCAATCCAGAGTCGCTTTGCAATAAAACTGCCAAATGGCAAACCTTTAAAGAACTAATTGAGAGAAAAATTAACTGCAATGCTCCACTAAATACACCCAAACATATCGAACAGGTAGTAGCAACATTGACAGAAATTATACTAGAAGCAGCATGGGCAATTACTATTTACGAACCAAACAACAGGCGAACAAAAATAATTCCAACAGACATCTTTGACAAAATCAGAGAAGAAAGAAAAACGAAAGCAAGATGACAAAAACATCGAACAGGTGAAAACAAAAAATACCTAAACAAACTCGCAAAGGAAATAAAAAGTAAAATAAAAGATCAGAATAATAACGAATTCTCAAAATTCATAGAGACATTCTCCGCACACGGGAATGCCAACTACTCTCTATGGAAAGTCACGAACAAAATAAAGAAGCCAGTAAAACTAATCACAGCAATCAGAAAAGCAGACAGCACATGGGCTTACTCCATATAATATTAACAACAGTAAAACCAAACGTCATTCAATCTAAGATTCGCAAAATACTAGTACCCCAACTAGCAAGCACTACACCATACCTAATACAACAGCACAAGAAATTGGAATCATAATCGAGAACACAAAAGACAATAAAGCACAAGGAATCGACCTAATCAATGATAAAATCTTGAAAAATCTTCCCCCCAAAAGCAATACGTTTAATCACAATAATATTTAATAGAATTTTGAGAATACCAATACTTTCCAATCTATGAAAGCTATTAGCACAGATCATAATGTTACCTAAGTCAGGCAAAGACTCACGCCAAACTGCATCTTACAAACCAATATCACTAGTTCCTGTGTTTTCCAAAATACTAGAGAAAATGGTATACGATCGCCTAAAACCAACAATAGGGAAAGAAAAATTAATACCAGATCACCAACACTCAACGATAGAGCAAATGTGCAGGCTCGTCAACGAAATTTTACGAACAACAGAAAAGAAACAATACTGTACAGCCCTCTTCATGGACATTGAGAAAGCATTTGACAAAGTGAACCATGAAAACCTCTTACAAACAATCAAAAAACATTTCTCGGAACAAATCCATCACTTACTAAAATCGTACCTAAGTAAGAGAACCTTCGTAATAAAAATCAAGGACACACATTCTGAAGTTAAAGACATCAAGGCAGGGGTACCACAAGGAAGCGTCCTAGGCCCAATACTATACACATTATACACGGCGAACATACCAACAACTACCAACAGCACAGTACTGACATTCGCAGGCGACACGACTGTACTAGTCAGGTATACTAATTCAGAAACAATAGTCACATTACTACAAGAGCACATTACAAACATAGAAAAATGGTTAGAAGAGAAACAAATAAAGGCAAATCCCAGTAAATGCAACCATATTACATTTACACTAGGAAAGCGGAGATCACCAAATATCCAATTGAATAGCGCGCATATAACACAAACAAAGCAAGTTAAGTATCTAGGACAACACTTAGACACACAACTTAGGTGGTAACAACATACTAAATCAATTACAGACAAAATACGGATATACAGAAGACAGATGTACTGGCTAACTAGTCGAAACTCGAAACTCAGCATAGAAAATAAGCTAAAAATCTACAAAACGATAATAGAACCAATTTGGACGTACGGAATATCGCTATGAGGGATAGCAGCAATGAGTCACAAATAAACTAGATCCGCTACATTCGAAGATACTGACGACAATAGTCAATCCCCCATGGTATGTCAGAAACGAGGATATACACTAGGACTTTAAAATACCAAAGGTCAAAGAAGAAATCGGTAGGTACGCAAAAAAATACAAGGAAATAACGGCAACACATTCTAATCAACTGGCTGCTGAAGCGAGCAAAACTCTTATAGATAGAAGACTAAAAAGAAAACACCCCACTGAGCTCTCATACAAATTAAATAAAAAAAAGAAAAGAAAAAAACTTGCTAATCGTCTATAATTCCTTACAATTTGACTGAAGTTTGTTAGGAAAACTTAACGGAATATATTTTTATTATTCGTCTACTAATTATGAAAAGACCGATTCATTCAAATATTGGAGTTATTATAAGTAGACTTTCGAAAGTTGCGAGTATTCGTTTCAATGTTAAGAAATTGACCTAGTCTTTGTTGTTTTCACGTGGAGGAAGTCTTCATTAATACTCCGCACAGTCTAGAGAAGAATGCGTGGTAGCGCTAGATTCTTATCGGATAATATCTGCATGATGGTCTACCTCAGTATGTTAGGGGATCTCCCGAAATTACAGTTAGAAACAGCGGCGTTATCCTCCACTTTCCTTATAGCATTTTCGGGGAGGTGTACACTACTTCTATTTCTAGAGGTGTATACTAAGGTATACATCTCTCCCGTAGCGCTATGGGAACACTCAACAGCGTTGTGCTCCGCAATAGGTCGGATTGAAAAATTATGGGATATTTTCGTATAACTGTTGGAGCATACAAGATGTCGGAATAAAGTTTTATTTAAAAAGTGTTGAAAAATAATCCTTATTGAATTAAATACGATGTACATAGTATATTTTATGTTTAACAATACTTTTAATTTTTGCATTAAATAGCTTTAAGCAATTTGAAGAATCTGATTATTTCATATTGTGAAAGTAATACAAAATTAAATAGTACTACAAATTTTGGTAATTTTGATTTGAAACGTAATGCCTGTTTGAAAAGTAATACTAACATTGTATCTAATATTATACACATATATATAAAATAAAATAAAGTAATATAAAATAATATAATAATAATGGTAATGTACAATAATAATACACAACAATATAATATGTAATCATCTTGAGAAATATGAGGAAAGAAAAAAAGTATAAAAAATAGTAGAAATCTTATATAATATGAACTTGCTTACATATATGGAAACTGATAAATGGTTAGTTTCCGTCATTATATTTGTTTATGTGCTTTATAACTCGAGAATCTAGTATTTTATGGTTCTTGATAGATGATTTTAGTCTTAATGATGGCAATGGATCAAAGGTTAAAAATATTCTATAAAATGTATCTTCATTATTAGCAGTCCTTAAATCTTTTACGTTGTTTTTATTCTTATATTCCTTGAAATCCTTGTGTTTCGCTTCTTGTGTTTCTTCTGAAAGTTGGATGATCGAAAGTAAAGCATATTGTATTATATTTGCCCCATGTATTAATAAGTTTGTTAACTTATGTAATACTATCCGTAATTTCTTTCAAAATATTTGCAGTGTCAAAGAGTTGTGCGTTGAAAATACAGCAACGCATCGCAGATATAGTACTTGCTATAGTATTGCATACTTTATTGTCTACCATTGTTAAAGTCATGGTATACGTTATTTGAATATTACTTATTTTTGTTGGATTCAAATGTACTACTTTACTTTAGATTCGATTTATTTCATCCTGTATAATTTGCGTTGATCTTTTTACAAAATGAAATTTAATTGGCCGACAAAACCAGGATGACGATGGATGTAAATTTTCCTATAAAACATTACATTTTAATTTTTTCTGAATACGTAAAGGTAGAAACTCGAAATAAATCCGCTATCGCTATTTGTCATATCAGTCTTTGTGTAGGACACTTACTTATATCTCATTTCCCTGAACATCTCTATCACATCCTCATTTGCAAATAAAAATGTAATTTTGAATTGCGCTCTAATCTGTTTATACTTTTCGATATGCATGAAGTTGTCTGATCCAGTAAACATTATAGCATAACTTTGGTATACCCTTCTACTATTTCTGTTGTTTCTTTTAGCGGATAACAATCACGTTTTTCTTTTAATAATTTGGAATATGATGGCCATAAGTTGCTCTAACATCTGATTGGCTTGTTTCTAATAAAAACATATTGAAGTTTAGAAAATTGTGCGATGTTGAAAATGTTTAATATTTGTTCTGTCGTAAATTTGTTCTGTCGTAAATTTGTTCTGTTGTCCATTTTGATACGTACTTTTTCAAGAAAAGCTTCATTGTGTTTATTATTCTGCAACGTTCAGAAGGGGAGGGTAACCCTCAACTGCAGCAGGGAAAAACAGGGGTTTATATTACAGAGGTGGATGAAGCGGCCTTTCTGTTGTGGATCATCTCTCTTTCTGCAGTATTATGTGTTTGTGGAACATGGTTACCGCTTGCTATGATCTCTTACTGTCTAGTATTGCGCGAGTGGTTTTACACTAGCGAGAGGCTCTATTTACACACTACACAACAATATGGCACACCGACGCCAGTGACGGATACTTCTCAAGGTCGTGCTGCGCCCTGTAAGGACAGGCGGATAGGGATCCGCGTCGACCCACCGTGACGTCGACTTTTTTCTTACTTGATACAGATACTCTCCGAAGCAACTATGCTCGATGATACCTGCCTTATGCTGTAGATGGGACTACCCTCCTTTCTGTCCAGCTAAGTTTCAAAGCTTGATAGGACTACCTTGACCGGCCTTCGATTAGTATCGCCAGATTGAACGCTCTGACGACGCTACGATGCAGAAGAGCTCATCAGGCCCGGACGCAATTCTTTCTTTTTTCTTTCCTTTTATGTGCTGGAAATATCCGAAAAACACTCCATAGTCCGTAGCGAGAGGATGCAGGTAGTGCGGGTTCTTACTTCTCTTTACTTCAACTCTTTCGGTATCCGTCTTCGAGCGTGGTAGGAGGGGCACAGTGAATATTGAGGTGCATCAACAGTACCTCACGATCCCTTGCCTTTGTTTTTACAAAAGTCTTTGAGCTGGATGGACTACCCCTTTCCATGCACATCCGGTGCAACCATCCTTGGGGGCTCGTTTGTGTGCAATAACAAACCGGACCCTTATCCGAATTGTGTGCAGCCACGGCGGCTACGGAAGCCACCATTTTTCTGAGCTCTAGTTTTTTGAGAGTACTCCCGCACGGCCAGGGTGACTCGCCACAGTCTCCGACTAGTTCTCGACCACACGCATGTTGCTTAGCCACATCCACTGACAGTCTTCTTGGTACTGACTTGGAGTATTTTTTTTCAGTGTGTTCGGTTCCATTCCATTGTTGCGCTACCTTTTTCATCCGGTCGTACATCACCGTTATTTCTTCATGTACAGTCGGGCGGCCCTAAGCCATGGCGATGAGTAGACTGGCGGAAGTCGATGTCCTTTTCACCACAGTGCCTCTTCTTCGCACTGGAAAATTCCCTTTTTGATTCGCATATTACTTTGCATTCACGGACTTTCTGCTGAAGTTTGGTGGCAGCAAAAATACTTTTTCGACTTTTATGGAAATCGAATCTGGATTTTCGGAGTGACTCTACTAGTGAGGCTTATTTTTTTTCTTTTCTTTTCACGTAGTATGGTATTTTTACTTACTGAAACTCTCACAATGACTTTCATCGAGCGCAATGGGGCAGGCACATAAACTCAACGGATATCGTCCCCACGCCACTGTTCTCCGCAGAGAGGTGTTCTTCCTCTAAAAAGACGATTTTATTCCCCCTTCCCACCTCCGGAGATAACTGACGTCTACACTTTCTTTGACGTCCGAGCCCTCGCCCGAATCGCTGCCACTCCGACCGCCCTGCATGAGAAAAGAGTATTTAGGACCTTCCTATGTTCCCCACTTCGCAGTCAGATCAGCCGGTCGGAGTATTCAGTTCAAACGACGACTAGAAGCTTCCTTTGTGACGCCCTCGCGCCTTTCACGCGCGCCCGCGTGAATTACTCTGGTTCGTCCGCTCGCCATATTCAATGGCACGCTGAGCTCAACCGCATAACTGCGGCTCGTTCTCCAGCGAAATCCCGCTGTCCCTCTGCGAAGTTCAAACCTAACCCAACCTAATTCAAATTGACTTATGAAGATCGAATTCTTGAAAGATGTAGTGGACAAATCTTTATATCCTACAGGTAGTATTCAAACGCTGTGAAGTGAATCTTGAATTTAGAGTTAAATTCATATGTACTAATCTTTATTTTTGCTCATAATGATTTTCTGTAATTTTATGCCAAACTTTTAAAACGAAAGAAAAAGTTTTTACTTTTGAAAAAAAAAGAAAAATGACAAAACTTAAGAAACGATTTGATAGCATATATTATAAATTTAACAATAAAATAAATTTAGCCGAATAAATAATGTTAATGATAAAGTTAATTAATCACTGTAATGTGTACAAAGAATGTTTGTTAATATAGGAAGTATGAATATAGAGCCTCTTCGTGTGTATGCGGGACTACTGATGACGTCATTGAACAGTGCTGGAGTGCATATTACTCTTTTAAAATTATCCGAAGATGATAAAAGTTTCTTCATTGGTTGCCTAGATGCACCTACTGTTGCACCAAAGTGGCCAGGTTGCGTATATAGCATTTCTACAGAAAGTTCACGAAAGGTTGTTCAAGATCTAATAGTACGGGCAGTGGAAACAATTGGAATGGAAATTACTCTCGAACTACAGAACTTATTAAAGCAATGTTTGAAAAGTGCTTGTGAAAGTATCATTCAGAAAGAAAATCATCTTAATGATTTAGATAGAGGATGTGGAGACGGTGACACAGGATCGACGCTTAACAGACTTGCTACTGGTATGTATGCCACATCATGTCTAGGAATAAATACAAAACTTTCTTCATTATTTAATGATGATCGTTGAACCTTTCTACCAAGATTCAACATTATTGGTCTGCATTTTATCGGTATATACCATCCTTTTTACGTATTAAGGTCTTATGTAAATCCTAAACTCCTAATACTAATAACTCCTAAACTTAAGTAAGCTTGAGAAGTTGTTAACAATTTATCCAAATATTTAAGAATTATTATCCTACTTGAAACTTTGAATTACAGAGAATTCATGTATTGAACGTTCAATTTGATGTAATAAAATCTAATTTTTTTTCTCTTCATCTATCTTTCGATCACTGTTTTGATCAATTTCAACATTTGATCTTCGCACAATTACTCGGGTTTATATCACGGATACTATTTTGCTGAAGTATTCTAAATCCTTTGGTTTTCGTTTAATTTTTCCTTTTTGGAATCAAAGATTGAGATTTAGAAATTACTTTATGGTTGCCGAATTACATATCTACGAACCAGACGAGTTACACTTTACACATGTACAACAATGGCGCAGCATAAACCCGTAATTCACACATAGAAAATCAGTGCATGAAATTCCTCCTTGTTGTACCTAATTCACATCTGTCTCTTTCTGATTTTGGAATACTTTGGTGAATTCGGGTATTAAACGAATTGCCTAAGCGGCAGGACAGCCACTGATTTAATTAAGTAATCATCCAACGTCATATTCAGTAGGACGAACATGTCTAGATATGAAGGTTTATCCTAATAATATATTGTAAGGTTTTTTAAAATAAGAGTTTGTAAGGTATCTTCAATTAACAGCCAATAAGACATATTTTCTAATAAATAATATTTATTGGAAATATTTTTTATTTTCCAATTTCCTAGCTAAAACATTTTTGAAAATTAAAAAAAAAATTATTTTCATTTAAAAACATTATTGTCAAGTTTTGAAGATTAATATCAAAATGAACTACAGATATACTAAATATTACACTATATGTTAATCCATTTCATAAGTTTCTAACAATGCCTCGTGATTATTTTCGTTTTTTACGAATCAATTATGATACGATAATTATTTCTAAACAAAACACATAACAAATTTACATATCATAAATTAACTACAATTTTAAGAAATATGATGACATTTCTTTAGATTTTTAAATACAGCATGTTAGATAAAAAAGTGCTAGTGAAACTAGTTATCATATACAAGATGATTTGAGCAATTGTAAAAGGTCATATTTTTCTTTTGGTTCTGCAGTTATAAAACACTTACTGGAAACATATATTTTCTAAAAAAATGAGTATAGAAATTCATATTTCAATAATTCCCTCAATTTGTCGTAATTTTTATTAAAGACAATATAGTATAGAATACGTGTATAATATACAGACTTTGTATTAAAACTGTTGGATTTGTAATGAGACAAGTTTATTTAAGAAATTGGGGTTTAAATAACAAAAGAGACTTGACTTAATAAATATGAATTTGAATGAAAGTCTGCAGTTTATTAATTGATATCATTTTTTTGATACAGAAAATACGATCGAATTTAACTAAAATTTTTTTGATAAATATTTATTTTCAGGAATTTTAGCAAATCTAGACAAGTTTCAATTCTCGCATCCATCGTCAGTTTTTACTGAACTCGCTCATATAGCCGAAGAAGAAATGGGTGGCACTTCTGGAGCATTGTACTGCTTGTTTTTTACTAGTATTACCACAGAATTAGTTTCACTTTCTGAAAAAAAAGGTTGGCTGCAAATTTGGGCACGTGCATTTCGCAGTGGTCTAAATTGCTTAATAAAATATGGAAAAGCGAAACCGGGTGATAGATCCATGGTAAGTTTTTAGAAATATTTATTATATAACATTACAATAAACTTTCGATAATTTCCCAAGCATATTCGGGATTTCAATAGTTAGTGTTTAACATTGTAAATAATTAAATCTGCATATTATGTTACTTAAATCTTGCTACGCCACCTGTGACATGACCGATAATCTTTTTTTGCTTCTACGATATTTTCGTTAGTTGTCACGAGGACGACGAATCGAATACATGTGTATATTACGCTGCACAACAACAAAAGCTTATCTTGAATGCTGCTCGCTTAATTTCAGTACTGAATTGTACTCTAATCCGGATCGATACACTTTCTACACCTTGTAAATGGTTGGATTATCAAATATGTCACATTATTCGATTGTACTTGTAAAACAGTAAAATGGAGAACAATAACTTGCAGAACAACAATGATGTATAGCAATATAATTTATTAATAAAAACAAAATATGTATAGGCTGTTAAAAAACGTAGTGGGTAGCATTTATAGGGTGTAATTCTACGTATTAAGGCAATGAAGAAAGTGTGCGGAAATGTTGTTTATTTTTTCAAATTTTATATAATCTAATTGTATACTAGGAATATGTTAGCAGTTGCCGTAGGTTAATTAATTGACTGATAAACTTTTCTGTCTATTTCATTCACACTTTTCTCACTTTACTTCCTCACGCATTACGGGCACTCTGTATATCTTCTTCTTTACTACTTGTACGAGGTAAGTTGCTGTCCATGTATCGTTCGATTGGAGGATCCTTGTGCACCCCGTTGGTTAGGCTGACCTACTTTCATTCGTGTAAGGAAGTTTGCTCGCGCACAGGGATATTTCAGCTAATTCTTAATTGTCAATAATTAAAAAAACAAAGCTGAAGGCGCAATTTTTAATTCTTGATTTTCATCTTATTTTAGCTTTAAGAAATACCCCTTACATTTTTTACACCTGTAGCAGAACAACCTGTATATAAATTGTTGAATTCTGATATGAAATCTGTCGTTTAGAGACCGTTCGGCTTCTTATCGTTCAAACATACATCCGCTGTTCGTCAACTAGTCCGAATGAGCCCAGGTATTGCAGTACGAAAGTTAAATTAATTTTTTCTTTTAACTGATTTATTTAAATCTGAGTCCTGTGAGGTGTTTGTTGTTTCTCAATTTATTCCATGTTTTTACATTCGATGTATTCATAGCGGAGCGCTCCAAAACGAGGTAATAGAGATCAATCTGTAGAAAGTGATCGTTAACAAATTTTAAAGTATGATGTAGAAGAAAATATTTAATACATTAAAAATGAAAATTAGCAGGTGAAATAAAAAAAGGACAGTAATTTTTGTAAAAATTGGAACAATATTATTATAGTTCATTAATAACTCTGGTAATTGAATGCGATTTTAAATGAAAAAAAATGCAGTTATATATCAGATAATCCAAATCCAAATAATCCAATATAATAAACAAAAATTGAACTATATGTGGGTATAGAACTGGGTGCACTTGCTTCTTTGAAAGGACGGCTTTAGAAGCCTACAAGGACATGAAATCATTGTGCGAAAATCCGCGAGGCACGTTTTCTTCTTACCTCATTTCGTTTCCCTTGTCTTCTCCTTATTGTAACACCAACTTTAAGATCTTTCAGCGACAACCATACTGCCTAATTATACTTCTAATAACAGCTCACAGGTGGCTCGCGACGTTTGATTGTAGCAGTAAGCGTATATATTAAACTGTTGCAGTTTTCAATATTGTTGCAACTGCTAGTTTCGAGTTAAGTAGATAACTCTGTATATCAATGTCTGATTAGAAATCATAACTGTCTGCAAAATTAACTGTTGCGCAACGTTCTTGGCGTTTCTATGCCAAGCATATTTTTATATAAATATAAAATATTGCTTGTTTCAACCGTTCGCGGAGAGACGCGATCGCGAGATAACGCGTCAACGAGAGTCGTAAATTCTCGTTACGATTAACCAATCAACGCCACGAACTGATTGATCCCCTATTTCTATTACGAGAATAGAGGTGGTTAGGTTTGAGTGTATACGAACAACTACACTGGATTGGTTGATAAAAGTTTAATAAAAATAACGAAACAACAAGTTCAGTCAACGATCAACAATTAAAAACGAAATATATAACAGTCAAGGTTTAATTAACGGCTTGCTTATAACGAGACCTGTCGCATGTCACGTAAAATAAAAAGCAGGAGGCTCGAACGAAAAGAAAAAATTAAGATAACAAAAAAAACGAGAGAATTTATTTCTGAATTTACACTGACTGCGATTTTGTTCTGAGCTCCAGCCGTGACTTTCCAAGACTGAAGCTCTTACAATTTGACTTTCGGTAACATCTGTTTTTTCTTTGTTTGTCATCCCTCAATATCCCCACTACCCTGTAGGCGTACGTGACCGTTGTCACGCTTCTAGGACATTCGGTGGAAGGACCGTTAGGATACAGATGACTCATTAGGCACTTCGGCGATATACATTGTCGCCAAGGCCGCCACATCTCTATCTCCATCACCGGTCCATTGGATTTGAAGTATGCCGGTCGTGACACGCACTTCGCAGCTTGAGATAGACGTTATGTGTTAGATTCGATTCAATGTGTAACGTTCGACGCGTCACAAGGAACTGATCGACTTTAGATGATTTCTTTGTTTCATTTTTAAGACCACCCCCACTATACTTAGATCACGCCACCGTTCGCGCCTATGATCTGTTCTTGCGTGGAAAACGTAACGGACAAAATTCTACGTTTCGAGAGCTCGCTGCTTGGCGACAGCTATGCGCTCGTCGATACATTGTATATGATCCGGCCGTCAGATAAGACGATCTGACTGCGACATTGTAGGGCCGCGAGCGATGGTTAGAAAATACAGCCTGTGGTAAGCCCCGTGGCGTAACATTGCTAATTATTCACAAAGCGGACGACTTCACAGATTTACGTGAGCATGAAATATCCTGTCAGGATTAACCTATCAAATAACTTCTTCCTATAATGACGGCAACATATACAGAGAAAAGATGTCCAGAATGTTGATCATGATAACATCTTTCAAGATCATTGAAATCGATAAGGTCATCTGCTTTGTAAATAATTAGCAAAATATTTTATCGATATTATTGAAATCACAATTCAATATGTTTATTGAACTATTTAAATATGAAATTAAATTTAATATAATTAAAGCGTCGTTTTTAGCGTTTCTATGCTAGATTGCGTCACACCGTGTATCTCGTTTCGCGTACCATCGATTTCGTGAGGGATCGTTGGCAATCAATTTGTTACGCATTTCGAGTACAGCTCGTCGTTCACATCAGAATCAAGTACTTCGATTGCCATACCATCTAATCTGTGTTACAGTTCTTGTTTTAATGTGTTTATTACAATTTCAGTTACAGAAATGTAGAGAAATACATGTAGGGACGACACATTATATGAAACGACACATATAAGCATAAAGTAGATACAATACATCTAGATGAATACAATACATCCAGAAGATGGCGGCATGCAGAGAGGACGCGTTCACATCGCTCTATGCTCTGCAACCGAAATTATAAAGAACATAAGGAAAGGCGACAAAAGAAGTTAACTAGAGTGCTGCGCCAGTGTGTGTGTACAAAAGTACGCAAGAAAATTGGTAAGGGACGGAATGGATGGGACAGGGAAGTACAGAAAATTCAGCCCTGTCGACGAGGCAATAAGGAAGCCATGTTGGGACGCGCGTCGACAGAACCGCCGCGCGGTCAACCTCGGAAACAACCCGAAAGGTCGTGTGCGCAGGACCCCACTGTGTCGGCATCTCACGATCACGGGAGTTGACCGCCAGGCCACCAGATGGGCTCCTGCATCTGGCGAGGATAATATCCTCAGGAGAGAGGAGATGGAGAAAGGAATAGAGCCTGCGTCAGAGGTGGCCAGGAAATTTAAGAGAATTGCTGACAGGGTGGACAGACCAGAGGGTTTGGACATGGACCGAGTCATGGCGCCAAGCGCCGGATCATACACCGGAACAACCACGGCAGGAATCTCGCAAGGAAGTGCGAGTTTGAATGTCGAAGAGGCGCTGGCCTTTGGGGTTTCGCCCTCATCAACAATGTCCAGGGGACGAAAAAGGAAGCTGACATCCACAACCCCAGATGTATCTGTGGAGCTGGTCTTGGAGATAAGAACGTCCTCGATAGTGAGCTAATTCAGCGAGTAAAGGAGATGATATAGGTGACGACGACATTGTCGAATTTGAAAAACACCATCAAGACCTTAAAGGAGACGGCAAGTACCATTGCCGTTGGTACGATGGAGCTGACAAGGAGGACGGGGCCCGTCTGTGGCATTGGACCTGCTAGGTTGGCGAAGATACGTGTAGCAGTGCTGGAGAAGGGAATTGAGGTCCTTCGGTAAGAGCAAACCGGAAAGGCCGTTTGCGGTCGTCAGGAGAGTGCAAGGTGCAACACTTTCCCAGCAGAGCTGGGCCTCCCAAGAAGGATGATGGAGGAGGGGGTGGGGGAAGAAGGAGTGTCTCTGCATCCTCAAAAAAAATTTAAGAAGCCCGAGCCTTCGCCAATGAACGCCGACAACGCCTAGAAGAACGCCTACAAGACTGGCGATATAGCCGAGAATCACGGCCGAGGAAGGCAACTACTGCTACAGGTAATGCCACCCAATCATCGTCTCCGAGTGGGCAGGAGGGTGGTGAATGGAAGGTGGTCGAGCCTAGGAAGAAGAAGAACGGTATGAAGAGACCAGGTGCTGCCAAGGCGCCGAGGACCTTGCAACTGCCCCCAAAAGGAAGGCCGATACAACTAGTGTTTACCGCCGTAGCAGCTTTAGATAACGGTTTCGTACCTCGGCGAAGTAGCCATACCGTACCCAAGCACCCTTAGAGCCATAGGGGTTGGGTTCACCCGGTACCTAGACCTTGCTGCCCTTATTAGTTAGACCTGCAGGTTCATTCGTCTCAGGTCAAACGGAGCTTCTTTCCTAGCCCTATCGTCTCTCCAGGACGGTTCCGGAGCAGTTAGAACGCTGCTCACCCAGGGGCGGCCATTCCGGGGAGCCACTTAAATCGGTCGTCTTGCCAGCATTTGGCCATCAACCATTACCCCCACCAGTCCAAACCAAATTGGTCGAGCTGAGGGGTCACAACTCTCTCCGGGTTTCATTCGACCCCCGTGGTCTCAACTTTAGTTATTCATGGGAATATCGGTGTGGATGTACGGCCACGTCACAGTCGGAAATCCTGTTAACTGAGCTTAAAGGTTTCCTGAGCTCAAGACAACGAGCATCGGTCAACGCCGATGGTCCACTTCCCCGGACTTACACCAACGGTTTCCCCTGGCTTCGGGAACGTGGGTTTGCCAGCCCTTATAGACTCCATAAGCAAGTCCTCTCTGCGGGAAAGGGAGGCGGTACAAGTAGTATCTTCTTTGATAACGGGTGCTTTCCTCGGAGAAAATTCTATACAGTACGTTGGCACCCCTAGGGCCATAGGGTTTGGGATTACGACCAACCATCGCACAAGGCACCCAGTACCTTGCTACCTGGATTAGCTATGCCTGGCAGGGGCTGTCGCTCGTCTCAGGTCGAACGGAGCACATTCTAAGCCCTCCTGTCTCTCCAGGAGAGTTCTGGAGCAGGGAGACGCTGCTCACTGCTCAATACACCTTATATCGGCTCTCTTGCCAGCATCGTCGCCATCAAACACTACCATCACGAGTCCAAACCCATAATTGGCCGAGCAGAGGGGTCGCTATTCCCTCCGGGCTTTCACTCCACCCTCGTGGTACCATTCTTAGTCATTGATGGGACTATCGTGTGGATGTAGGGCCACGTCACTACCGGCCGGCGACCTGTTAACCGAGGTCGGCAGTTCCAGATGGGACTCACATGAGCGAGGGCCTCAAGGTACAATATACCCGGGAACTTATCCCGACAGGAACATATCCTTATTCCTTGGCTTCAGGATCGTGAGTAAGCTACTACCCAATGCCACGTAGAGAGAGTGTAACCGTACTTAAACGCCTTACACTCCCGATGACCTTCCCTGCGGAGTACATAGAGGACACAGTAAGCGGGTCGCTTGTCCCGACGGTCCTCCCTGGCTTCGGGAACGTGGGTTTGCCAGCCCCCATAGACTTATATAAGCGAGTCCTCCCTGCGAGAAGGGGGGGGCGGTACAGACGAATAGGAAGGTGGTGCTCCCTCACCTTCCGCAATCATCTGCGGTGACCTTAACATTGAAGGAGTGAACGAAGACCCTACAATGCTACAGATGCTTAGAGCTGGGGCACGTAAGAGTGAGTTGTAGTTCAACAGTTCACCGGAGGCACCGGTTACCGAGCTGAGAATTGCCCTGCCTCCATACCTGGGTGCCCGGTCTGCGAGTCGCTCGGTGCGCCCGCCAACCACAGAAGAGGAGGGACGGCGTGTGTTCCGTCGAAAACTAAAAGGACGAGCCGAATTATGAAGTCTGCTGCAGGCAGGAAACAGGCAGATAGCGCAAGAAACCCACCGGGATCACGAGTTGGTAGATAACCGGGGGAAGGCCATGGATATGGATTTGGTAAAGTAAATTCATGCGGCTCTTGCAGACCAACTTGAGGGGATTGTGATAAGTACAGGACTTGCTCTTCCAGACGATATGGGAGAGCAGGGTTGCCTTGTAACCGAGCCTACCAGACACCCCTGACTGAGTCGGAAACCTGGATAGCTTAGTCGCCGTGACATGAACGTTAACGCCGGGCGCGTCTGCCGGCGGAGTCCTGCCCAAGTAGGGCAAGGAGTAACGATCGAATGGGCTGGTATGGTAGTGGTAGACGTATATGTCTCACCGAACAGCGGCCTGGTCGCGTTTGGGAAGTTCCTGGACGGGGTTGGCAATTACGTGAGACGATACTTTCCCCGTTAGGTTCTTGTTCTGGGGGACTTTAATGCCCACTTCTCGCAATGGAGGAACATAGGACTGATGCTCGTGGACGGGTACCAATAGATCGGGCGCCTATTACTTAACAGGGGCTCGACCAGCATGGCGTGGAGAGGGTGTTCCGTCGTCGATATTACATGAGGTACACCCAATGTGTTTCGACGAGTTTCAGACTGGAAAGTAGCTAAGGAGGTTGAGACTTTCTTAGACTACCCCTATATATCCATGGAAGTGGGCCCGGAAACAATGCCCGCGGAGAGTCATTGGGGCCGACATGCCGAGGAGGATATGGGATCTCCTCAGACTTGCACGACGGCCTAGGGGATAACGTTCAGAGGGGAGGCCCCTCCCAATGCCCGAACTAAGCTAGGAACGACTCCTCCAGAATGCGAGAAAACGCAGGAATGCTCCGGTAGTAATTCGAAGAAGGTCCCGGGGCATCCCTGTTGAGCGTCAAACGGATCACCGTGGACTTTTAGTCGGTTAAGTCCGATACTGCCCCGCCGCTTCCCAGGAGTGGCAGGGTGTCCATGAGGATTTTCCCATGAGGATTTTCGATTAGCAGTACTCTATAAATCTATCAGCATTCGTTGCTCAGCAAATATCAAATATAATCTTACTGATAGCATGAATGGTGTTGTATTTTGAATGAAAAGCGAATTGATCGTTAGGAATAATATGATTGAGAATGTAATGAGAGTTTATTAACTTATTAGCTACTCTGGCAAATGTCTTATTGATACCAGGGAGAAGATCTCTAACTAAATGGATTTGATAAAGTCTACTACCTTTTGAGAAGAGCAGGAGTGACGAAATGACGATTCACGGGATAGAGTTTGTTACTTTATAGATTTTCCTACCACAAATGAGTTAGTCATCACTCTATATCTCTTTCTTCAGCAACTAAAGCTAAATGTCAATTCATATCACTACGGTCAAATACGAATACATCATAATTTATAATTTTTAGTTTATTATAGCCCGTTGTTTTTATTTTACGCAGCTTAAAAAGCCTATTGAGAAAAAATAATCCAACATTTCATTGTATCTTACATCGAGAGCCATTATATGGAAAGATTATAATATTAAATTCCACGATGAAAATTGTAATGAAAGTTACTAATTTGATTAGAAGTACAAATAATGCATTCACGCGTAAAAAGTTTGAAAACTTCTTACAAGAAATTAGTGCCACGTATGAAGGCCCATCCTTGCATACAGATATACGCTAGTTGAGTTCAGTGAACAGGTTGTCCCGATTTTTTTCATTAAGAAATGAAATAGCCGAATTTTAAGAAAAATGAAATAAAAGAAGTGAGGATTTATTGCATTAATTTTAAGATATTTCGTTTTTAAGTGAATTAGTATTCTTGATAGACTTATATATCGCCTCAACCGTTTAAATCTAAATTTTAAAAAGCAGGACCAAATGATATCAGAATTAATTGAACACATTAACGGCTTCCAGAAACAAATCTATTTATTTATATTAAAAACAGAAACCTCCCAATTTCATCATTTTCACTCTCGTGAAGAGATAAAAAATGAACACGCAAATGCAAATTTTCAAAAATTCACAGTACCGTTAACAGAAATTAAATTTTATAGAGACTGAAATTATGCAACCTGTAAGGGGATCTGTTCCTACCTAGTAGCAATGAGTATGGATATAATTTTTTATTATTATTATTATTATTATGTTATTTTATTATTATTAAGTGTTAATAAATAATTACGTCCTGTGTTTTGATCCACCTATAAGTGAAAGCATTTTTCTTACTATGATACGCATAAAATCATGGTATCGGTCGGCACTAGTAGACTACTCATCTTCCTTACTAAAGTTCCAGTCGATGTATCACCGCTTGCTGACGAAATATCGCAACAACAATGTTCATATTAGGTATGTACTTTTGTTTGCTTTGAAATAAAAACAATAGATTGCAATAGGACAACAGTTATAAAATATAACTATAACACATTCCTATCTGATCGTAATAGGGTGAGCAGACATTTAGCTGCTGTCTAAAGGAAGATCTATAGACTACTGGCTAACTTGCTCATAGTGGTGCAATCGGTTATCTACATGAGTAGTACATGTTACCTGGGCAGAGAAAAAGTTCGACAGCTCTGAATTAGAGGATTGGCTATTTTCCATACGAATGGAAAATATTTCAAGTTAAATGCATTACTGGGTAATATGGTATAATAAAGAATGTAACTATAGGGCAGATGTTTCAAAACGTAATTCGGGATGCTATTATAATCTAAAGACTTTTTATTGTTTAATTTGGAAAAAATAATTTTCATTTTCTCAAATAATGTGAAATAATTGGCCAAAATAACATGTAAATTAGGGTTGTTGACAGGGTTATACTTCGGAAAAGCATAAACTTTAGTTCACTCTAGCAAGTACTAGAAACCTAATCTAATACTAGAAACTTTCTCTTTTAAAACTTGTACTATTTATTGACTAGTTAAGTGAATTTATGATTGACAATTTTTGTAGTTTTGGTGTGAATTTTTTTAAAAGAGTTACCTGCAACATTTAGTTTGTTTGTAGGGTTTGATATTACTAACCGCTCGTCAGAATCTCATGATAGAAAACCGAGATCCAATTAAGTACACTTTTAATTCCTGGGGACATTTTGTTGGGGCAATATATGCTAATTTTAATGGTTTGTTTTCTTCAGTATGTATTGTTATGCGACAGCCTTCAGGTAAAGGTAAGTTGGAAGATATGAAGATTCCTCGCGAGGAATCTACATTTCTTATGAAGATGGGTCAGGATACAGCGTTTCAGGGTTTTGAAGACAAATGTTGAAAATTTGGGTTTTCAGATATACACCCTTAATAAACTTGATACAAATGGATGAACTAATGAACTATCGAACTAACGAACTTCCTCCAGCAGCCACGCAATGGTTTTTATATCAGTCCTTGGTATGGGTTTTTGGGACAAAAACTGTTACAAGAGGTGGGGTTTTGTTAGCGATTGTCGAATTCGTCGTTAAATTGTTTCTGGTTTCCGTAGGCTGCGTAGGCTGCGGAGATAAATAAGTTTTCCTTATTGTTTATTTTTATTTTTATGATCGTCGTCTCTAGGATTTTGAAGTTTGTTATTTTTTCGTTTTGTATTGTTTTGAACTTCAGGGGTTTTTTTATGAGGATTGCCGTTCCTCCTCCTTGGGTAGCGTTTGGTCTGTCGTGTCTTATTATAGAGTAGTTTTTGTATTGCACTTTATGTCTATAGTTCAGTTTGGTTTCTGAGATAAGTACTATGTCGGGGGTTTCTTTCTTAATTAGTGTTAGCATGCTGTATCTTTTTTGGTTTGAGATTAGTGAGTTGGCGTTTATTGAGATGATTTTCAGATGTTTAACTTTTATCTGGTTCATTTTTTGCTGTGATTGGTGGACGGGTAAGGCGTTAACCACTGCGCTGCCGCCGTCCGACACTAGCTAGTGTCGAGTGGTGGTATTTGGCTTGTCGAGTGCCGCCACAAAAACATTTTTCCAAAAAGATATTACCGACTTCGAAATGCGCTCAAAAGTGAAAAATAATTTTCATCGCATTTATATAAATTAGATACACTAAAAAGTATGAAATAATAATTATTTTATTTACATTCTATTTACACATATAACAACACTCATAACACATGTACCAATGGCTGAGATTACTTATTTACTTACTAAATAGCATATTAGGCATATTACAATTTTCTGCAGGGTGGTGCGAAATTAAAAATACTACTAACATGAAATCTATTTCCACTTCTAATTGCATGACATTAATAATTGTAACGATTGTATTTTAAATTAGTGATAAATGTGATGTACATATATGTCGGGTTCTCATTATGATTAGGGTTAGGGGCGTGTAACGAATCTTCATTTGGACATTTTTGTTATGCAATAGAGAAAATATTTACTAGTGCAAATATGATTATTACAGAACTTGACAAGTAACCGTGGTAATTAGATACTCGAGATGCTAATAGCAATGATCTTAGGTTCCATAACGAATTCGCGGTCAACGGGATACCAAATATACTTTCTTCCAAAGCGTAAGAACGACTCCTTGTTAAAGACGTGAAGTATCCACTGATCGTAAAGACGTTGTTTTACTTGCTGGTGAGATCGCACGAGAGTCTTTCCGTCACGATGGTGCTGCAAAGGAAAACTGTGATGGGGTGTGTCTAAGGACACGAGATCATCGGATTCGTCGAGGAAAGCCATCATTCGGAAAGTGAGGAAACTGGACGTTCCTGTTAATTGGTTAATTTCTATGTTGGTGGTTGTAGAAGGATGCTAACCGTCCTTGAGAGTTGTTCGTGAGAAACGCAGATTTCCCGTATCTTCCTGCAATAGGTGGTAGATTTAGAAACTGTTAGGATAAAGACTGTTTGTCCGTTTGAAGGACCTTAGTTAACAAAATCCTAAGATTTATAGCGGGTCCTCAGACTAGCTGAACGTATACTGTAGAGATGCATCGACATTTGATCATCTTGCCCGAAAAATAGGGTCTGTGTGTGTTGAGCCACGAGACAGAAACCGTTGGAATGTTTACTGTCGAGTGCCGCTACAACTATTCCTTTTTAAGGAGAGCTATACAATTACTCCATACCTTTGTTAGGCAAAAACATGCATCCTGTGACCACGGCTACGTTCAGCGACTGAGTTGCAACTTCGAGCCCAAGCTCACTATCACAAATCTCGGACAATTACAATCGAGTTAAATCATAAAGACAAAAGTATTGGGGATTTTCCCAAGCATTTCGAAGGAGAGGCCCCGGTGTCCTTTCATCTCCAACATATACATAATTCTACCAAACCCGTACAGAATGTCAAAAATTTATTGGTCATGAATCCTGGAGGTCATTTTACATCTTCAGATTGGTGGAGATCTATTTACTTACAAAGTGGATTATAAATTGACTTTGAGCATGACTTTTAGGATCGATCATACTGTCGCTATGTGATATATAAAGCCTTGAAGAGGAACACACAAACAGGACTTCCTCTAACTTGTTTGTTTACATTGTTGGACCTCCGCTCTTAACAGAATAAAACACCTGTCGACGTAGAGGTGGAAATCAAACTAAACTAAACTGGTCAGTTCCGCCTGGGCAGGCGACCTAAACGGACGTGCGAAACAGTGCTCCAGTGAAAGTGCGGCAAGAGAGAAGAGAAAGGGACAAAGTTTTTTTTTTTTTTTTTTTATTTATTAGAATATTTACAATCAATTCTCGTTGAGAATTTTCAGTAACTTAATTTGGCGTGATACAATGACATGGATTATAATAGCTTTATATTGTTGATTCTAGTAGGACTAAGGATTTAATCTAGTGGGTATTTTCTTTTTAGTCTGCGGATCTGGTCCGTCGTGTCCAGTAGTTGGGTGACTAGTGGGTTGTGGTGGTTGTTGACTCTTGTGTTATATCTGCTTCTGGACTTGTGTATTTCGTCTTTGACTGTAGGTATCTTGAGGTCTCGGTGTATTGTTTCGTTGGTAACATACCAGGGTGCATTTAATAGGGATCTTAGCGTTTTCGATTGGAAGCGTTGGAGTATTTCAATGTTGGAGTTACTTGCTGTTCCCCATAGTTGGATTCCGTAGGTCCAGACAGGTTTTATTACGGCCTTGTAGAGGGTTATTTTGTTCTGTATGTTTAGTTTGGAGCGTCGGCCCGTGAGCCAATAGAATTTTCTTAGTTTTTCCTTTAGTTGCTTTGTTTTGTCCGAGATATGTTTTTTCCAGGTTAGCCTCCTGTCCAGGGTCATGCCCAGGTATCTTACGGAGTCCTTGCTTGGGATTATTGTGTTGTTAATGGTGACCTGGGGGCAGGTTTGTTTTCGGAGCGTGAAGGTTACATGGGAGGATTTTTTTTCGTTTATTTTAAAGCCCCATTTTTGGAACCACTTTTCCATGGAGTCGAGACTTCGCTGGAGAGTGGATGAGGCAATTGCCGGGTCTGCGTGGGTAGCTAATAGTGCTGTGTCGTCGGCAAATGTTGCTATTGTTACCTCGTTTGATATGGGTAAGTCGGCAGTGTAGATGGAGAATAGTAGGGGTCCGAGGACACTACCTTGCGATATGCCGGATTCTATTGGGAATGTTGCGGAAGTGGCGCCTAGACATTTGACTATGAATTGTCTGTTGGTTAGGTAGGATTTTAAGATGGAGTAGTATGGGTGGGGTAGGATTTTTTTAAGCTTGTAGAGTAGCCCTTCATGCCATACTTTATCGAATGCCTGTTGGATGTCTAGGAATACGGCTGAGCAGTATTTTTCCTTTTCAAGGGTTTGGCTGATCATGTGGGTTATGCGGTGGATTTGCTCTACTGTTGAGTGTTGTTTTCGGAAGCCGAATTGGTGATCTGGGAGAGTTTTCAATTCTTCTAGGAGTGGAAGGAGACGGTTCGTGAGCATCCTCTCGAATAGTTTAGACAGGGTAGGTAAGAGACTGATTGGGCGATAGGAGCTGGCTTCATATATTGGTTTACCGGGTTTGGGGATGAGGGTGATTAGTGAGATTTTCCACGCCTTAGGAAAGTGTTCAAGGCGGAGGATGGCGTTAAAGATAGATGCGATGAGTGCAATCCCTTTTATGGGGAGTTCCTTGATTGCTTTATTTCCTATTAGGTCGTGACCTGCTGCTTTCTTGGGGTTTAGGCGACTGATTGCTTCTATGATCTCTGCAGAAGTGAAGGGTTGGATAGGAGGGGACATTTGGAAGGGAGTGTGCAGGTATTCGGTGACGTCCGCTGCAGCTATGGAGGAATGGGGTTGGAATACTTCAGTCAAGTGTTTGGCAAATAGGTTGGCTTTTTCTATAGGGCTACGCGCCCATCCACCCTGCGGGCGGCGGATTGGAGGTATTATTTGTGGGGGGCGCGTGAGTTTCCTGGAGGCTTTCCATAGTGAGTAGTTTGAGTCGGCTGTGGGGGACAGGCTGGCGAGATATTTGTGAAAACGGTCATTATTGTAGTTCTTTATGGTTTTGGATAGTTTTCTAGTTGCGTTGTTTAGTTTGCGTTTGTCATCCGGTGTTCTATGGGTCTGCCATATCCTTCTTAGTCTACGTTTTTCTGCTATTTTTTTTTAATATGTACTGGGGGTATTCGTGGTTGCTGATGGACGTTTTTGCCGGTGTGGAGACGCGGATGGCGTTTATTATACTCGCATTTAGGTATTCCGTGGCTGCTTCGATTTCGTCATTGGTTTTTAGTGAGGTTGAGGCTGAAGTTGTGTGGGTAAAGACTTCTCTGAAGAGCTGCCAGTTGGTGTGATGGTTATGAATGGAGCCATTAGGTGTATTCTCGATGATAGTTGAACTGACTGTTACTATCACGGGGGAATGATCAGAGGAGAGATCAGCCGAGGAATTGATTTGGACGTGTCTTGGCGAGATATTTTTAGTTATGAAGAAATCAAGGAGATCGGGTATTTTGTTTGTGTCGGTGGGCCAGTGTGTGGGTTCGTATGTGGTAAGGTAGTTGAGGTTGTTGGATATTACGCTGTTGAGGAGGTTTTTGCCTCTTACTGTAACCAGTCTGCTACCCCATTGGGTGTGTTTGGCGTTGTAGTCTCCTCCGGCTATGAATCTATTGCCCAAAGGGACAAAGTTAACGCCAAAAATAGACAAAACGTGGAATCATGCAGATTCCACCAATAAAAATAATTAACTCTGGTGAAACATTTTTCATAAATAAAGCTACAGACTCTACATATGTAGAGAAAAATGATGATATTATGGAAACAACACAATCCGACGGTGAGCAAAACATACCAATTCACCAGGAAGAAAGCTGGACGGTGGCAACCTCCAGCAAAAAACGGAAGGTAACCCCGCTCGCAAGCGCGAGGAAAATTGATACCTATGAAAAAAAACAATGGCTACAAGATATCAAGCTGCACAATCCATTCAGCGCACTGCCAGAAGAGGCAGCAACGGACCCAATGGAAAGTCCGACAAACCGTACTCCCAAACCACCACCGATATACGTAGACGCAAAAATAATAGACCCCCTCATCGAACTACTAAACAACATCGCAGGGAAAGACAACTATATCATGAAACAGATAAAAATAGACCAGGTGAAAGTGCAAACCAACACCCCAGAAACATTCAGAAAAATTACAAGATGACTAAAGGAAAACAATGCAGCATATCACACTTTTCAGCTCAAAACCGACAAAAGCTCCAAAGCAGTAATCAGGGGACTACACCCAAAAACAAATACTGGAAAAATAAGTGAAGAACTGGCAAAAATCGGACACCAGGTAAGGTCAATAAATAACATAAACAAATACGATACCAAACAACCATTACCGCTATTCCTAGTTAAACTAGAACCTAAAAACAACAATAAAGAAATATACGATATAGAAAAATTACTAAACACAATAGTAAAAGTGGAGCCACCCAGACATAAAAAAGAAATCCCACAATGCATAAGGTGCCAACAATACGGACACACCAAAAACTATTGTAATAGAACCCCGGCATGCGTTAAATGCGCAAAAAATCATCTCACGACACACTGCCCATCCACGGAAAAAATTGAGGAGGTTAAATGTTACAACTGTAACGGAAACCACCCAGCCAGCTATAAAGGATGTGAAGTAAGAAAACAATTACAACGTAAACTGTTCCCGCCCCTACGAAGCAGAACAATCACTAACACACAAGCCCAACAGGACAGCACAAATCCTGAAATAATTCCAAGTACAGAGCAAGCTACAAACACCAAACCTATCAGCACCAACACCATTGGTGGTCTAAGCTATGCTCAAATAACCAGCCAATCAACACATACACACAACCAATACCACAGCAATAGTAACAATGACACTGCAGAAATCAAAGAACTGCTCAAACAATCCATAAAGAACACCGAAATGCTAACCAGAATGATAAGCGAACAAAACGCAGTACTAAAACAGCAAACTCAACAAATCACAGTCATGCTACAACTAATTACAAACGTGCTAAGCAAAAAATAAAAACGGACAATCTAAAAATAGCAGCCTGGAACTCAAACGGCCTGCAACAACGGGCCCTCGAAATTAAAACATTCATATACAATAACAATATAGACATACTACTTGTCTCAGAAACACACTTCACTACAAAAAGCTACTTGAAAATACCATACTACACCATATATGATACCAAACACCCCTCAGGAAAAGCTCACGGAGGGACAGCAGTGATAGTCAGAAACGATATCAAACATTATCTACACAGCCAAGTTAACAAAGAATATTTACAAGCAACCACTGTTACAGTTCAAACTAGCAGCAACTACTTCCAGTTGTCAGCAGTATATGTGCCTCCGCCACACAAAATAACAACACAAATGTGGGAAGAATACTTCCAGGACCTAGGGGACAAGTACATCGCAGCGGGAGACTCCAACTCAAAGCACACGCTTTGGGGGTCAAGAAACATTACACCTCGAGGTAGAACACTGGAAAAATACATTAGAAATAATAACCTCAATATATTATCCACAGGAACACCGACACATTGGCCGACTGACCTGAACAAAAAACCAGATCTTCTGGACTTTGCAGTTACAAGGGGACTAAACACAAATAAACTAAAAATAACACCCAACCTCGAGCTCAGCTCCGATTATACACCCATAATAATTGAATACAGAAACAAACCAATTCACTATAGCAAACCAGAAACACTATGCAATAAAACCACCAAATGGCAAACTTTCAAAGAAATAATAAAAAGCAAAATAAACTGCAACATCCCGTTAAAAACTCCTGAACACATAGAACAGGCAGTAGCAACATTGACAGCAACTATTCAGGAAGCAGCAAGGACAACCACTACTCCCAAACCAACCAGCAGACAAACAATAACAATCCCGCAAGAAATACTTGACAAAATCAAAGAAAAAAGAAAAGCAAAAGCAAAATGGCAAAAATACAGAACCCGAGAAAACAAAAAACACTTAAACAAACTTGCAAAGGAAATAAAAAACAAAATAAAGGAGCACAACGATAACGAATTCGCAAAGTTCATAGGGACACTCTCCACACACGAGAACACCAACTATTCACTATGGAAAGCCACGAAAAAAATAAGGAAGCCAATAATACCCGTCCCGGCAATCAGAAAAGCAGATAACACATGGGCAAGAAGCAACGAAGAACAAGCTGAAGAATTCTCCAACCACCTCTGCAACACATTCACACCACACATTATCAACAACGAGTCATACGAGTCATCAAAAGTCATACGAAGGAGGATCCACAAACCACTACTACCACAGCCGACAAGGAATACACCATACCTAAAACATCGGCACAAGAAATTATAAACATAATTGATAAAACAAAAAACAACAAAGCGCCAGGAATCGACCTAATCAATGGTAAAATCTTGAAAAACCTTCCGCCAGAAGCAATAAGACTAATAACAATAATATTCAATGCAATTCTAAGAATTCAATACTTCCCCAAACCATGGAAATTAGCACAGATCAAAATGTTACATAAACCAGGCAAAGACCCGCACCAAACTGCATCTTACAGACCAATATCACTGCTTCCAGTATTTTCCAAAATACTGGAAAAGATAATATACGACCGCATAAAACCAATAATAGAGACAAAAAAACTAATACCGGATCACCAATTTGGTTTCAGAAACAAACACTCCACGATGGAGCAAATGCACAGGCTTATAAACGAAATAATAGTAGCACTAGAAAACAAGGAATACTGCACAGCCCTCTTTATAGACATAGAGAAAGCATTCGATAAAATTAACCATGAAAGTCTACTACAAACAATTAAGAAACAATTCCCGGAGCAAATACACCACTTAATAAAATCCTACCTAAGCAGCAGAACCTTCGTAATAAAAATCAAGGACACACATTCTCAAGTTAAAGACATCAAGGCCGGGGTACCACAAGGAAGCGCCCTAGGCCCAATACTATACACATTATACACGGCGAACATACCAACAACTACCAACAGCACAGTATTGACATTCGCGGACGACACAGCTATACTAGTCAGGCATATTAACCCAGAAACGGCAGTCAAAATACTACAAGAACATATCGTAAAAATAGAAAATTGGCTACAAGAAAAACAAATAAAAGCAAACCCCAATAAATGCAACCATATTACATTCACGCTACGGAAAAAGACACCACCTAACATCCTATTTAACGGCACGCATATAACGCAAACAAAGCATGTCAAATACCTAGGACTCCACTTAGATCAAAAACTCACCTGGAAGCTACACATCAAATCAATAGTAGAAAAAATACAGAAAACAAGGAGACAAATGCATTGGCTAACAAGCCGAAAATCCAAACTAAGCACAGAAAACAAGTTAAAAATATATAAAACGATCATAAAACCAATCTGGACGTACGGAATACCACTATGGGGGACGGCAGCAATGAGCCATATAAACAAAATAGAGGTAATACAGGCTAAAATCCTCAGAACAATAGTAAACGGACCTTGGTACGTCAGATACGAAGATATACGAAGGGACCTGGGAATGCCAACGGTCAAGGAAGAAATCAGCAGATACTCCGAGAAATACAAATCAAGAATAGCAACACACATAAACCGGCTAGCTGCGGAAACATACAAAATCATAAATATGGACAGAAGACTAAAAAGGAAGCACCCAGCAGACCTTATAAAGGACATAACCTAACAAACACGAGGATGGTACCCCGCTGGGGGTAGCCACCAACATGCTAATTTAACCGTTAAAAAATTCCACCAAATGTCCAAATTGGACAAATTGTGAATTTTAATAAATAAATAAGAAAAAAAAGATACAGAGATAGTATATGTCAGTTGTAACCGTCGCTCGCTCAATGCTATTATGCCGATCGAAGAAAGGATAACAATATTCTGTCCTAGGGAACACTTTCATAGATATATCGACGGACGTTATCACAAAAAGTTAACCTTTTTATGTAACTCTGATTGAAGATTACAGGAAACAGCAATAATAATCTGTCCAGAGTTCATTTGCCTCTCGACCTTTTTTTTTTTTTTTTTTTTTTTTTTTTTTAAAATTCACAATTTGTCCAATTTGGACATTTGGTGGAATTTTTTAACGGTTAAATTAGCATGTTGGTGGCTACCCCCAGCGGGGTACCATCCTCGTGTTTCTTAGGTTGTGTCCTTTATAAGGTCTGCTGGGTGCTTCCTTTTTAGTCTTCTGTCCATATTTGTGATTTTGTATGTTTCCGCAGCTAGCCGGTTTATGTGTGTTGCTATTCTTAATTTGTATTTCTCGGAGTATCTGTTGATTTCTTCCTTGACCGTTGGCATTCCCAGGTCCCTTCGTATATCTTCGTTTCTGACGTACCAAGGTCCGTTTACTATTGTCCTGAGGATTTTAGCCTGTATTACCTCTATTTTGTTTATATGGCTCATTGCTGCCGTCCCCCATAGTGGTATTCCGTACGTCCAGATTGGTTTTATGATCGTTTTATATATTTTTAACTTGTTTTCTGTGCTTAGTTTGGATTTTCGGCTTGTTAGCCAATGCATTTGTCTTCTTGTTTTCTGTATTTTTTCTACTATTGATTTGATGTGTAGTTTCCAGGTGAGTTTTTGATCTAAGTGGAGTCCTAGGTATTTGACATGCTTTGTTTGCGTTATATGCGAGCCGTTCAATAGGATGTTTGGTGGTGTCTTTTTCCGTAGCGTGAATGTAATATGGTTGCATTTATTGGGGTTTGCTTTTATTTGTTTTTCTCGTAGCCAATTTTCTATTTTTACGATGTGTTCTTGTAGTATTTTGACTGCCGTTTCTGGGTTAGTATGCCTGACTAGTATAGCTGTGTCGTCCGCGAATGTCAATACTGTGCTGTTGGTAGTTGTTGGTATGTTCGCCGTGTATAATGTGTATAGTATTGGGCCTAGGACGCTTCCTTGTGGTACCCCGGCCTTGATGTCTTTAACTTGAGAATGTGTGTCCTTGATTTTTATTACGAAGGTTCTGCAGCTTAGGTAGGATTTTATTAAGTGGTGTATTTGCTCCGGGAATTGTTTCCTAATTGTTTGTAGTAGACTTTCATGGTTAATTTTATCGAATGCTTTTTCTATGTCTATGAAGAGGGCTGTGCAGTATTCCTTGTTTTCTAGTGCTACTATTATTTCGTTTATTAGCCTGTGCATTTGCTCTATCGTGGAGTGTTTGTTTCTGAAACCAAATTGGTGATCCGGTATTAGTTTTTTTGTCTCTATTATTGGTTTTATGCGGTCGTATATTATCTTTTCCAGTATTTTGGAAAATACTGGAAGCAGTGATATTGGTCTGTAAGATGCAGTTTGGTGCGGGTCTTTGCCTGGTTTATGTAACATTTTGATCTGTGCTAATTTCCATGGTTTGGGGAAGTATTGAATTCTTAGAATTGCGTTGAATATTACTGTTATTAGTCTTATTGCTTTTGGCGGAAGGTTTTTTAAGATTTTACCATTAATTAGGTCGATTCCTGGCGCTTTGTTGTTTTTTGTTTTATCAATTATGTTTCTAATTTCTTGTGCCGATGTTTTAGGTATGGTGTATTCCTTGTCGGCTGCGGTAGCAGTGGTTTGTGGATCCTCCTCCGTATGACTTTTGAGGTTGCTGTTGTTGGTAATGTGTGGTGTGAATGTGTTGTAGAGATGGTTGGAGAATTCTTCAGCTTGTTCTTCGTTGCTTCTTGCCCATGTGTTATCTGCTTTTCTGATTGCCGGGACGGGTATTATTGGCTTCCTTATTTTTTTCGTGGCTTTCCATAGTGAATAGTTGGTGTTCTCGTGTGTGGAGAGTGTCCCTATGAACTTTGAGAATTCGTTATCGTTGTGCTCCTTTATTTTGTTTTTTATTTCCTTTGCAAGTTTGTTTAAGTGTTTTTTGTTTTCTCGGGTTCTGTATTGTTGCCATTTTGCTTTTGCTTTTCTTTTTTCTTTGATTTTGTCAAGTATTTCTTGCGGTATTGTTATTGTTTGTCTGCTGGTTGGTTCGGGAGTAGTGGTTGTCCTTGCTGCTTCCTGAATAGTTGCTGTCAATGTTGCTACTGCCTGTTCTATGTGTTCAGGAGTTTTTAACGGGATGTTGCAGTTTATTTTGCTTTCTATTATTTCTTTGAAAGTTTGCCAATTGGTGGTTTTATTGCATAGTGTTTCTGGTTTGCTATAGTGAATTGGTTTGTTTCTGTATTCAATTATTATGGGTGTATGATCGGAGCTGAGCTCGAGGTTGGGTGTTATTTTTAGTTTATTTGTGTTTAGTCCCCTTGTAACTGCAAAGTCCAGAAGATCTGGTTTTTTGTTCAGGTCAGTCGGCCAATGTGTCGGTGTTCCTGTGGATAATATATTGAGGTTATTATTTCTAATGTATTTTTCCAGTGTTCTACCTCGAGGTGTACTGTTTCTTGATCCCCAGAGCGTGTGCTTTGAGTTGTAGTCTCCCGCTGCGATGTACTTGTCCCCTAGGTCCTGGAAGTATTCTTCCCACATTTGTGTTGTTATTTTGTGTCGCGGAGGCACGTATACTGCCGACAACTGGAAGTAGTTGCTGCTAGTTTGAACTGTAACAGTGGTTGCTTGTAAATATTCTTTGTTAACTTGGCTGTGAAGATAATGTTTGATATCGTTTCTGACTATCACTGCTGTCCCTCCGTGAGCTTTTCCTGAGGGGTGTTTGGTATCATATATGGTGTAGTATGGTATTTTCAAATAGCTTTTTGTAGTGAAGTGTGTTTCTGAGACAAGTAATATGTCTATATTATTATTGTATATGAATGTTTTAGTTTCGAGGGCCCGTTGTTGTAGGCCGTTTGAGTTCCAGGCTGCTATTTTTAGAGTGTCCGTTTTTATTTTTTGCTTAGCACGTTTGTAATTAGTTGTAGCATGACTGTGATTTGTTGGGTTTGCTGTTTGAGTACTGCATTTTGTTCGCTTATCATTCTGGTTAGCATTTCGGTGTTCTTTATGGATTGTTTGAGCAGTTCTTTGATTTCTGCAGTGTCGTTGTTACTATTGCTGTGGTATTGGTTATGTGTGTGTGTTGGTTGGCTGGTTACTTGAGCATAGCTTAGACCACCAATGGTGTTGGTGCTGATAGGTTTGGTGTTTATTGCTTGCTCTGTATTTGGTAATGTTTCAGGTTTTGTGCTGTCATGATGGGCTTGTGTGTTAGTGCTTGTCCTGCTTCGTAGGGGCGGGAACAGTTTTCGTTGTAGTTGTTTTCTTACTTCACAGCCTTTATAGCTGGCTGGGTGGTTACCGTTACAGTTGAAGCATTTAACTTTTTCTATTTTTCCTGAATATGGGCAGTGTGCAGTTAAGTGATTTTTTGCGCACTTGACGCAGGCTGGGCTTCTGTTGCAGTAGTTTTTAGTGTGTCCGTATTGTTGACACCGAATGCATTGAGGTATATCTTTTTTGTGTCGTGGTGGTTCGACTGTTACTATTGTGTTTAGTATTTGTTTGATATCATATATTTCCTTGTTATTGATTCTGGGTTCAAGTTCTATTAAGAATAGTGGTAGTGGTTGCTTAGTGTCGAATCTTGTTATATTGTTTATTGTTCTAGTTTGATGTCCAATTTTAGCTAACTCATCGCTTAGTTTATGTACGTTGGTTTTAGGATGCAATCCTCTTATGACAATTTTATAGCTCCTTTCAGTTTTAAGCTGATAAGTGTGGTAGATGGCATTTTTTTCTTTTAATGCTTTTATAACTTTCCTAAATGATTCTGGTGTGTTTGTTTGAATTTTTACTTGATCCAATTTTGTTTGCTTTATTGTGTAATTGTTTTTCTCTTCTAGATTATTTAGTAGATCAATGAGCGGGTCTATTATTTGGGCCTCGACAAAGATTGGTGGTGGTTTTGTAATATGGTTTGTTTGGGTAATGGTTTTACTTACGGGGTCAGAGTCTATTTCTTCAGTTAGTGAGTTGAAGGAGTTACTTAGTGGTAATTCTTGCAGCCATCGCTGCTTTTCTGTGACTGGGTTTCCTATGGCACTTGTGTCTGTGGTTGTTTTACGTTTTTTGCTAGCCTTCACTGGCTTCCAGCTTTCATCCTGGTAGTATCCTTCATGTTCTGAATTGCTATCTTCCTGTCCCCGATGCTCTTTTGTTTCTTCTGTCTCCATGTTGGTTTGTTTGGTTTTTATATAATATGTTTCTCCTTTTGTTGCTATGTTTATAGTTGGTATCTGCATTGTTATTTTATTTCCTCCTCACTATCACTTTGCAGCACTATTACTTTGGAGCACTATTCACTAAAATCACTATTCACTTATACCTGGAGAGGACGACCGTCTAGACACGTCCGTCCTCCTCGGCTGTCCGAGCAGGAGTGCCTCTCGACCTTGTAAACCAAAACAATCGTTAGCATTAAAGGCACAATAATATCGGTCTCTCCCAGATTCGAATTTTCCGTAGACCTTTTTTACTCTCACGTGCCACTACAGCATGAAAAGAACAATCATGTGTTGAAATATTCTTTTTTATTATTATATTAATTTGAAATTTTCTTGGCTTATTTCTTTCAAGCAAAACTTTCAATCATTCCTACATATATAAGAGATATTTTATTTAAATAACATATGATGCTGTAAAATAATGTATATTTACTTTACATGTTAATAAAAGTAGCCTTTTTATAGGATGTATGAATATTTTTATAATAATTAAATTTCGCGACTAATTAATGATATCCCTTTAAGATATGTCTAAAATTGAAAAATAAAATGTTGTATGTATATGTGAAAAGATCATTTATACATATTAATATCAATTTGCTATAACACTATTTAAATACTTTTTGTGTTTTATTAGGTTGATGCTCTCAATGCATTCTGTGATACTTTTGAAAACCTGTTGCACAAGCCATTAGTAGAAATTTGTGATGCATTAAAGGTAGTAACTTGGCAAGCATGTGAATCCACGAAGAATATGAAAGCTAAGTAAGTGCAGAACAGTTTATATATTTTTTGCAGAACAATCAAAATTTTTTAGCGATAATTATTTTATATTATTTCTACATAATGATGTAGATTTTGTATGTTATGTCGAGTCGGAAGGTTTTGATAACAAGCTTGGATCGTGGGTTGCCATAAGCCCGAACACTCTTGAAAATGTGCACTACTATAATTGTTTATAAATAAGTTTACATCGAACTGAATGTATGTGTTCTAGATTTTATTTCATAGCAATTAATTTTACAAACTTTATTTCTTTAAAAGTCATAATGATCAACACTATAAATTGAGAAATGAAAAAAAAATGATGAGAATGGGAGTGTTTTTTAATTTTCATACATTTTTTAATTTACATTATTATTTATAATTATTAATACTATCGTTTACTTTGTTATAAATAAATTTGTAGAGGTAAGTCAATTGTTTCCTCAGAAGTTGTATATAGGGTGTCCTTAAAATCGTGGTATAATCGGCCGGACGGTGACCTACATGTGAAAATAAATCTAGAAAAATTAATCACATTTTTTAATTTAAAGCTGCATTCTCGAAAAAGATTTTTTTTTATTTACAAGTATTTTACAATCAATTGTCGCATTGAGAATTTTGAGCATGGTTTCTCTGGCGTGGCGCAGTGACATGGCTAATTATTTACAATAAGTTAATACTTATTATAGATAAGTATAATTTATAAATAATTATTATAAGTAAATAAATATTACTTATTAAAAATATCTAGTTGAATCTTGTGCTTAGGTCTAACGGATAATGTTTTTTTAGCCTGCGGATCTGGTCCGACATATTAAGTAATTTAGTAATTAAGGCGTTTCTATGTTTGTTGACTCTTTTGCTATATCTATTGCTATATTTTGTTATTTCTTCTTTGACTGTGGGTATCTTGAGGTCGCGATGTATTACTTCGTTGGTAACATACCAAGGTGCATTTATTAGGGATCCTAGCGTTTTCGATTGCAAGAGTTGAAGTATTTCAATGTTGGAATTACTTGCTGTTCCCCATAGTTGGATTCCGTAGGTCCAGACAGATTTTATTATGGTATTATAGAGAGTAATTTTGTTCTGCGTGCCTAGGTTGGAACGTCGGCCAATGAGCCAGTAGAATTTTTTAAGTTTAGCCTTGAGTTGCTTCGATTTGTCTATGATGTGTTGTTTCCATGTTAATCTCCTGTCCAGAGTCATGTTCAGGTATCTGACTGAATCCTTGTTAGGAATTGTTATATTGTTAACGGTCACTGAGGGTAAGTTTGTTTTCACAGCGTGAAGGTTGCATGTGCGGATTTGTTTTCGTTAATTTTGAAGCCCCATTTATGAAACCACTTTTCCATAGAATTGAGATATCTCTGGAGAGTAAATGATACAATTATCGGCTTTGCGTGGGATGCTAATAGCGCTGTGTCGTCAGCAAATGTCGCTACAGTTATCTCTGTTAATATTGGTAAATCGGCAGTGTAGATGGAGAACAGCAGGGGCCCGAGGATACTACCTTGGGGTATGCCAGCTTCTGTTGGGAATGTTGTGGTAATGGCGTCTACGGAATTAACGAAGTCTTTTTACGGAATTAACCAGTCTTTTGGTTAGGTAGGACTTTAGAATGGAGTAGTAAGTGTGTGGTAGGACTTTTTTAAGTTTGTAAAGAAGCTCTTCATGCCATACTTTGTCGAATGCCTGTTGAATATCAAGGAATACCACTGAGCAGTATTTTTTCTTTTCGAGGGTTTGGCTGATATTGTCTGTTATTCGGTGGATTTGTTCTATTGTGGAATGTTGCTTCCGAAAACCAAATTGATGATCTGGCAGTGTTTTCAGATCCTCAAGGAGTGGAAGGAGTCGATTCGTTAGCAACTTTTCGAATAGTTTTGACAAAGTGGGTAGAAGACTAATTGGGCGATAGGAGTTAGTAGCTAGTTTCGTGTATTGGTTTTCCGGGTTTAGGGATGAGCGTAATCAGTGATATTTTCCAGGACTTAGGATAGTATTCAAGGCGAAGAATTGCGTTAAAAATTGTTGTGATGAGTACAATCCGTTTTATGGGAAGTTCCTTGATTGCTTTATTGCATATTCTTTTAAATATATAATGGGGATATTCATGTAAACTCCCTAAGAGTTCAAACACGGATAAACAAAAGAACTTTCTCTGTTTAACGGACAATATGACCTTATTTGTCGTTACGAACAACCGATTTGCCAAACAGTCATTCCACAGACGGACAGTTAGAGAACAAGAAGAATTTCGAGCGTTAGAAATAGACACGACCATAAGAAAGAAATTATTATTTAGAGTATTGGAAATTGACAGAGGAAGAGTGGTAGTTTAGGACGTGAAAAATCGATTCTCGATTTTCAGGTAGACCTTGTACAAAGCTTTGTTATTTATCCTTATTTATTGTTATTAATTATCATTAATTGTTGTTTAACTCTATATTTTATCTAAGCATTGTTACAATAAACTCGATTTTCAGAATTCAGAATCGATCCCTGAATTATACGAGAATTGAACATTATATTCATGTTTGCTGATAGAAGTCTTAGTAGATGTATTTTCGAGCTATCGCGGGGAGACGCGGTCGCGAGAATACGCGTCAACGGGAGTCGTAAATTCCCGTTATGATTGTAATAATCGACACCACGAATAGTTCGATCCCCTTATTTCGGTTAGGATAATAGGGATGGTCGTTGTAGTATAACACTATGATTCACAGTTATAAATATATATATTTCCAACACTTTGTACAATCACACAAATTAGTAACGCCGTTGATTAAGATACAGGTAACGAAGAAAAGGACTATTCGTAGATGAGAGAATCCGTGTATATGTTGACTTTGATTAATTAGCGAGACACTTTGAGAGCCGTCGGAACTCTCGGACCTGTAGGTACTGTGAGAGCTGTAGGAACTCTCGGACCTCTAGGCACCGTGAGAGCTGAAGGAACTGTCAGAACTCCAGGCACTGTGAGAGCCGAAGGAACTCTGAAGTTCGTTCTGATCTGATTACGGAGGAAAGCTCGGTATGGGTGTTCCATTTGAACCAAGAACGCGGATTCGTTGCTCACATTTTTAGTTAGGAAAGTGAGGGCAATGATCCGTGATGCCGATTGGTTATGACCACTGTTAAGAATGAAGATGGGAGGAAGAAGCCTCCTACCAACGTGGTTCATGGGCGACATTGTTTATGGGAAAAACCAGCTTTTCCGTTAGGCAACTATTTCGTTTTTCCCATTAGGTAATTACCTCCTTTCTCCGTAATTTGGAAGAATGTACAATAAACCTAAGGACTTTTTAAGTACCAGTTATAAACCGAAAATACTTTCAGGATTAAAGGTTCCTGCAAGCTAATAAGACTCGGTTTATGGTGGGGCCTTAGGTTTTTTTTTTTTTTTTTTTTTTTATTAGAATATTTACAATCAATTCTCGTTGAGAATTTTCAGTAACTTAATTTGGCGTGATACAATGACATGGTTTATAATAGCTTTATATTGTTGGTTCTAGTAGGACTAAGGATTTAATCTAGTGGGTATTTTCTTTTTAGTCTGCGGGTCTGGTCCGTCGTGTCCAGTAGTTGGGTGACTAGTGGGTTGTGGTGGTTGTTGACTCTTGTGTTATATCTGCTTCTGGACTTGTGTATTTCTTCTTTGACTGTAGGTATCTTGAGGTCGCGGTGGATTGTTTCGTTGGTAACATACCAGGGTGCATTTAATAGGGATCTTAGCGTTTTCGATTGGAAGCGTTGGAGTATTTCAATGTTGGAGTTACTTGCTGTTCCCCATAGTTGGATTCCGTAGGTCCAGACAGGTTTTATTACGGCCTTGTAGAGGATTATTTTGTTCTGTATGTTTAGTTTGGAGCGTCGGCCCGTGAGCCAATAGAATTTTCTTAGCTTTTCCTTTAGTTGCTTTGTTTTTTCTGAGATATGTTTTTTCCAAGTTAGCCTCCTGTCCAGGGTCATGCCCAGGTATCTTACGGAGTCCTTGCTTGGGATTATTGTGTTGTTAATGGTGACCTGGGGGCAGGTTTGTTTTCGGAGCGTGAAGGTTACATGGGAGGATTTTTTTCGTTTATTTTAAAACCCCATTTTTGGAACCACTTTTCCATGGCGTCGAGACTTCGCTGGAGAGTGGATGAGGCAATTGCCGGGCCTGCGTGGGTAGCTAATAGTGCTGTGTCGTCGGCAAATGTTGCTATTGTTACCTCGTTTGATATAGGTAAGTCGGCAATGTAGATGGAGAATAGTAGGGGTCCGAGGACACTACCTTGCGGTATGCCGGATTCTATTGGGAATGTTGCGGAAGTGGCATCTAGACATTTAACTATGAATTGTCTGTTGGTTAGGTAGGATTTTAGGATGGAGTAGTATGGGTGGGGTAGGATTTTTTTAAGCTTGTAGAGTAGCCCTTCATGCCATACTTTATCGAATGCCTGTTGGATGTCTAAGAATACCGCTGAGCAGTATTTTTTGTTTTCAAGGGTTTGGCTGATCATGTGGGTTATGCGGTGGATTTGCTCTACTGTTGAGTGTTGTTTTCGGAAGCCGAATTGGTGATCTGGGAGTGTTTTCAATTCTTCTAGGAGTGGAAGGAGACGATTCGTGAGCATTCTCTCGAATAGTTTAGACAGGGTAGGTAAAAGACTGATTGGGCGATAGGAGCTGGTTTCATATATTGGTTTACCGGGTTTGGGGATAAGGGTGATTAGTGAGATTTTCCACGTCTTGGGAAAGTGTTCAAGGCGGAGGATGGCGTTAAAGATTGATGCGATGAGTGCAATCCCTTTTATGGGAAGTTCCTCGATTGCTTTATTTCCTATTAGGTCGTGACCTGCTGCTTTCTTGGGGTTTAGGCGACTGATTGCTTCTATGATCTCTGCAGAAGTGAAGGGTTGAATAGGAGGGGACATTTGGAAGGGAGTATGCAGGTATTCGGTGACGTCCGCTGCAGCTATGGAGGAATGGGGTTGGAATACTTCAGTCAAGTGTTTGGCAAATAGGTTGGCTTTTTCTATAGGGCTACGCGCCCATCCACCCTGCGGACGGCGGATTGGAGGAATTATTTGTGGGGGGGGGGCGCGAGAGTTTCCTGGAGGCTTTCCATAGTGAGTAGTTAGAGTCGGCTGTGGGGGACAGGCTGGCGAGATATTTGTGAAAACGGTCATTATTGTAGTTTTTTATGGTTTTGGATAGTTTTCTAGTTGCGTTGTTTAGTTTGCGTTTGTCCCCCGGTGTTCTATGGGTCTGCCATATCCTTCTTAGTCTACGTTTTTCTGCTATTTTTTTAAATATGTACTGGGGGTATTCGTGATTGCTGATGGACGTTATTGCCGGTGTGGAGAAGCGGATAGCGTTTATTATGCTCGTGTTTAGGTATTCCGTGGCTGCTTCGATTTCTTCATTGGTTTTTAGTGAGGTTGAGGCTGAAGTTGTGTGGGTAAAGACTTCTCTAAAGAGCTGCCAGTTGGTGTGTTGGTTATGAATGGAGCCATTAGGTGTATTCTCGATGATAGTTGAACTGACTGTTACTATCACGGGGGAGTGATCAGAGGAGAGATCAGCCGAGGAATTGATTTGGACGTGTCTTGACGAGATATTTTTAGTTATGAGGAAATCAAGGAGATCGGGTATTTTGCTTGTGTCGGTGGGCCAGTGTGTGCGTTCGTATGTGGTAAGGTAGTTGAGGTTGTTGGTTATTATGCTGTTGAGGAGGTTTTTGCCTCTTACTGTAATCAGTCTGCTACCCCATTGGGTGTGTTTAGCATTGTAGTCTCCTCCGGCTATGAATCTATTGCCCAGGGTGTCCAGAAAGTAGTCGAAGTCTTCTTTGGCGATGGAGTGTCTGGGAGGGCAGTATACAGCTGAGGTGGTGATTGTACCATGATAGTCTTCTATTGCTACGTTTGTTGCTTGGAGGTAGTCTTTCTGGAATGGTAGAAGTTCGTAGTGCTTAATGTTTGATTTGATTATGATTCCGGTGCCGCCGTGGGCCTTTCCGCTGGGGTGTTGGGTATGGTAGAACTTGTATCCGTTTATGTTCAGGTAGTTTTTGTCGGTGAAGTGGGTTTCCGATATGAGCATTATGTCGATTTGCTGGTGTTTTAGGAAGAGTTCTAGTTCAAATTTGTGTTGCGCTAGACCGTTGGCATTCCACAGAGCTATGCGTCTTGGTTTTATTTTGCGTCGGGGCGTATTAATTTATCCATGATGTGTGTTAGTAGCGATAGCAAATTGTTTATTTGCTTTGATTGTTTCTCTATTAGCTTTTCAAGCCTAGAGACGTTGTCTGTGTTAGGTGAGTTGGGGGCACTATTTGGAGGAAGATCCCTGTGGCTATTTGGTATATTTTGGGTGCCTTGTACCGCTTGGGCATAGTAGGTTGAGGGAGTGGTGAATTTGGTAGGGCTGGGTGTTTGATTGGTTGAGGGAATTGGGGTAATGGTGAATTTCGGCGGACTGGGTGTTTGGTAGGTTACCTCTTTTGCTCTAAGTTTGGGGTACTTGTTTGAGTACAGTGTTTTGTAGGCTGAGCAGCCTTTGTAGTTGGCAGGATGGTCACCTTGACAGTGGATGCACTTCGCTGAGGTTTCCGGTGATTTACTGCACTGGTCGGTGGGGTGTGTTCCTGCACATTTGACGCAGCGGAAAGTGTGGTTGCAGTATTTCTGCGTGTGCCCGTATCTTTGGCACCTTTTGCATTGCACTATCTCCTTTTTGATTTGCGGTGGTTCGAATTTTACAATGACGTTCATTAGGCGACTGATATTGTAGATTTCCTTGTTGTTAGGTTTCTGTTTTAAATCGATGAAAAATAGGGATAGCGGGTCTTTTGTGACTCTATACCTTATGTTGCTGACATTGGTGACTTCGTGGCCGAGTTTCGATAGTTCTATTTTTAGTTCGTCGATGTCTGCGGAGTGGTGGATGTTTCGTAGCACTACCCGAAAAGGTCTTTCTTCTTTGAGTTGGTAGGTGTGGAAGTTGGAGTTCAGGGCCCTAAGTGTTTTGGTGAGTTTCCTGTAGGCTTCTGGATTTGTCAGCAGGATTTTGACTTGGTTGTTGGTAATTTTCAGGTTGTAGTCCTCCTTGGAGATATCTCTCTCTAAGGACTTGATCATTGTCTGGATGTCGATGACATCATTAACAAATATTGGTGGGGGAGGGGGGCTTCTCTCTGCTTGTTGGTTTGGTGGCGGGCCTGCGATTTCTATGGCGTCGTTTGAGGATTCTAGTATTGCGAACCTGTTGTGGGTGTTGAATTGTGTTGTTTGCTGTTGGTTTGAGTTTGTATTTGGTGATTCAATTTTACGTTTTTTCGCCTTATTGGCGTCGTTGGCGCGTGGGGATCTGCTGCACTTCTGCCACGGGGGGAGTAGTGCGGGGTAGTTGTAAGTTTGCGTGGGCGAGCCTGGTGGTGATTGCTGGGCCATCATCGAGCTAGCTATTTCAATAAAAATAACTAGTCGTGAGGCTATGAGGCAAGGTTCGGGTAGAGGTTAGGTGCGTAGGCTTTTCTTCTCTCTGGCGGATAGGAAACACTTGGGAGGATAGGAGCACGTTGTGTTCACTTTCGACGGTTGGGTGACACGTGTTGCTTTCGAACTTCACTGGGCACTAGAGACACGTCTGCACGCTTCGGCACTCAACAGCGAACTGCCTTAGGTTTATTGACGGTTTCTCTAACGGTGCTTGGGCCTTGACGGGCAGACAATGAAGGACGTCGCGCGGACCTTTTCATGCGATGTAACAGTGGGTGTGGAGGAGTCGATAGCGTTTATTATGCTTGTGTTTAAGTATTCCGTGGCTGTTTCGATATCTTCATTTGTTTTTAAGGAAATTAAGGCTGAAGTTGAGTGATTAAAGAGCTCTCTAAAGAGCTGCCAGTTAGTGCGCCGGTTATGAATAAAGCCATTAGGTGGATTCTCAATAATTGTTGAGCTAATTGTTGCTATTACGGAGGAGTGGTCGGAAGAGAGTTCAGCCGAGGAGTTGATTTGGACATATCTAGGCGAGATATTTTTGGTTATGAAGAAGTCGAGTAAAGCAGGGATTTTGTTAGTGTCAGTGGGCCAGTATGTGGGTTCATATGTGGTGAGGTAGTTGAGATTGTTGGTGTTTATGCTATTCAAGAGATTTTTGCCTCTTACTGTGACAAGTCTGCTGCCCCATTGGATATGTTTGGCGTTATGGTCTCCTCCAGCTATGAATCTATTGCCCAGGGTATCAAGGAAGTTATTAAAGTCTTCTTTAGCAATGGAGTGTCTGGGAGGACAATATACTGCTGAAGTGGTGATTATACCATGGCAGTCTTCTATTGCTACGTTTTTAGCTTGGAAGTAGTCCTCCTGGAGCGATGGAAGCTCGTAATGCTTAATGCTGGCTTTGATAATAATTCCGATGCTGCCGTGGGCCTTTCCATTGGGATGTTGGGTATGGTAGAAATTATAACCGTTTTTGTCGATGAAGTGAGTTTCAGATATGAGCATTACGTCGATTTGCTGTTGTTTTAAGAAGAGTTCTAGTTCAAATTTGTGTTGAGCTAGATCGTTGGCATTTCAAGAAACTATGCGTCTTGGTTTTATTTTGCGCCGGGGCGTATTAATTTATCCATGATGAGTGTTAATAATGATAGTAAGTTATTAATTTGTTCTGATTGTTTTTCGATTAATTTTTCGAGTCTAGAGAAGTTGTCTGTGTTTCGTAGATGGGGAACATTATTTTGAGAATTGTCCCTATGGATTTTCGGATTATGTTGATTTCTTTGTACTGTTTGGGCATAGGAGATTGAAGTAGTAGTGAATTTTGGAGGACTGGGTACTTGGTTGGTTATCTCTTTGGCTCTGGGTTTAGGATACATATTTATTTATATATTTCGGAGATGAAAGAACACCGGAACCCCTCCTTGGATTCGCGGGAATACCGTAACGTTGTAACTTAGATTAAACAAATGCCGCTCCGATTGTTCGAGATTTATGATCATGAGCTTGGGCTCGAGGCGACAATCAGTCGCCGAACGTAGCCGCGGTCAAAGGGATGAACGTTTTATCTAACAAAGGCACAGAGTAACTCTATACCTCTCCTTAAAAGAAATAGTCGTAGCGACACGTGGCAGTAAATACTTCAATAGTTTCTGTCCCGCGGCCCGCCACACGCGGATTTTGTCCTCCGGGTAAGATGATCGCCGGGTGTCGGCATGCCTTTGCAGTGTATGTTTAGCTAACGTGAGGACCCGCTATAGATCTTAAGATTTAGTCAAGCGAAGTCCTTCAAATAGACTTTGTTGCAACTACAAGAAGATAGGAGAAACCTATCTTCCACGAACGATGTCCCCCGTCAACAACCTCCCCTCAAGGGCGGCCAGCATCTCTTTCAAAACGCCGATATGGAGATCGACCAATTAGCAACAGCGCTAATTTCCCTCACCTTTAGAACGAAAGCTTTCGTTGACGAATCCGAGGATCTCATGTCCTTAGACACACCCATTATAGTTTTCCTCGACGGCATCATCGAGACGGAGAGTCATTCTTTCGTGCGATCTCATTGACCAGTGACAGTACCACTTTACAGCCAGTGAATACCTCACATCTAGTTAACAAAAAGTTAGACTTGAACTGTGCGAGAACATACGTTTATCATCCCGTGACCGCGGATTCGTTTCGAACCTAAGGTCATTATCACTAGTGCTACGAGTGCCTAATCTTGTTGATAAGCCTGTGCTAATAAACTCTTCATTGTATCACGGCAATGGCTAATTGCAATGAGAATTCATCAAACGCCCCTCTCCATAATCCTGACTCTAATCCGACATATATATTGTATTACTATATAAACTATAAACTATATATATTACTTATTTATTTATATATTTAGGATACTTATGTAGGCTGAGCAATCTTTATAGTTAGCAGGATGGACTCCTTAACAGTGGATGCACTTCGTTGGGGTTTCTTGTGATTTAGTGCACTGATCAGTGGGGTGTGTACCTGCACATTTAAGGCAGCGGAAATTATGGTTGCAATATTTCTGCGTGTGATTGTACCTTTGTCACCTTTTACATTCCACTATCTCTTTTTTTATTAAAGGAGGTTAGATTTTTACTACTGAGTTTATTAGTCGATTTATGTTATAAATTTGTTTGTTATTAAGCTTTTGTTTTAAGTCGATGAAGAATAAGGAAAGCGGGTTTTTCGAGATTCTATGTCTTATGTTGCTGATGTTTGTTACTTCATGACCAAGTTTAAGGAGTTTTACAACTCGAAAAGGTCTTTCTTGTTTACGTTGGTAAGTGTGGTAGTTAGCGTTCAAGGTATTTCTATATGAGTCTGGGTTAGCCGGCAGAATTTTAATTTGGTTATTGTTTATTTTTAATTTGTAATCCTCTTTGTTGATATCTTTCTCAATGAACTTTATCATTGTTTGTATATCTATGACATCATCAACGAAGATAGGTGGGGGAGGGGAATTTTTTTGCTTATGTTGGTTTGTTAGTGTATCAGCGTCCGTGGATTCTAGTATTGCGTATCTATTCAAGATGGTTTTGCCACAGAGAAGGTAGAGCGGTGCAGTTATGGTTTTGCTCAAGAGAGCCTGGTCGAGATTCTTCGGCCATCTTCGAGCTAGTTCATTCAAGTTGAATAACTAGTCGAGAGGCTATGATTCGGGTCAGAGATTAGGAGCGTTGGAATTTTTCACTAGTGAGTCAGGAAACACTTGGATTATGTCTGTTTTGATTCATTATCGACGGATGGGCGTCACCAGATCACAGCGTCACAGAGCACTAGACACACGTCTGCACGCTTCGGCACTCAACAGGAAACTGACACTGAAAAATGCGTTAAAAAAAATGAGTTAAAAATCTGCCAGTACCCATATATTAACTCCAAATTAGTGAAAATGTTAGGAAACAAAAATGAAAAAAAGTTATTCTTTTTTCTGATTTATTTTTGCTTGTAGTACCCACCACCCAATTGCACCACGATCCCATATAATCACGTACCTGTATAACAAAATTAAGAGAATAAAACATATGTATCTGGTTAGAACACTGTTTTCTGTTTTCTGTGTTTGATAGATTTGAGAAAACAAATATAATATTCTCAATAATACAGAAAGTAATTTCTTGAGTTGTATATTTTTATGGATATCTAATTCTGATATATACATATATCTAATATGTAGAACGTATTATGACACATATTAGTAACTGTAAGCATTCAATCATTTAAACAGGTAACATAAAATATTAAACAAAGGAAACTGAAATCTTTTATTCCTTAAAATAACTTTGAGTGTTTGTACATCGGCAATTACACAACGCCACCTGAAGGCTCGACGTAGCGATAGGTTGAGGAACACTGTGATGTTGCCGTAAGTCGCGATGCGTGTTCCGTTGGCCGTGAACAATTCGTAGTCGCTTTTGTTCGCGGATCTGCCTATTTTGTTGCGCGGATACACACATGTGTCGGCACTGATGTCCACTAAGAATGAAATTTTCGTCCTCTTGTCCATGACAAAGATGCAGCGGGTTCCCAAGCAGTCGTCGTATGCCGCAATTTACGGACGGCCGGTCCTGATTCCCTACTTTTATTTGCAAGGGGACATTTTCGTGCGCGGTCCCGGAATGTCCGATGATAGTAACATAGACCGGAGTCGGATGATCTTTCTCGCGACCTCGATTTACTCCGACTCCTCTATCTCGATCGCTGACGAGGACGATGATTGAAACTCAGAGCACCCACCGGGGCCCGCAGTTGGTTCATTTAGTCACTCAACGCGTTGAAGGAGGCGACACAAGTTTCGTTTACTCCAACGTTTTGAGCTGGTGGATCAATTACCGTCGTTATTGGGGCAGTACGCTGGCACTCCCCTCCAAATTCCTTTGATATCAGGTCCGCTGACTGCATTAATTTTTTTGGGTTCGTATCGTCGACCTCGGCCAGGATACGCCTGATGCGGGCGGATAGTCGATTCCTCCACAACGTGAGGATGAAATCATCAGGTGTGGGGGGGGGGGGAGCTAGCGAGTTTTTTAAGGTGCTGATAAAATTGAGATGGCTTCCTATCGCTTATCTCTTTGCTTTCCACCAACTTCTTTACCCGGGCACTGTCTGTATCGGTTAGTATGCGAATGAATTCCTCTTTTATCCATTAATTTGTTGTAGTGTCTGACCGCCGAGACATTTTGCGAGGGTCGCCAATTTTAACTTATCGGTCGTGATGTTCGCCGCGTCGAATTGCGTTTCCAATAAGGCGAACCACACCCTGATGTTCGAGGGTTGCAATGGTAGCATACTGGTCGTTATATTAGCTGTGAGCTTGTTATCCGCAGGTTCGTTAGTACTTGCCATCATCTTTGTTCACTTATCACGTCGGGGTCACCAATGTAGAGAACTTGTAGAGGATTGGTAGTTAGAATAACAAGAACACGCTGTTGAAACCGGTCAAATATATTTAAATTAAATGAATAAATAACTATAAATAATATCGTTGAGACGTTCGTACAGTGTATAATTCACAAAATAAGATCGCTGATAAATACTCGATAAATGCTAGATGTAAGATACTCGCCGATAACTCGTTGGATATTCGATAGATAACTGAACTGATTCGGTTGCGTCCGTCTATTTTTACTGATCGGAGGAGAGTCGGAAAATTCAAATTCGTCTTTGTTCGACGGTTGCACGTAGCGGCGACATCGTTTTGCCGGAGTTTATTTATTATTACATTACGTATATCCTAATGATCTTGATACTCCGAGGCAAAACAACAACATGATTTGAATTGTCCTCTAACTCATGTGCCGCTACATATTATATATGTCGGAGATGAAAGGACACCGGGACCTCCCCTTTGGAATGCTTGGGAAAATGCCCAATACTTTAGTCTTTATGATTTAACTCGATTATAATTGTCCGAGATTTGTGATAGTGAGCTTGAGCTCGAAGTAACAACTAGTCGCTGAACGTGGCCGTGGTCACAGGATGCATGTTTTTGCCTAACAAAGGTATGGAGTAATTGTATAGCTCTCCTTAAAAAGGAATAGTTGTAGCGGCACTCGACAGTAAACATTCCAACGGTTTCTGTCTCGTTGCCCGACACATACAGACCCTATTTTTCGGGCAAGATGACCAAATGTCGATGCATCTCTACAGTATCTTAGGATTTTGTTAACTAAGGTCCTTCAAACGGACAAACAGTCTTTATCCTAACAATTTCTAAATCTACCACTTATTGCAGGAAGATACGGGAAATCTGTGTTTCTCACGAACGACTCTCAAGGGCGGTTAGCATCCTTCTTCAACCACCAACATAGAAATTAACAGGAACGTCCAGCTCCCTCACTTTCCGAATGAAGGCTTTCCTCGACGAATCCGATGATCTCATGTCCTTAGACACACCCCATCATAGTTTTCCTCTGCAGCATTATCGATATTTACTAGTACAAATATAATTATTACAGAATTTGACAAGTAATCGTGGTAATTAGATACTCGAGAAACTAATGAGAATGATCTTAAGTTCAATAACGAATCCGCGGTCAACGGGATAACAGAATGCGCTTTCTTCCAAAGTCCAACTTGTTCCCAACTTCCTTGTCTTTGTTAAAACATAGAATATTCGTCGAGAGTAAAGGCGCTATGTAACTCATTAATGAGACCTTACGAGAGAATGACTTTCCGTCACGATAATGCTGCAGAAGAAAACTGGGATGTGTCTAAGGACACGAGATCCTCGGATTCGTGGAGGAAAGCTTTCGTTTGGAAGGTGAGGGAAATTGACGTTGCTGTTAATTGATCAATTTCCCCATTGGTGGCTAGAGAAGGATGCTAGCCGCCCTTGGGGGAAAGTTGCTAGCGGGTAGCGTCGTTCGTGAGAAAAATAGATTTCCCTTATATTTTTGTAGTTGGGACAAAGACTGTTCGTCTGTTTGAAGGACTTTAGTTAACTAAATATTAAGATTTGTAACTGGTCCTCAGGCTAGCTAAACATACACTGCGGAGATGCGTCAAACGTCTTCTTACCCGAAGTATAGGGTCTGCGTGAGGCGAGCCACGGGACAGAAACCGTTGGAATGTTTACTATCGCCGCTACAACTACTTCTTTTAAGGAGAGCTATAGAATTACTCCATATCTCTATTAGGAAAAAACGTTCATTCCTTGACCGCAGCTACGTTCGGCGACTGGTCGTCGCCTCGAACCCAAGCTCACTATCATAAATCTCGAACAAATACAGTCGGATTGAATGACGACAATTGCTTAATTACGGCTATGGTAGAATTTAGATTAAAATGTTAAGGGACTTTCCCAAAATTCCAAAGGGAAGGCTCCGGTGTCCTTTCATCTCCGACATATACATATAACACATGACTTTTATTCATTTGCATTAAATTCAATTGTTTTGTTTATTTAACTTATGTTACAGGGTAGGACGAGCTAGTTATGTAAAACAAACACAATATTTCCAGAATGTAGATGCTGGTGCATATGCTGTTGCGACTTGTGTTGAAGCTATTACAAATGTGCTTAAAACTTTCAATTAATGTTGCTTATTAAGTCATTAAGAAACATAATATTGTAATTTCTTATGATATTTTTATTAAATACATAATTATACATTAACGCATTACGACATGTTACTAAAAATAATATAAATGGTAAAAACATGTCAAAAACTTTCAAAAATTCCATAATGAAAAATAAATGTATTATTTGCTTCAATTTATAAAGAAAACTAATATTTAAAAAATATAATAAATTATAAAATATAGGCTTAATGAAATTGTTTCTACAATCATCATACATTGATCTGTTGACCTTGCATAATTATTGTGTTCTTTTCCTTTAAATCTAAGAATCGCGTGCCACACCGTATCAACCCGTACATTTTTATAGCTTTTATTTAGAAATAAATATCTCCGAACTGTGAAACCTAACTTTCAGATACACCATAGCATCCAATATAAAATTGGTAATTAGGATAAAATTTTCCAACACTCCACGAACACAATTGTAGTATCGTGGAAATTTAGGTATAAATGTTTCCTGATACTTTTTATAATTTATAATTTATTTACAATAAATAAACAGATGTTAATTAGACAGAAAATGATGGTTGTTTAATTTGAACTAAATGCAACAATTTTACTTTACTTCGATCACTCTCGCAACTCGACAATGCTAACAACTCAATATCTCAGCTACGCTAGTAATTCACGCAACTCCACGACGCCAACAACTCAATCTCTCAGATACGCTAGTAATTCACGCAACTCCACAACGCTAACAACTCAATCTCTTAACAACGCTAGCAACTCTCGCAACTCGACAACGCTAATAACTCTACTCTTCGACTTCTCGACTAGCTCTGACTTCTCGATCAACGTTCTCACTTCTCGATTAACGCTCAACGTTTCTCGATCAACACTCTTTGAATTCAAATCATCCCCCTCCATTAGCGTTATTTTTTCCTCTCTTTAATCTCATCATGTTAACGCTCCGCAAAAACTATGTGACCTTAGTCATATAGGCTTTTTTCCCTATGTAAACTAACAACTGAAGGGCAGACAACATTGTTTTGATCGATTTCTAATCAGGCTTTTTTTGCGATACTACACAATGAAGATACAGAATTAGTAATTGCACACTAGTCACGAGTGACAATTTTACTGTGAATCCTGGAATGCCAAAGCTGTCCAGAGGTTCATCAATGCAATAAACTGCAGGTTACGAGTTGGTTAAAATCGTGTAAGTAGTAGTCCTTGCGCCGAACATAGAACTTCATCAAATAAATTTCTTTTAAAGAACGAAGAACACGCTGTAATTCAGATATAAATGAATTCTAATATTTGCTTCCAAGAAAATTCACAAGAAAACGCTCTATTTCTAATCCAAATTTCGCTTGAAACTTTACACCAAATGGCTTCATGCATGCATAGTGAAACGCAACCTCTTAGAATATTTCTACAAAATATTCAATTTTATACTTTTTGACAATTTCTCCCGATATAAGGTGACAAACAAACTCGGTTTACGCGCTTTTATTGATGCTACATAGTGTGTTCGTTAGTACGTTTTTTCAGGTAAAACGCTGGACGCCATAAAATGCAACATCTTGAAATATATATTATTTATATCGGAAATGCTATTTTATGTATAATATAAGGTAACAAACAAACTGTCGTTTTTCGATTTTACTCACGCTACACAGTGTACTCGTTAGTACTTTTCTTCAGATATACACAGAGCTCCGCGAAACGTCATCTTTTGAAATATTTCTACCAAACATGATATTTTACGCATTTTGGCAATCGCCTCTTTGTATGGTGGTAAACAAACCATTGTGTCGCGGTTTTGCTTACGCCGCACAATGTACCCGTTAGTACTCTTCAGGTACACGCAGTACATAGTGAAATGCAATTTTTGGAATATTTTTCTCCAACACCTTATTTTACGTGTTCTGGCAATCGCTCTTGATATAAGTTGACAAACAAACTCGCATTTTACGCTTTTGTTGACACCAAGCAGTGTGGTCGATAGCACTTCCCTTCAGGTACATGCTGAACCCCGTGAAATGTAAGTTCTTTGTTTATTTCTATCAAATATGCTATTTTATGTATAAGGTGTAGGTCGTGAAAGTGATAGGAAAAAACACTTGAGTATATTTGATAATATATATATATGTCGGAGATGGAAAAACACCGGAACCTCTCCTTGGATTCTCGGGAATACCGTAATGTCGTAATTTAGATTAAACAAATGTCACCCCGGTTGTTCGAGATTTATGATAGTGAGCTTGGGCTCGAGGCGACAACCAGTCGCCGAACGTAGCCGCGGTCAAGGGATGAACGTTTTATCTAACAAAGGCACAGAGTAACTCTATACATCTCCTTAAAAGAAATAGTCGTAGCGACACGCGGCAGTAAATATTTCAATGGTTTCTGTCCCGTGGCTCGCCGGAGAGAGTTACTCTCCGGTACGATCTCGACGACGATTCAAGTAACTCTGGGATACGTAGTGATTGCCCCATGCATTAACATTGAGTACAACTTAGACGCTAAAGAAGAGTAGAGTTCGTCATCCCGTTGACCGTGGATTCGTTATTGAGCCTAGGATCATCGTCATTAGCTTCTCGAGTATCTAATTATCGCGATTACTTGTCCAATTCCATCATGATCATGTTTGCACTGGTAAATAATCTCCTCTATTGCATAATGATCACGTCTAGCGTCAATATGGATTCGTTTTACGCCCTTAACCCTAACTTTAATCGTAACGCCAACCCGACATATATTTATTATGATATACTCTATATGTACACTTTGTATAGAATTCGCGAATACTATTAGCGATTCGCGATTACAAATTCAACCTCTGGTCGATGCGTTTTGATGCGCGATACAAGTTCGGATGATGATTGCTTAAGATGCCGAGGAACGTGGATCAATTATTGCCTCGGACAGATGCGTAACGATTCTGACGACTCTAACGACACTTGTGTAACGATTGACTTTCCGTCACGATGGTGCTGTAAAGGAAAAATATGATGGGGTGTATCTAAGGATGCGAGATCATCGGATTCGTTAAGGAAAGCCTTGGTTCGGACAGTGAGGGAATTGGACGTCGTTGTTAATTGGCTAATTTTATGTTGGTGGTTGGAAAAGGATGCTAACTGCCCTTGAGAGAAAGTTGCTAGCGGGAAGCATCGTACGTAAGAAAAAGGAAATTTCTCGTATCTTCCCGTAATAGGTGATAAACTTAGGGACTGTTAAGAGAAAGACTATTTGTCCCTTTGAAGAGTCTTAGCTAAACAAATCCTAAGATTTATAGTGGGTCCTTAGGCTAGCTGAAAATATTCTGTGAGGATGTATCGACATCTGAAAATCATTTTATCCGAAGAATAGGGTCTTTGTGTAGTGAGCCACGGGACAGAAGCCGTTGGAAAGTTTAGTGTTGAGTGCCCCTACATGTACTTCGGCAACTGCTTGTAATATAGGATAATAAACTCACGTTTCACAGTTTTGTTCGCGCAACACAGTGTCCTCTTTAATACTTCTCTTCAGATATGCGCAGGACTCCGTGAAACGCGATTTTTTAAAATGATTCCGTAAAAAATGCGTTTGTACGCATTTTTACAACTGCTCCTGGTATAAGGTGATAAACAAACTGTCGTTTTACGGTTTTGTTGACGTCACTCAGTATCCATCTGGTACACGTTGAACGTCGTGAAATGCAACCTCCTTTCATATTTCTATCAAATGTGCTATCTTACGTGTTTTCGCAACTGCCTGTGATGTAATGCGGCAAACAAACCCATGTTTCACGGTTTTGTTGGCGCCATACTGTGCACTCGTTAGTATTGCTCTCTCGGCACATGTAGGAAACGGAGACATGCAACCTCTTAGAATATATCTATTACATATTCCATTTCATGTAACTGTTCTTGACATAAGGTTCCAAACGAACTCGAGTCTCGCGATTTTGTTCACACTATATTGCGTGCTCACTAGTACTTTTCTTGAGCTGCACTCAGAACACTGTGAAATGCAATCTCTTGGAATATTTCTATCAAATATGGTATTTTACGTACTTTGGCAATCGTTTGTGATATAAGGTGGTATTACGGTCTGGTATTTGTAACCGTTACGTATTTTATCACGTCTCGCGCTCCACACAAGCCGTAACGTGAGACAGGATAAGAATACGTGGTAGAGCACGAATAACAACTCCGGACAAGATGGAATTAGGTAAATAAAATTCAAGAGATAAAAATAAAACACGTTCAGATGTTTTCACTATCTATTAATTTATAACCGAATTAAAGTAATATGATTAAGGAAACTCGCAAACCATCAACGTCCGAACACCGAACAATAATAACAAGCAGAAATTATAAAACCTGTAATCTCCAAACATAACACATTAATATGCATATTAAAGTAAAACCAACAAGTAACGATTATGCGGAAAACTGATCGATACTGACGAAACGTGTACGATACGTAACATGTCACTCGGAACAAAAAGAAAATAAAGCAATAAACACGTAAGAGTAATTGGAATTAGTATGGAAAAACCAATTGGAACGCACGAAGTATGCACACTCCAATGAGTAAATCCTGCAATATATCAATCTGGATAAAGGATCAGCAAGTGTTACGTCCCGCACACCAGACCCCATACCTCCACCAAGATGGTTGTCAGATGTTTAAACACTTTTATTCCGGACCCTCAATAATCTAAAGGACCTATCTAAATCTTTGCATTTTTATTATTAAAGACCTTCAAACCACTCAAATATCTTTTAAGTTGAAGTATTCTTTATTGTCCGCTCCGAGAAAAGACGGGAAACCGGTTTTCTTATGTACAATGCCACTGTCGCGTAAAAATTCAAGAAGTGATTAAAAAAAATGTCGATCTTCAAACAGAAGATCGAGTTCTTTATTTCCACTCAATTTATACAATAATTAAATGGTAACACTTTATTGCATTTGCGGTTCGCAATGATAGACTTTTAATATTCAGGCTGGTTCGGACTTGGATGATTTTGGGAGGAGTATTTATATTCTTTATTCATTGGAATAGGAAAAAAACTTTGAGAAAAAAAGGAAAAGAGAACACATGATGTACCTCCACCAGGGGCGCATGATCCAAAATTAGATAATAAAATAAAAGGTTTTGTTACTGAAAAGTTAGAGATTTCATGACAACGAAAGCATTTCCATTGCAGAGTGCAATGTATCAATGTGCACTAAAAATGCAAGCAATGTGGCGATTACTTTTAGAAAATACAATTGAGACCAAACAAGATCAAGTTCAAAAGTGAAGTCATATGGGCTTATTACTGCTAACGACCAAAAATTAAAGTACGATCCCGAGCATCAACTCGCTGATCTTCAAGTAGAATGTTCCAACAAAGACAGGACGACACAAGAGCTCGAGAGGCAACACCGAAAGGACATAGAAATAATGGCTAAATTACGACAAGAAATTTTATATGGCTACGACGAAAAGCATCACACCGAAGTGAAGCGCCTTCATTCCCAACTTTTGGAAGTTTCAGTTTGGAAGTTCTTGAACTACAAGGACAACTATCTGCCCTTCAATGTGAATTAGACGAACTAAATGGTGAATATGGAAAAGTTGTTGAAAATGTTTCGAAAAAAGTGGGTGATCTTAGATATAAATACGAAGAAGAAACTAATAAATTGAAACTCGATTTTGAAAAAGAAAAAAAAGATCCTTGCCAATGAAAATGAATTTGAAATATTGCGTAGGGTAGAAATTGAAAGTAAAGTAAAAGATACGGACGAACAAAATAATTTTCTTAGAAAAGAACTGGAAAACGTTCAAAAACTTTCCAAAGATGTCAATTATCGCTTACGCGAGGCGCACCAAGAATTAGAAGATTCACATAAAAAACACACTCTTATTTATAAAAAAAAAAAGAGAAAAAACAGAAAGAATTAGGTGATATAGTAAAACTTCATGATGAAAAAAAATATGAACTGATACAACATTGGTGTTCTGTAGAATGTCAAACTGCCATAAAGGCTTACATTGATGGAAAAGTGCAATAAATATTTAAATAGACAATCCATGACTTCTTAAGTAATTGTAACAATCTTGATGTTCTCAGTTGCTGCTGAGTGCCGAGACGTGCAGACGTGTGCCCAGTGCCCTGTGAAGTTCACAAAACTCCACGTGACGCCCATCTGTCGAAAGCGAATCCAACTAACCTAGCCAGGGGTTAACAGCCTCTCGACTAGTTCTTTCACACTGAATTAACTAGCTCGATGATGGCTCTATCATTTCCAACAGGCTCCCCGGAGCTAAATTATCACACCGCCATTTTTCCTCCCCCGTGGCAAGAGGGCAACACATCCATCCTGGTAAACGACCAGCACACGAAAAAACGGAAGCTCGAACCGACCAAGACAAACGTAAACAAGAATCAAACCAAACCATCAGCCAGCCAAGTGACCACCTACAATAGATTCTCAATACTGGAGTCCACGGAAGACTCCATGATTACAACCGAAAAGGTAAACAATCTCCATAATCAAAGAATTCCCCCTCCCCCACCGATATTCATAAACGACGTAATCGACATTCAGTCAATGATTAAGACTATCGAAAAAGAAATCAGCAAAGAGGACTACAAGTTAAAGATTAACAACAACCACGTGAAAATACTGCCGACCCACCCAGACGCCTATAGAAAGTTAACCAAGCTATTAAAAACATTAAACGCTAAATTCCACACATACCAGCTCAAACAAGAAAGACCATTTCGAGTGGTGCTACGCAACATCCATCACTCAGTTGATCTAGACGAACTAAAGTGCGAACTGTCAAACCACGGCCACGAAGTAACTAATATCAGCAACATTAAGCACAGAATCACAAAAAACCCACTATCCTTATTCTTTATAGACTTAAAACAAAAAACAAACAACAAAGAAATCTACAATATCAATCGGCTGATGAACTCCATAGTTAAGTTCGAGCCACCTCTTGTAAAGAAAGAAATAATACAATGCAAAAGGTGCCAAAGGTACGGCCACACGCAGAAATACTGCAATCACAACTTCCGGTGCGTAAAATGTGCAGGTAATCACCCCACTGACCAATGCACTAAACCCCCGGAAACCCCCGCCAAGTGTATCCACTGTCAAGGAGAGCATCCTGCGAACTACAAAGGATGCTCAGCCTACAAATCGCTACATAATATAAGGTATCCAAAACTGAGACCCAAGGACACAAACATACAAGAACCTAAACCCCAAAAACTCACCTCACCAACAGTATCCTATGCGAAGGCAACGCAAGGAAACGTATACAACTCGAAAACACACAGTGTACACACAGAAAATAGAATTCCCACCCCACAAAGCACAGACAACTTTACCAGACTCGAAAAACTTATCGAGAAGCAAACTGAGCAAATTAACAACTTGCTGTCACTACTCACACTCTTCATGGACAAATTCATAAGCACAGAAGCAAAATAAAACCAATGCGAATAGCTCTGTGGAACGCCAACGGTCTAGCTCAGCACAAATCTGAGCTAGAACTATTCTTAAAACAACAGCAAATCGATGTGATGCTCATATCCGAAACCCATTTCACCGACAAAAACTACCTCAAAATACACGGCTTCAACTTCTACCACACCCAACACCCCAGCGGAAAGGCTCACGGCGGCACCGGAATCATAATCAAGTCAAACATCAAGCACTACGAACTTCCACCATTCCAGAAAGACTACCTCCAAGCAACAAACGTAGCAATAGAAGACTGTCATGGTACAATCACCACCTCAGCTGTATACTGCCCTCCCAGACACTCCATCGCCAAAGAAGACTTCGACCACTTCCTGGACACCCTGGGCAACAGATGCATAGCCGGAGGAGACTACAACGCTAAACACACCCAATGGGGTAGCAGACTGGTTACAGTAAGAGGCAAAAACCTCCTCAACAGCATAATATCCAACAACCTCAACTACCTTACCACATACGAACCCACACACTGGCCCACCGACACAAACAAAATACCCGATCTCCTTGATTTCTTCATAACTAAAAATATCTCGCCAAGACACGTCCTAATCAATTCCTCGGCTGATCTCTCCTCTGATCACTCCCCCGTGATAGTAACAGTCAGTTCAACTATCATCGAGAATACACCTAATGGCTCCATTCATAACCAACACACCAACTGGCAGCTCTTTAGAGAAGTCTTTACCCACACAACTTCAGCCTCAACCTCACTAAAAACCAATGACGAAATCGAAGCAGCCACGGAATACCTAAATGCGAGCATAATAAACGCTATCCGCGTCTCCACACCGGCAAAAACGTCCATCAGCAACCACGAATACCCCCAGTACATATTAAAAAAAATAGCAGAAAAACGTAGACTAAGAAGGATATGGCAGACCCATAGAACACCGGAGGACAAACGCAAACTAAACAACGCAACTAGAAAACTATCCAAAACCATAAAGAACTACAATAATGACCGTTTTCACAAATATCTCGCCAGCCTGTCCCCCACAGCCGACTCAAACTACTCACTATGGAAAGCCTCCAGGAAACTCACGCGCCCCCCACAAATAATACCTCCAATCCGCCGCCCGCAGGGTGGATGGGCGCGTAGCCCTATAGAAAAAGCCAACCTATTTGCCAAACACTTGACTGAAGTATTCCAACCCCATTCCTCCATAGCTGCAGCGGACGTCACCGAATACCTGCACACTCCCTTCCAAATGTCCCCTCCTATCCAACCCTTCACTTCTGCAGAGATCATAGAAGCTATCCGTCGCCTAAACCCCAAGAAAGCAGCAGGTCACGACCTAATAGGAAATAAAGCAATCAAGGAACTCCCCATAAAAGGGATTGCACTCATCGCATCAATATTTAACGCCATCCTCCGCCTTGAACACTTTCCTAAGGCGTGGAAAATCTCACTAATCACCCTCATCCCCAAACCCGGTAAACCAATATATGAAGCCAGCTCCTATCGCCCAATCAGTCTCTTACCTACCCTGTCTAAACTATTCGAGAGGCTGCTCACGAATCGTCTCCTTCCACTCCTAGAAGAATTGAAAACTCTCCCAGATCACCAATTCGGCTTCCGAAAACAACACTCAACAGTAGAGCAAATCCACCGCATAACCCACATGATCAGCCAAACCTTTGAAAAGAAAAAATACTGCTCAGCCGTATTCCTAGACATCCAACAGGCATTCGATAAAGTATGGCATGAAGGGCTACTCTACAAGCTTAAAAAAATCCTACCCCACCCATACTACTCCATCTTAAAATCCTACCTAACCAACAGACAATTCATAGTTAAATGTCTAGGCGCCACTTCCGCAACATTCCCAATAGAATCCGGCATACCGCAAGGTAGTGTCCTCGGACCCCTACTATTCTCCATCTACACTGCCGACTTACCCGTACCAAACGAGGTAACAATAGCAACATTTGCCGACGACACAGCACTATTAGCTACCCACGCAGACCCGGCAATTGCCTCATCCACTCTCCAGCGAAGTCTCGACTCCATGGAAAAGTGGTTCCAAAAATGGGGTTTTAAAATAAACGAAAAAAAATCCTCCCATGTAACCTTCACGCTCCGAAAACAAACCTGCCCCCAGGTCACCATTAACAACACAATAATCCCAAGCAAGGACTCCGTAAGATACCTGGGCATGACCCTGGACAGGAGGCTAACCTGGAAAAAACATATCTCGGAAAAAACAAAGCAACTAAAGGAAAAACTAAGAAAATTCTATTGGCTCACGGGCCGACGCTCCAAACTAAACATATAGAACAAAATAACCCTCTACAAGACCGTAATAAAACCTGTCTGGACCTACGGAATCCAACTATGGGGAACAGCAAGTAACTCCAACATTGAAATACTCCAACGCTTCCAATCGAAAACGCTAAGATCCCTATTAAATGCACCCTGGTATGTTACCAACGAAACAATCCACCGCGACCTCAAGATACCTACAGTCAAAGATGAAATACATAAGTCCAGAAGCAGATATAACACAAGAGTCAACAACCACCACAACCCACTAGTCACCCAACTACTGGACACGACGGACCAGATCCGCAGACTAAAAAGAAAATACCCTCTAGACTAAATCCTTAGTTTCTACTAGAACCAACAATATAAAACTATTATAATCCATGTCATTGTATCACGCCAAACTAAGTTACTGAAAATTCTCAACGAGAATTGATTGTAAATATTCTAATAAATAAAAAAAAAAAAAAAAAAAAAAAAAAAAATCTTGATGTTCTACCAAGGAACAATTAGATGAAGTTCACGATGACATCAATAAAGTAGAATCATGCGACACCTGCCAGACATCTAAAACTACACGTATCAGACCGCGTGAAGAACCTTGTGTCACTGACATGCCCCTCGAACCGAACGATAAAATTGCTATGGACTTATTAGGCCCATTGAAAAAGACAAAGAAAGGCAATCAGTACATTCTATCCATACATGACGAACTGAAAAAATATTTAATACTCGTACCATTAAAAACTCAGTAGACGGAAACAATCTGGAACGCACTCTTGAACCATCACATCTATATCTTTTTCGCTCCAAAAAAGATACTGAGCGACCGTGGACAGAATTTTATATCTAGTTTGATGCAACAGTATGAAGACGCATTTAAAATCAAACATATTAAAACGACATCTTCCACCCACAGAGTAACAGATCTTTAGAACGAACACACGCAGTAGTAAGCGATATGTTAAAATCGATACAGCGGAATTCAGATGAAGAATGGGACGATCAACTTAACTTTGTTTGTCTTGCATATAACACGATGATACACGACTCCACTGGTTACATGCCATTCGAACTCACATTCGAACACAAAGCCAATCTCCCCTCTACAATATCCAAAAATCACCAACGCACATACGCAGACGAGGTCGCGTTTCGTGAAAGAGAATGGAACTCTACACTCCAACACGCTCGCAAAACGTTGATCAAAAGCAAACAGCGATATCAGCAAGACCAAAAACGAAAAATTATAAAACCTCGATCAGTTTTCAAAGGAGACTCCGCTTTAGTACATAATGACCATAAAAGGCATAAACTCGATGTAGAATGGTTACGACCGTACACAATTGATAAAGTCGACGCTCCTCTTTGCCGAAATAGTATGCGCACAAATAAATATTATTCCGTTAGAAGAAAACTCGATATTTGTAGAAAACATAAGAAAAGGATATTTGTATAGCGACACTGCCAATATTATTATAGGATTAGACACTAGCGACATATACGAGCAAATAAGCACGATAAAACTGTACAAATCAACAATAGACTCACACTTAACTGACGAAGAATACGCGGAAGAGTTATACGGATTACAAAGTCGTATCAATCACCTGATACAACTCGCGAAACACTTGAAAGCGTTAACACACACCTGAAGCAAACTAGGTTTACTCAATATCATAGGTACCGTATCGAAAAGTCTGTTCGGAACTCTCGACAATGACGATCTTACACTCAAAAACGAGAATATGGACAAACTATTCGATAGCAACAATAAAATCAAGGCTATAATGTTAATCAAACAGCACTTATTAGGAAAATTGTAAATTCAGAAAACCTAAACCACCTAGAGAAATCATATAACGATGTATTAAAACAACAACAGCAGGCAAATATCTATAGGTTTGAGGTGATGTGCGTGATAGATGTAGAAGAATTCGATATTGTTCAACAATAACTATTTATTTGTTCGTGTTCGTGGTATACACTCGCGCGCCGAAAGCGCGGTACAATAGTCGGTTCGCGATTACAAGTTCAAACTCGGCGCGATACTTTTCGCGGTGCGATTCGAGCCGAGACGATTGCACCAGATGTCGAGAAATTCAGATTTGCTATTACTTACGACTGCGAACGAACAATTCAGATAGACGTCTTCCAACTCGTCTTGCGGCTCACGACAGAATGAATTTTTGTCGCAATGATACTCCTTACGAAAACCGTGATTAGGTGTGTCTAAGGATACGGAATCATTGGATTCGTTAAGAAAAGTGTTAGTTCAAAAAGTAAGGGAAATGGACGTCGCTGTTAATTGGTTAAATTTTGGGTTGGTGGTTGGAAAGGGATGTTAACTGCCCTTGAGAGAAAGTTGCTAGCGAGGAGCGTCGTACGTGAGAAAAAGCAGATTTCCTGTGTTTTCTCGTAGTGGGTGGTATGTGTAGAGACTGTTGAGACAAAGACTATTTGTCCCTTTAGAGAACCTTAGCTACATGAATCCTAAGATTTATAGCGGGTCCTTAGGCTAGCTGCAAATATTCGGTGAGAACGTATCGACATCTGGCAATCATCTTGTTCGAAGGGTAGAGTCTTTGTGTAGCGAGCCACGGGACAGAAACCGTTGGAAAGTTTGCTGTCGAGTGCCGCTACAGGTTTATGTTTAAAATAATCATGAAACTCGACACCGCGATGCAAACTCTGCATTTCCAGTTAAATGAGATAATTAACGTCATAATGTAGTATCGACAGAAAAATATTAGGTATACAATTTCTTTAATACTATTTATTTTATTTTAAATTAGTTATACAGATATTAATGAGACAGAAAACGATGGTTGTTTAATATGGAACTAATAGTAACAATCTTATTTTAACTTGGCTACTCACGCAACTCCGCAACGCTAACAACTCTACTCTCAACAGCTCTCAACTCTACTCTCAGCAACTCGATAACGCTAACTCTAACAACTCTACTCTTTGACTCCTCGATTAATTCTAACAATTCTACTCTTCGACTCCTCGATTAATTCTAACCTCTCGACCCACTCTTACTTTTCGATTAACCGCTTTTTGGCTTCGGATCGCTCCCCTCCATTAGCGCTATTTTTCCCTTTGTCTAATTCCGTCCTGTTAACGCTTCGTAAGAACTAGGTGACTTTGATCACACCGGCTTTTTCTATGTAAACTAATAACCGAAACACAGACGACCTTGTTTTGCTTAGTTTCTAACCAGGTTTTTTCCCCACGATACTACAATAATATTAGGCAAACAGGGAATAATTAGGCCACAAATACTCGACCCCGATGAATTTATAAAAAACTATGTCAAGGCAATAGGCAACCAGATGTACAACACCACGATCTCTGCCAAAGCCGAACATTTTCAGTTTATACTTGACATCAGTGATCTCAAAATCTTCGCAATAGGTGAATGTATCAATTTATTTTGCTGCCGAAATGAAACCGTAATCAACAGCCACAATGCGGCACCAGAACCAGGCGCCCCGGCCGCAGCACCCAACATCTGTATCCCGACCAACACATATCACCTCGAAGAAGAAAAAGAATCAGCTGTAATTTTCAAGCCACGACAAGTCCCATTCCACAAAAGTCTTCTGAAGAAAACTTCGGGGACCAAGTTCAATCTAAGAAGGGGGAATGTTACAGGGTAACATTGACTCACTATGCGATAAGATAGTTAATCCCAACCGCCTTGTCATGAGTCACCACCAGGGTAACATCCAGTCACTTTAAACATGATACGTCCGTACAACCAAAGTCTAGAGTAACATCCTATCATATGACACATCCGCACGACCAAAGTCTTTGTCCCACTCCAACAAATAAAATAACATAAATACTCTTCCCGAAATCACCCGAGCGAGTCTGCAGTCTGCAACAGTCTAAATTACCCTAAACCTATCTAGTCTATCGTTGTGTCTAGTCTATCGAGTCTATCGTTGCGAACCATTTATTGTACAAGTATGTGAAAATTAAGAGTTCGATCTCCTGTTTTGAGATCGATATTTTTTCAATAAGTCGTTGAAGTATTACGCGACATCGGGCAAAACTCCAGCATATGCAACGCCGTGTCCCTGCCTTCCCCGCAGTGGTGACAGATGTCCGTCGTCTCTCGTCCGATTTTCATTAGGTACCCGCCGAACACGCTGTGTCCTGTGAGCACTTGAGTCATCCTGTAGGTGAATGGGAGGCCGCGGCGGTTTCTCCATGTATCTCAATTTGGGAGGAACACCTCCGCGCTGATCCGCGTTGATCAGATCGGATTGCCCCTAGACTCACACATCCTCTTCGGCGATTCTTAGGTCGTTTGGGGCCGCCTGCTCGGTCGAGTCCTCTCCCGGGTCTCACGCTCTCATGTGGGTGTATCTCCACATGAGCACCAACGCCCAAAGCTCCTACGGGGCAGACGCGGCCAGAACGGTCGCCGACGTGTGGGATACCGTTCGGTATCCCCTGAAGATTCTGATGATGGTTACCCTGTGCAACCTTCTAAGGAGTAGGATGCTGCGACGACTCGCCATCAGATCGTCCGCCCATACCGGGGTCTCGTACATCACTCGCGACCGAACGACGCTTTCATATATTCGGCGCACCGCGACTCCCGCCGATGTTCGGCAGCAGGCCGCACAAGCAGTTGACAGTCGCCGACACCTTCGGAATCGGGGAGTCGAAGTGCGGCGCGAACGTCCACTGACTGTCGATGACGAGACGCAGGTATTTCATCCGCGATCCCAGCCCAACGGTTTCGCCTGCCATGCTTATGTTCAGTCCGAACGGAGGAGACCCTCGCACACTCTTGTCGTAGAACCAGATGCCCTCCGACTTCGCAGGGGAAACACTCGGGCCCAGACCTAGCACAGCACGAATCGCGCAATGCGCAACGTCTTGTGCACCTCCGACCTCCGACCAAGACCAGAGTGTCGTCCGCGTAGCACACCATGGCCGTAACCGGAGGTAGCGGGCAACGCAATATCTCCCCGCACGCGATTATCCACAGGATCGTTCCCAATACCGATCCCTGCGGAGCGCCGTGCTCGACAGGCCGCCCTTCCTTCCCCTTCCTGCTGGCGTAGCGTACCCACACGTCGTCAAGCTAGGCGTGGATCAGGGGACGAGGTATTGTTGTCTTCGGTAACGGCTACTTTCCTGAGCGCAAATTTATCGCCATACAATATCCGGGCACCCCTAGAGCCATAGGGGTTGGGGTTACGACCAACCATCGCACAAAGTACCCAGTACCTTGCTACCTGGATTAGCTAAGCCTGGCTGGGACTGTCGCTCGTCTCAGGTTGAACGGGGCGCTTTCTAAGCCCTACCGTCTCTCCAAGACAGTTCCGGAGCAGGTGTGACGCTGCCCACCCGCCGAAGGCCATTCGGGGGAGACAATTACCCCTTAAATCGGCCCTCTTGCCAGCATCTTGGCCATCAACCACTGCCACCATGAGTCCAAACCCATAATTGGCCGAGCTGAGGGGTCACTACTCTCTCCGGGCTTTTATTCGATTCCCGTGGCACCATCCTTAGTCATTGCTGTGAATGTACGGCCACGCCACTACCGGCCGGCGATCTGCTAACCGTGCTCGACAGTTCCGGATGGGACTCTCGTAAACGGGGGCCTTAAAGTACAAAGTAGCCGGGAACTTATCCCGACGGTCCAATCCTTGGCACCAGGATCGTGGGTGCGCTACTACCCAAGGCCACGTAGAGAGACTTATACGCCCGGCGACCTTCCCTGGGGTGTACATAGAGGACTCGCATAAGGGGGTGCTTCTCCCGCCGGTCCTCCCTGGCTTCGGGAACGTGGGTTTGCCAGCCCCCACAGACTTACATAGTGAGGTGATGAGCGTGATAGGTGTAGAATAATCACGTCGGAGTCACCAGTTTGAGGTGGCCGTGTTGTGGGTTATAATAGTAGTATTTGCGCCTAGTCCGCTGTAATTGTCACTGGGGGCTGTAGATGTCGCTGCCGGGGTACTGCTGATTTTTCCTCCGTTTTTTTTCTTTTTTTTTTTTTTTGTGCGTGGAAGTAAAATCGGACTCCGGTCGCCGGGATTCGAATCCGAGTTCCGAACGTTCGCAACCTAAGACGTTAACCACTGCGCTGCCGTCGTCCGACACTAGTTAGTGTCGAGTGGTGGTATTTGGCTTGTCGAGTGCCGCCACAATAGCAAGCCCTCCCTGCGGAAAGCCGGACGAGGTAGCTGGGAACCTCGAAGTGTTCCAGGGCCGTCACAATGCTGTCCCACGGCATGGAGTTGAATGCATTGACGATGTCCAGAGACACCGTTAGCGTCATGCCGTCCCTGGAAATCATGTCCTCCGTGAGTGCCCGCACGCGTCTGACCGCGTCAATCGTCTAGTGTCCCTTCCGGAAGCCGTACTGGCTTTCATGCCAACCCCCCACCTCGACATGTGTTGCCCCAGTCGAGCGGCAATCACTCTCTCGCGGAGTTTGCCGACCTCGTCCAACAAGCATATAGGTCGATACGTCGACGGCGAAGTCGTCGGTCGGCCTTGATTACGGAGCAAGACCAGCCCACTTGTAGTATCGCCGCCGCTGCCACCCGCGGCGGTGACGACGGCAGCGACGTTGCGCGAAGCGACGGGACGAAGACCGGACCGGTCGACAAACAAGCGAACATGAAGAACGCGAAACCAATCCACAGTCAGGAGGAAGAGGGCGTCGCATACCTGCGAAGAAAGGTGCGCCTTTTGGAGAGAGAGGTCAGCCGTCTCCGAGAAACGGTGGAGCGGTTGACCAAGGAACGCGCGGGGAGGGCAGCCGAAGGCCGTAAAAACGACAGTGAAGGACAAAAGGGGGATCACCTCTACGAGGGGGACGAAAGGAAATGCCCCCCGGGGCCCCAACGGGAGCGATTATGGGGACGCCTCCCCCACCTCCCCCATACCTCTGGCCAGCATCGCGCCGCTCCCGCTGTTCCGACGGGCTGGGGAGTAGCGCAAATAACAAGGAAGCGGACAAATTCAGATTCGGTGGCCCAGGACCTCGAGATCCGCTAGAGGATCTCAAGATCCTGTTCCTCCGCAAGTTGTAGGAGTAGTGGCGAGAAATCAAGTCGGGGGAGCGATTCCCCCCCCCCCCCCGGCTACGGATGCTGCCGCTGCCGCAAGAACAGTGCAAACACGGTCGCGGACGGCCAGAGACACCTAGCGGTCGACCGTGGAGTCGTCGGCCGACGGGGTAGGATTCATTATCGTCACAGGGGGAGGAAGAGGGAGAGCAAGGCGAAAGAACAGAAAGCCAGCAGCGCAACCTCTTCCAACGGTCCATGCACCGACCGAGGACGCGAGAACCGAGGAACGGGTATCGTCGTCACTGTCGTCATCGACGCTGCGAACAAGGGTTTCGGCACGCGGGGCAACGGCCGGCCAGGGATAAGGACTTTCGCGGAGGTGGTCGCTCGGCTCGGTGCGTCTCCGCATGGAGAGAGAATCCATGCGGGGGGCGGGGAGGGGCGACGAAACGGGAACTATCGCGAAAGGGAAGAGACGTACCGCTAGTGGGCGGGACACGTGTGGGGAGAAAGTACCCGGCCTTCCCCGACCCCCACGATATGCCACGGTATCGCCCACCGTGAGGAACGGCTCGGGTTTCACATACAAGAGGCGATGTCAGTAGTGAGGAGGGAAGTTAAGCTCTCCGAACTTGACATCAAGGAGCTGAGATTCAGGAAGGCGATCACGGGGGCGTCGCTGTTCGAGATCTCAGGCCAGGATGCTAGGAGCAAAGCATCGCGACTGGCCGAGCGGATGGTGGCCACGCTGAAGGACCTACCCGCCACGGTAACCGTGCCGCGAAGGACAGCCGAGTTAAGAATGACCGGACTGGAGGACCCGATCGGGAGGTAAGATTAATATAGGTTGGTCAACGGCGAGGATTTCCCCTCTGCCGGCGCGACAACTCCAATGCTTCATGTGCATGGAGTCGGGTCACGTGCGCAGGGACTGCAAGTCGACGGTCGACCGGTCGGAGCGCTGCTACCAGTGCGGGGCGGAAGGACATCGCACCAGGGACTGCTCGGCACGAATACCTAAGTTTCCGGTGTGCAAGGATCTGGGACTGCCCGCGTCACACCACATGGGGTCGCCGGCATGCAAACCGCCGGCCCGTAAGAAGAGAGCCGCACAGGAGGCAAGGACCATTCTAGGCGATGGCGGGGATGCAGCGACAAGGAAGAAAACGACGCCGCCGGCTACTGGCCTCATGAAGGCCAGAAAAGAGGGTGGAGAAGTCGGATGCACCGACTGCAAGGGGAACGGCCCGGAGGAGACAATGGAAACGAAGCCTTCTCCGACATGAGCGGAAGAAGAGCAGGAGGACAACTGCTCCTGCAGTGCAATCTTAACGGCGCCCGCCGGACTCAGGACTTAATTTTTCAGAGCCTGGTGGAGCGGCGGACTGATCTGGCAGTGGTGGCCGAGCCATACAGCATTTCTGACGCGTCACGAGGTGCTGGGGATCTAATCGGCTCGGTCGCCATATTCTAGAACGGGAGCGCCGGAAGCCCTTCCTGCTCGGTGATCGAGCGGGGACGGGGCTTCATGGCCGCGAAATGGGGCGACCTAGCCGTGGTGGTCATATACATGTCGCCTAACATCAGCCGGACGGAGTACGCCTCTTTCCTGGACGGACTCGCGGCTTGCGTGAGACGTTTAGGCGCCTGTCTGTTAGTGGTCCTCGGGGACTTCAACACTTACTCAACAGCGTGGAGCTCCCATAGTACCAACGGAAGGGAGCGGGATGTGCAGGACTGGGCGGCTGCACTCGACCTCCGGCTTATGAACCGAGGGTCGACCAGCACGTGCGTGGGATGGCGGGGTGAGTCCATAGTGGACCTCACGTGGACAAGTCCAGCTGCATCCCGCCGTGTTTCCAGATGGGGCGTGTCCACGGAGGAGACCCTCTCGGACTACCTCTACATCTTGATGGAGGTGGCGATTGGCGGTGCGACAGGTTTTACAGGTGGTGGGTTACAAACTTTCAATCTTGATACTATGTATCGAGAAGGCAAACGAATGGCTCACGTAGATTTCTTTTCGCGGAATCCCATAGACATGAATCACAGTATAATTAACAAAGTTACAGAGAAAGAAATTAATCTGACAGAAATCTCAGAAGATTGGCTCTTAGCGGAGCAACGTAGCGATCCCCAAATTTTAGAAATCGTCAATAAATTGCAAAACGATGAGCCCGCGGAAGATATCGCGAATACATGTGAATAATGATCCGGTATCCTTTATCGTAAAATACAAAGAAGAGACAGAATTCTCTACTTGCCTTGTCCTGTTTTTGCGACCAGACTTTCAGTACAGAAATGGAAATGGAAATTTCAGTTACACAAGTAATCATAAAAGAAAAAAAAAATGTAATATTGCATAACTACGTCGTACAGTCGCGTACCGGTACTTTTGCCTGAACCACCCCACAACCAGAATTCATTGTTTATTATGGAAAATACAAATATGTAATCTGGTAATAATAAACAAATAAAAAAAAACTCTCTTCTTGCCCATTGTCCCAAGAGGTTTTAGGTGGTCCGTTAGAATTACTAATTGGAAAAACAGTAAGACCTTACGGTTTATTGCTACCCGACAATATTGAAGAAAGAGAAATAGATATCTCCGATGTAAGACAGCAGGCAATAAAAAATATAGAGACTAGCACTAAATATGATAAGGATAAATAAAATATTTTACCTAACAGAGGTACGGAGTAATTGTATAGCTCTCCTTAAACTTAAAAAAAGTATAGTTGTAGCGGCACGCCACAGTAAACCTTCCAACGGTTTCTGTCCCGTGGCTCGCTACACAAAGACCCTATTCTTCGGACAAAACGACTGCCAGATGTCGATATATCTTCACAGTATATTTCCCGCTGGCCTAAGGATCCGCTATAAATCTTAGGATTTATCTAGTTAAGGTTCTTCAAACGGACAAATAGTCTCAGTTTTAGCAGTCCCTAAATCTATCACCAACTACGGAAAGATACGGGAAATCTGCTTTTCTCATGTACGACGCTTCCCGCTAGCAACTCTTTCTCAAGGGCGGTTAGCATCCTCCTTCAACCACCAACATAGAAATTAACCAATTAACAGCAACGTCCATTTTCCTCATTTTCTGAACGAAGACTTTTCTAGACGAATCTGATGATCTCGCATTTTTAGACACACCCCATCATAGTTTTCCTCTGCAGCATCACCGTTTTTTTTTTTTTTTTTTTTTTTTTATTTATTTATTAAGATTCACAATTTGTCCAATTTGGACATTTGGTGGAATTTTTTAACGGTTAATTTAGCATGTTGGTGGCTACCCCCAGCGGGGTACCATCCTCGTGTTTCTTAGGTTATGTCCTTTATTAGGTCTGCTGGGTGCTTCCTTTTTAGTCTTCTGTCCATATTTATGGTTTTGTATGTTTCCGCAGCTAGCCGGTTTATGTGCGTTGCTATTCTTGATTTGTATTTCTCGGAGTATCTGCTAATTTCTTCCTTGACCGTTGGCATTCCCAGGTCCCTTCGTATATCTTCGTTTCTGACGTACCAAGGTCCGTTTACTATTGTTCTGAGGATTTTAGCCTGTATTACCTCTATTTTCTTTATATGGCTCATTGCTGCCATCCCCCATAGTGGTATTCCGTACGTCCAGATTGGTTTTATGATCGTTTTATATATTTTTACTTTATTTTCTGTGCTTAGTTTGGATTTTCGGCCTGTTAGCCAATGCATTTGTCTCCTTGTTTTCTGTACTTTTTCTACTATTGATTTGATGTGTAGTTTCCAGGTGAGTTTTTGATCTAAGTGGAGTCCTAGGTATTTGACATGCTTTGTTTGCGTTATATGCGTGCCGTTCAATAGGATGTTTGGTGGTATCTTTTTCCGTAGCGTGAATGTAATATGGTTGCATTTATTGGGGTTTGCTTTTATTTGTTTTTCTTGTAGCCAATTTTCTATTTTTACGATATGTTCTTGTAGTATTTTGACTGCCGTTTCTGGGTTAATATGCCTGACTAGTATAGCTGTGTCGTCCGCGAATGTCAATACTCTGCTGTTGGTAGTTGTTGGTATGTTCGCCGTGTATAATGTGTATAGTATTGGGCCTAGGGCGCTTCCTTGTGGTACCCCGGCCTTGATGTCTTTAACTTGAAAATGTGTGTCCTTGATTTTTATTACGAAGGTTCTGCTGCTTAGGTAGGATTTTATTAAGTGGTGTATTTGCTCCGGGAATTGTTTCTTAATTGTTTGTAGTAGACTTTCATGGTTAATTTTATCGAATGCTTTCTCTATGTCTATAAAGAGGGCTGTGCAGTATTCCTTGTTTTCTAGTGCTACTATTATTTCGTTTATAAGCCTGTGCATTTGCTCCATCGTGGAGTGTTTGTTTCTGAAACCAAATTGGTGATCCGGTATTAGTTTTTTTGTCTCTATTATTGGTTTTATGCGGTCGTATATTATCTTTTCCAGTATTTTGGAAAATACTGGAAGCAGTGATATTGGTCTGTAAGATGCAGTTTGGTGCGGGTCTTTGCCTGGTTTATGTAACATTCTGATCTGTGCTAATTTCCATGGTTTGGGGAAGTATTGAATTCTTAGAATTGCATTGAATATTATTGTCATTAGTCTTATTGCTTTTAGCGGAAGGTTTTTCAAGATTTTACCATTGATTAGGTCGATTCCTGGCGCTTTGTTGTTTTCTGTTTTATCAATTATGGTTCTAATTTCTTGTGCCGATGTTTTAGGTATGGTGTATTCCTTGTCGGCTGTGGTAGCAGTGGTTTGTGGATCCTCCTCCGTATGACTTTTGAGGTTGCTGTTGTTGGTAATGTGTGGTGTGAATGTGTTGTAGAGGTGGTTGGAGAATTCTTCAGCTTGTTCTTCGTTGCTTCTTGCCCATGTGTTATCTGCTTTTCTGATTGCCGGGACGGGTATTATTGGCTTCCTTATTCTTTTCGTGGCTTTCCATAGTGAATAGTTGGTGTTCTCGTGTGTGGAGAGTGTCCCTATGAACTTTGAGAATTCGTTATCGTTGTGCTCCTTTATTTTGTTTTTTATTTCCTTTGCAAGTTTGTTTAAGTGTTTTTTGTTTTCTCGGGTTCTGTATTTTTGCCATTTTGCTTTTGCTTTTCTTTTTTCTTTGATTTTGTCAAGTATTTCTTGCGGTATTGTTATTGTTTGTCTGCTGGTTGGTTCGGGAGTAGTGGTTGTCCTTGCTGCTTCCTGAATAGTTGCTGTCAATGTTGCTACTGCCTGTTCTATGTGTTCAGGAGTTTTTAACGGGATGTTGCAGTTTATTTTGCTTTCTATTATTTCTTTGAAAGTTTGCCAATTGGTGGTTTTATTGCATAGTGTTTCTGGTTTGCTATAGTGAATTGGTTTGTTTCTGTATTCAATTATTATGGGTGTATGATCGGAGCTGAGCTCGAGGTTGGGTGTTATTTTTAGTTTATTTGTGTTTAGTCCCCTTGTAACTGCAAAGTCCAGAAGATCTGGTTTTTTGTTCAGGTCAGTCGGCCAATGTGTCGGTGTTCCTGTGGATAATATATTGAGGTTATTATTTCTAATGTATTTTTCCAGTGTTCTACCTCGAGGTGTAATGTTTCTTGACCCCCAAAGCGTGTGCTTTGAGTTGGAGTCTCCCGCTGCGATGTACTTGTCCCCTAGGTCCTGGAAGTATTCTTCCCACATTTGTGTTGTTATTTTGTGTCGCGGAGGCACATATACTGCTGACAACTGGAAGTAGTTGCTGCTAGTTTGAACTGTAACAGTGGTTGCTTGTAAATATTCTTTGTTAACTTGGCTGTGTAGATAATGTTTGATATCGTTTCTGACTATCACTGCTGTCCCTCCGTGAGCTTTTCCTGAGGGGTGTTTGGTATCATATATGGTGTAGTATGGTATTTTCAAGTAGCTTTTTGTAGTGAAGTGTGTTTCTGAGACAAGTAGTATGTCTATATTGTTATTGTATATGAATGTTTTAATTTCGAGGGCCCGTTGTTGCAGGCCGTTTGAGTTCCAGGCTGCTATTTTTAGATTGTCCGTTTTTATTTTTTGCTTAGCACGTTTGTAATTAGTTGTAGCATGACTGTGATTTGTTGAGTTTGCTGTTTTAGTACTGCGTTTTGTTCGCTTATCATTCTGGTTAGCATTTCGGTGTTCTTTATGGATTGTTTGAGCAGTTCTTTGATTTCTGCAGTGTCGTTGTTACTATTGCTGTGGTATTGGTTGTGTGTATGTGTTGATTGGCTGGTTATTTGAGCATAGCTTAGACCACCAATGGTGTTGGTGCTGATAGGTTTGGTGTTTGTAGCTTGCTCTGTACTTGGAATTATTTCAGGATTTGTGCTGTCCTGTTGGGCTTGTGTGTTAGTGATTGTTCTGCTTCGTAGGGGCGGGAACAGTTTACGTTGTAATTGTTTTCTTACTTCACATCCTTTATAGCTGGCTGGGTGGTTTCCGTTACAGTTGTAACATTTAACCTCCTCAATTTTTTCCGTGGATGGGCAGTGTGTCGTGAGATGATTTTTTGCGCATTTAACGCATGCCGGGGTTCTATTACAATAGTTTTTGGTGTGTCCGTATTGTTGGCACCTTATGCATTGTGGGATTTCTTTTTTATGTCTGGGTGGCTCCACTTTTACTATTGTGTTTAGTAATTTTTCTATATCGTATATTTCTTTATTGTTGTTTTTAGGTTCTAGTTCAACTAGGAATAGCGGTAATGGTTGTTTGGTATCGTATTTGTTTATGTTATTTATTGACCTTACCTGGTGTCCGATTTTTGCCAGTTCTTCACTTATTTTTCCAGTATTTGTTTTTGGGTGTAGTCCCCTGATTACTGCTTTGTAGCTTTTGTCGGTTTTGAGCTGAAAAGTGTGATATGCTGCATTGTTTTCCTTTAGTGATCTTGTAATTTTTCTGAATGTTTCTGGGGTGTTGGTTTGCACTTTCACCTGGTCTATTTTCATCTGTTTCATGATATAGTTGTCTTTCCCTGCGATGTTGTTTAGTAGTTCGATGAGGGGGTCTATTATTTTTGCGTCTACGTATATCGGTGGTGGTTTGGGAGTACGGTTTGTCGGACTTTCCATTGGGTCCGTTGCTGCCTCTTCTGGCAGTGCGCTGAATGGATTGTGCAGCTTGATATCTTGTAGCCATTGTTTTTTTTCATAGGTATCAATTTTCCTCGCGCTTGCGAGCGGGGTTACCTTCCGTTTTTTGCTGGAGGTTGCCACCGTCCAGCTTTCTTCCTGGTGAATTGGTATGTTTTGCTCGCCGTCGGATTGTGTTGTTTCCATAATATCATCATTTTTCTCTACATATGTAGAGTCTGTAGCTTTATTTATGAAAAATGTTTCACCAGAGTTAATTATTTTTATTGGTGGAATCTGCATGATTCCACGTTTTGTCTATTTTTGGCGTTAACTTTGTCCCTTTCTCTTCTCTCTTGCCGCACTTTCACTGGAGCACTGTTTCGCACGTCCGTTTAGGTCGCCTGCCCAGGCGGAACTGTGCAGCATCACCGTGACGGAGAGGAACATTCTCTCGTATGATCTCATGAGCGAGTATAACAACAGTTATACAATCAGTATTTACAATCAGTGAATACTTCACGTTTAATAAGTAGTCCGTCTTAGACTTTGGAGTAAAGTACGTTTGCTATCCCGTTGACCGCGGATTCGTTATCGAACCGAAGATCATTGTCATTAGTGTATAATCACCGCGGTTACTTGTCAATTCCGTAATATCCACACTTGTGTTAATAAACGATACCTCGATTGTATAACAACGGTGGCTAATTCCAGTGAAGATTCATTACATGCCTCTAACCCTAATCTTAATGTGAACCCGACATATATATGCATACTATTAGTTTATAAATATTTCAAGTTTTGTTCAATAAATATTATTGAGAATATAACAATGAAATACAAAAAACCGTCTGTCCGTAACGTTCAAATGTACTAAAACTTTCCAACACAAAATCTAAACAGCGATCGCGCTGCTTAGAACTCAAACGGTTAAACACATAAACATAACTAGTACAATAACCACATAAAAGATCTTACTTACTTAATTATGGTAGAAATAAGCTTAAACTATATTATAAATGTCCTCAAAAAATTAACAGAGTAGTCCGAGATGTATTGCATAGTAGCTCACATAATCTTATAACGGTGGTAATCTTCTAAATTCAATTACAGGCTAAATTGCTTAATTATCATATCATGACGTGGCCTATATCAAAGAAATAAGGTATTATAACATAAATATATAGCAGTGAATATGAAGATAATATAAAGACATGTTAAAATTACATAACTTGCATTCTAAGTTATGTTATCTCATTACGTACATACGATACGGAGAAATTACCAAATAAATTCCCATACAGTTACAAATCTAGATAAATGTTATTAATTAACAAATACGTTAAGGAAATGTAAGGTAATAGACTAATAATATACAGTGGGTTACAAAAGTATTCAAACGTTTACACTTACAAATTTCAATTAATAAAATGAGATGTACTGAACTAATTTGTTAAAACAATTTGGAATCTAGTGACGGGAAAGTGTCAAGATTACATCAGTAAAATTTAAAAACGATTTAATAATATAGGCAGGAGTTATTAGAAACATTCATTAGAAACATTTATTAGAAACATTCATGATAAGTGTTTCACAAAGATATTCGAACGCTGTAACACTGTTGATAGTTTTTCATCTTCCTTTGCAGCGAACGTAAACATTGCGAAATAAAAATATTAGTACGTTCACTTGATGTTAGGATATCGTTTCAGTAACAGTAACGTAAAAGTGTGCACAATAGTATTTAAAATGAATACCAAAAAATATGAAACAAAAAAATGTAAAATTGAAATAATATTCCGATTACATGAGGACGGCAAATCATATAATGAGATTGCCGGAATTGTGAACAGAAGTAAGTTCACAATAAATTATATCATAAAAAAGTCGTAGAATGAGGGAACACTTGCAAACAAACTCGATCAGGTCGACCAAAGAAATTGACTGGGAGAGAGGAGAAAGTTATCATTCGCGAATTAAAAAAAAAATTCTACTACATCCGCTCCTGAACTCGCAAGTATAGTAGCTGATACGTTTCATAAAGAAGTTTATCCGGAATTATGTCGACGAATCTTACGAAACAATGATTTTCATGGCAGAGTACCGCGAAAGGAGCCATATATAATATTAATGCGGTCGATCATAAAAAAAGATTGACTTTTGCAAAAACCTATATTTATAAAGATAATTCTTTTTGGAATAGAGTCATCTTTTCGGACGAGTCAAAATTTAACATTTTTGGCTCGGATTGTCAAAATTATGTGTGGAGAAAACCAAATACGGAATTGGAAATTCGACATTTACATCAAACAGTGAAACACGGAAGTGGATCGGTCATGGTGTGAGGGTGCATGACTCCCAGTGGCACCGGAAATTTGATATTTATTGATGGAATACTTGATAAATATAGGTATTTAAATATTTTTAAAAATAGCCTTAAAGAAAGTGCCTGTAAATTAGGATTATTCGAAGATTTCCACTTCCAACATGATAATGATCCTAAGCATACTGCTAGAATTGTAAAAGAATGGATCGTATGTAACACACCACACATTTTAATTACTCTACCGCGAAGTCCAGACATAAATCCGATTGAAAATTTATGGGCTGAAATCGGAAAAAGGTGAAATACATTTCAGATAACCTCAAAGCAAGTATTCAAAAATAAAATTATAGAAATATGGAATTCTGTTGAGTGTAGTTTTACAAAATCATTGGTTTACAGTATGGAACGTCGATTGAGAAAATATTATTGCTGCTAAAGGTGGTCCAACAAAATATTAATATTAAATAATTTAATAATATATGTAGCATTCAAATACTTTTGTGAGTCACTTACAATGCGTGTTTCTAATAAATGGATCATAACTCCTACCTACATTACTGACATAATCTTAAGACTTCCATCTTCCTATTGATATCTGTTTGTCTCAGCAAATTATTATCACCTAATGATAAAATCCGCAATCACATAGTTGCCAACCTAATACTTTAATGTACATTATTTCGGCCATTTAAGTTTGCATATGTAAGCCTTTGAATACTTTTGTGAGCCACTGTATGAAAAATAACCTAATATGCATGTGGTTATGTAATCCAACCACGTGCTACTAGGATCAAGACCTTAATAGTGCCTAATAGACAGCAGTACAGACACAAGTTAGAAATTTTCATTTTATATGACATATTCATGAGTTTTAACGCACTCAAAATAGATATTTAAGATTAAACACACTTATATATCATGTGTTGAAAATAACAGAACACTAAATAAAGAATGCAATTGAAACTTGTGACTTATAAATACTAAAAATAGAACTCCACTATGGGGAAATACTAATGATAAATAATATGTAATATGATGCATATATTTAGTGTATATTAATCATTATTAAATGTACACATACTGACATGCACGGCTACTTTGAATTACTTGTACTATCTATGTAATAAGTAGTGCTAAAGAAGTGGTAAAGTGTCAAACTATAATAAAGAACTATAGGTAAATTAAAATACTACAAGTAGAATGATAAATCTAAAATATTTCAATGTTCTATTAACAATATCATGAAATATATGAATCCAAGGATTAACAGCTTAGCATCAAACATTAATGATAATATAAAACATTTGATATTAATAAGAAGATACTTAAATATATCATCTGTTTAACAAAATTATGATTATCAATATGTACAAAATTATAGGTAATTTTATCTATAACATGTCTAAATAATAAGTAATAGCAACAGCATCAATAACATAACACTGGATAGAATAATATAAAATGATCATTTTAGCATATTAGAAATTTGAAAGAAAAGACACGATGTCTCTCTTTCCGTTTCATTCTTTTGAAGGTATAAAATTATTTAATATCTACTTTTGATACAGAATATGATACATTAGATAACAGTAAGCTATCCAAAAAATATATTTTAATGATATTGTCTCAAATTAAGAAGAAACCTAAATCAGCTGTTAAGGCATATTGATGTTTAATGGTTATAAAGAATCCAGTAATAAACTTAATTGAAATATGTAATAATATATATACTTGTAACAGAAACCTTAAATCAAATTAAAGAAAAATATCCGATATCATATTATATTTAAAATTATCTAATACAAATTAGATGTAACCCAGATAAAAGCCATATACAATAAATAACAAGACAATATTAGTAAAATCTTAAACAGTAATGTAACATTGGCAAACACGATATAATAGAGACTATAAGTTAATACTGGATTCTATCAGAGAATATACTAAACACATAGAAATATGTCTATTACAATTAACATCATATAAACTAAGAAATTACTAAATTACATAAATCAAAGTTTAATATGAAAAACAATAAAACTAAAATACTAATATTCTTATCTTTATAATTAAAACTAAAAATCTACAAGTCATTAACTCACCACACTTATACATTATAAATGTACATGAATAAAAACATATTTATGTTAGTTGTTCTTTAACTGAAATAATATGAGTTAGCACAACACATTATTGATTAAGGTAGTTAATGCATAATAATTAGCAAATTTATAAATTAGAAAATATGATACAGACAACTAAATATGCAGAATAACACGTGTAACTATAACCAAATAACTATAACTAAAAAACACTGAAGCACATTTAGTATGGATAAATCTCATGTAAATAACATCAGTTATGAAGACACGAATAATACATACTTTTTCACCATGAAGTTTCAGTTAAATAAAAAAATTGTAAATTTTATCACGTTACTTGAGCACGTGCTTAATAGCAAAGTACATAGCAACCATCTTGAAAAATCCATGAAGAACGATGCAATTATAAAGGAAATGTTACACGTGGCGTAATAATATATTAAGATTTTAATAAAATTTATTAACTATATTAAATAATAACAATAAATTTGACAAATTAATTATATTGTAATGAACACGTGTTGCCTAGTATGGCTCTGAATAAAATAATGTGGACAATACATACAAGGTGATAAAAAATTACATGGAAGAAGATTCTAAGTTAATTTGTTATATATTTTCTACTACAAAATAAATAGCAAGAGACAAATGAACTACAAGACATCAAATAGTCAACGTTATATGAATGAAAATTAAACAAAGGTAACTGATAAACAATACATAAAATACACAATTTGACAGTATGCGAGTTGATCAAATTTATCCACCATTTTCACTATTTAATAAAAAACACAATTGTTACATATGAACTTAGTATAGAAATCTAAATGTTATTACGTAAAGATTATATTATAGACCTATTGTTGTACTACATCATGATTATCTAACTCTATACCAAAACAGAACTACACAAGAAACTATAAACACCGGTATGAACGGTAAACAATCGTTTTATAAAAATCTAAGACATATTGAGGTCGTGATTTTCTCCAATCAATGAATGTTGCTTACTAAATTAATTAATAAGCAAACCTATATTAAGTAAATGATAATAATAAATTAATGAACATGACACATAATAGAAATAGATATACATATGGATGATGTTATATGATGAATAAAATATGTGCTGAATAAAAGTTGATTTCGAGACTTAAATATCCCATAACAATTATAATGCATTAATATGTATTACATATATAGAAAGTAACATACTAATCAATTTAATGTTAGGTTTTTTATTAAAGTAATTTGATTATAGTGAAACATAAGTTTTATGGTATAAATAGTCACTAATTAAATACTACATGACTCAGGTTAACGCTAAATTACAATAGAACGAAATTTAATTTCTTATAACCATTGACATTTAGTAATACTTTATTACGAATTGTACTATACTTTATTATTTTAATTTATTATTTATAATTGATTTTAAAACTCTTACGCTGTTTTATTATAAACATCAAAATAATTACATGGCTTAGTATATTTATTCTTTTATTATATTTTTCATTTCTATCTTTATATTCTTTTATATATTGATACTCTGCATATAAATATTGATAATAAAATATTTTTATACAAATTGTTTATAATACACATTTTCGATCATATTAATTATGTTACTAATCCTCATATTTTATATCACGATTTATTTTACATGTTACTTTTATGTTATTTTATATTATTTTATTGTATTGTATTTAAATAGTTACTGTCCTGTTAACATTATGAAATTAATTTATTCCACATTACTTCTTTACTTGCAAATTTTCTAAAAAGCAATGATATTAACCATTTTTTCTTGTCACGTCTCGCGCTCCACATGAGCCGTAACGTGAACCAGGAAAGGAAAAGGAATATGTCGTAAGTTGCGAATAGCGCGAACCATAACTCTGGGCAAGTGGAATTAGGAATAGAAAGCTTAAGGGAAATGAAAGATACGACGCGTAGGAATACTTTAATATTGTAATAAATAAACAAACGTATAAATACATAATTATAAATATTATTGAAAAAAAATTAAAACCTAACCTAAAAATATCGAAATCGTAACAAGGAACATCAGGGAGTTCCACGGTATCTTCTTTGGACAACATCAGATCAATGACAGGAGAATCATCGGGATATGACGTCGACGGAAGTTTCGGAGCATTGACCCAGGCGGAAAGGAATTCTTTAAACATACTCGCGCTTCGTTTGTGTTCGCAGTACCTTAGCCCCGCACGGTACCCACGCTTCCTTAAACCATTTTATTAATCGTCAATGATTCATACAGTCAGTCTTCCAACAACTGTACTAACTCAGTACAATATTCCAAGAGTGCGATCGACCATACGTATAAGCAAGGTGAGAAACTAAACATTGTAACATTTTGCTCTTCGAATTCGGACTTGTATCACATGTACGGCTTCAATAAAATTATTCATTGACTATTATTGTCAACAATTAAGAAGATATCAAAAATATTTATTTATTTCAAGGAAACTTTAATCCTTTCCGTGTTAGTACCCCTGCACTGAAGCTTCAAGAAGAATTGGAAAATATCTGAAAAAGCAATTCGAAGAATCTTAGGGCGAGGAGAGTATCATGATAAAGTGGCCAAGATCTGTAAGGAAGGAATCTTTCAAAAATCAATAGAGAAAAACGCTTAGAGTTCGCACCAAATAAATTTATTTTCGTGTCATTAGAAAATATGACACTTCCAAAAATTTGTATCATGATTTAATAGATTTTAGCGAACTCTGAACGTTTTTCTCTATTAGTTTTTGCGTATTTCGTTGTTGGAATAAGACTAAACGGCGTTAATAAGCGGTAAAAAGGATCCTCATTTGATTGTAACAAACATTTTTTTTGTATATAGACCTTTCGGTATTTTCTTATATTTTTCTTGTGTGCTGGTGAGTGCCGAAGCGTGCAGATGTGTGTCCAGTGCCCTGTGAAGTTCACAAAACAACACGTGACGCCCATCTGTCGAAAGCGAATCTAATAAATCTAGCCAAGTGTTCGCAAACTTGCTAGTGAAAAATCTAACGCTACTAAACTCCGTCAGTTTGCTGGTGAGTGCCGAAGCGTGCAGACGTGTGTCCAGTGCCTTGTGAAGTTCACGAAACAACACGTGACTCCCATCTGTCGAAAGCGAATCCAACAAATCTAGCCAAGTGTTCACTCAGTCTCTTGACTAGTTATTTCATATTGAATTAACTAGATCGACGATGGCCCAATCATCCCAAACGGGCTCTACGGAGCATAGTTACAACAACGCCGCTCTTCCTCCCCCGTGGCAAAGGGGCAAAACATCCCTCCTTGCAAACGATCCGCACACAAAGAAACTCAAGCTGGAAGCATTCCAGACGAATGCGAACAAGAGTCAAACCAACCCACCAGCTAGCCAAGTGACCACCCACAACAGGTTCGCGATACTGGAGTCAACAGAAGACGCTATGGACATAACCGAAGCGGTAAATACACAACATACCCAAAAAACTCCCCCACCCCCGCCAATCTTCATTGACGATGTCATTGACATTCAAACAATGACAAAGACTATCGAAAAAGAAATCAGCAAGGAGGAATATAAATTGAAAATCAGCAACAACCGTGTAAAAATTCTGCCGACCAACCCAGACGCATACAGAAAATTGACGAAGTTGTTAAAAACCCTGAATGCCAACTTCCACACATACCAGCTCATCAAGAAAGACCATTTAGAGTGGTGCTACGCAATATCCACCACTCAGTCGATCTAGACGAACTAAAGTTCGAACTTCTAAAACTTGGCCACGAGGTAACCAACATCAGCAACATAAGACATAGAATCACTAAAAATCCACTATCGCTATCTTTCATAGATATAAAGCAAAAAGAAAATAACAAAGAAATCTACAACGTCAACCGGCTGATGAACTCCATAGTTAAGTTCGAACCACCTCTTGCAAAGAAAGAGATAGTACAATGCAAAAGGTGCCAAAGGTACGGCCACACGCAGAAATACTGCAATCATAATTTCCGATGCGTAAAATGTGCAGGTAGTCACCCCACTGAGCAATGCATTAAATCCTCAGAAACCCTCGCGAAGTGCATCCACTGTCAAGGAGAGCATCTTGCGAACTACAAAGGATGCTCAGCCTATAAAACACTACATAATATTAAATATCCAAAACTGAGATCCAAGGAGATAACCATACAAGAACCTAGACCCCAAAAACTCACCACACCATCAATGTCCTATGCCCAGGCAACACAAGGGAACATAAAAAACTCGAAAACCCACAGTGAACACTCAGAAAATAGTGTTTCCACCCCACAAAACACAGACAACTTCACCAGACTCGAAAAACTTATCGAGAAGCAAACTGAGCAAATTAACAACTTGCTGTCACTACTCACACTCTTCATGGACAAATTTATACGCACAGAAGCAAAATGAAACCAATGCGTATAGCTCTGTGGAATGCCAACGGTCTAGCTCAGCACAAATTTGAACTAGAACTATTCCTAAAACAACAGCAAATCGACGTAATGCTCATATCTGAAACCCACTTCACCGACAAAAACTATCTCAAAATACACGGCTACAACTTCTACCACACCCAACACTCCAGTGGAAAGGCACACGGCGGCACCGGAATCATCATCAAATCCAGCATTAAGCATTACGAGCTTCCGTCATTCCAGAAAGACTACCTTCAAGCCACAAGCGTAGCAATAGAAGACCGTCATGGTACAATCACCACCTCAGCAGTATACTGCCCTTACAGACACTAGATTGCTAAAGAGAATTTCGACAGCCTCTTTGACGCCCTAGGCAATAGATTCATAGTTGGAGGAGACTATAACGCCAAACATACGCAATGAGACAGCAGACTTGTCACAGTAAGAGGCAAAAACCTCCTGAAAAGCATAACCACCAACAATCGCAACTACCTCACCACATATGAACCCATATACTGGCCCACTGACACTAACAAAATCCCCGATTTACTCGACTTCTTCATAACCAGAAATATCTCGCCCAGATATGTCCAAATCAACTCCTCGACTGAACTCTCTTCCGACCACTCCCCCGTAATAGCAACAGTCGATTCAGCAATAATCGAGAACCCACCTAATGGCCTTATTCACAACCAACTCACCAACTGGCAGCTCTTTAGAGAAGTCTTTAACCGCTCAACCTCTGTCTCAATCTCGCTAAAAACAAAGGAAGATATAGAAACTGCCACAGAATACTTAAACACGAGCATAATAAACGCTATCCGCTCCTCAACACCTACTAAGACTTCTACCAGTAAACGCGAATATCCCTATTACATATTAAACAAAATCACAGAAAAACGAAGACTAAGAAGAGTATGGCAAACCCATAGAACACCGGACGACAAACGCAAGCTAAACAACGCATTCAGGAAGTTAACCAAAAGCATTAAAAAATACAAAAATGACTGTTTCCAAAAGTACCTCGTCAATTTGTCCCCCTCTGCCAACTCCAACTACTCACTATGGAAGGCTTCCGGGAAACTCACGGGTCCCCCGCAAATAATTCCACCAATTCGCTTTCCGCAAGGCGGATGGGCACGAAGCCCTATAGAAAAAGCCAACCTCTTCGCCAACTACCTATCCAACGTTTTTAAACCTCATTCTTCCAATACCGCTCCGGAAATAACAGAATACCTGCATTCTCCCTTCCAAATGTCTCTCCCCATTAAACCTTTCACTTCTCTAGAGATTACTGAATTAATCCATCGTCTGAACCCCAGGAAAGCACCGGGACATGATCAAATAAGTAGCAAAGCAATTAAGGAACTACCTGTAAAAGAGATTGCACTCATTTCTTCAATCTTCAACGCAATTCTTCGCCTTGAATACTATCCCAAAACCTAGAAAACGTCACAAATTACGCTCATCCCTAAACTTGGAAAACCAATACACGAAACTAGCTCCTATCGCCCAATTAGTCTTCTACCCACTTTGTCAAAACTATTCGAAAAGTTGCTAACGAATCGACTCCTTCCACTCCTTGAGGATCTGAAAACCCTGCCAGATCATCAATTCGGTTTTCGGAAGCAGCATTCCACAATAGGGCAAATCCATCGAATAACACACAATATCGGCCAAACCCTCGAAAAGAAAAAATACTGCTCAGCGATATTCCTTGATATTCAACAGGCATTCGACAAAGTATGGCACGAAGGTCTTCTTTACAAACTTAAAAAAGTCCTACCACACACTTACTACTCCATCCTAAAGTCCTACCTAACCAATAGGCAATTCATGGTTAAATACGCAGACGCCATTACCACAAATTTCCCAATAGAAGCGGGCATACCCCAAGGCAGTGTCCTCGGACCCCTTCTGTTCTCCATCTACACTGCCGATTTATCAATATCGACAGAAATAACCATAGCAACATTTGCCGACGACACAGCGCTATTAGCGTCCCATGCCAACCCGATAATAGCCTCATCCACTCTCCAGCGAGGTCTCGACTCAATGGAAAAGTGGTTCCATAAATGGGGCTTCAAAATTAATGAAAAAAAATCCACACATGTAACCTTCACGCTGCGAAAACAAACCTGCCCACAGGTCTCCATTAACAATATAACAGTTCCTAACAAGGACACAGTCAGATACCTGGGCTTGACTCTGGACAGGAGATTAACCTGGAAATAACATATCGTAGACACATCTAAACAACTCAGGGACAAATTCAAAAAATTTTATTGGCTCATTGGCCGTCGCTCCAACCTAAGCACGCAGAACAAAATTACGCTCTATAAGAACGTAATAAAACATGTCTGGACCTACGGAATCCAACTATGGAGAACAGCAAGTAACTCCAATATTGAAATACTCCAACGCTTCCAATCGAAAACACTAAGATCCCTATTAAATGCACCCTGGTATGTTACCAACGAAACAATCCACCGAGACCTCAAGATACCTACAGTCAAAGATGAAATACACAAGTCTAGAAGCAGATATAACGCAAGAGTCAACAACCACCACAAGCCATTAGTCACCCAACTACTAGACACGACGGACCAGATCCGCAGACAAAAAGGAAATACCCTTTAGATTAAATCCTTAGATCCTACTAGAACCAACAATATAAAACTATTAGAAATCATGTCATCGTATCACGCCAAATGAAGTTACTGAAAATTCTCAACGAGAATTGATTGTAAATATTTTAATAAATAAAAAAAAAAAAAGAAAAATTCTAATGTCTATGAATGGCCACCAACAAAATGCTCACAGTATTAAATTATTATTTCATACATTTTACTACTGAATGAAATTTCAAAGATCTGCACTACAATGTTAGGATTGGTAGTATGATTGCCAGTAAGATAGTTCAGACACCACGCAAGATGATGCGGCAGATAATGAAAGATGTATTCCATCATCAGATAAAAATATGTACATGGAATGAAACAGCAGAAGGATTTCGAATTCTTGCGAATTTTCCTAATCGCTTAGAAGCAGTTGATGGAAAACATGTTCGTGTGGTTAAATCTGGATGAAGTGTATTCTTATGTATGAATTATAGACATTCTTTTCTATTGCATCGTTAGCTGTAGCTGATATAAATTACAAAGTTATTTATAATTAGCACATTTAATACCTTTTATGCTCCCTCCCATTGCACCCTGTGTTATTGGAAGGAGAGCTTAGACCCAGTGCTTTGTGCAGTGCAAGTGAATGCACATAAAGTCACAACAGTTTACAGAAATTATGCAATTTTTCAAAACATTAAACAAATTTAAAAGATAGTTCTTTAGAGTCGAAAATAAAAAATAGACGTTTTTCACTCTCTATTGATAAAGAATGATTTCGCTCTCTGTATAACTATACCCCGTTCAATAATTCGATTCAATAGATATAATTAAACACACGTGGTCGGGTCAGGGGCATATTCATACTCTTCATATACTGCAACTTTCCGAGTGGAATTCTTGAAATGAGTATGGATGAGTATGGATGGTTAGTAGATATATTGTGAATGTTAATATAAATGAAACAATAAATAACGTGAGTTTTAAACAATATATTTTATTCAGGTTTTGAGGCAGCACCAAACTCTACGTCACTGTAACTGTCATTTACATTTATTATAAAAGATTTCTTTCTATAACATTGTCTGAATCCCAGAATTTTCAGCTGTATATAAGATACGTTTCCTACATCACCAAATTTGAATGTTACATTTCTTGTTGTCACATAATTCTTTACTTGGGATCATATCATTTCTATCGAATTCAATTTACAATGATATGATGGGAATCTAAGGATAGTAATGTTTTTTAATTTTGCAATCTCATCTATTGTATAAATATTATTCTCTGGTTTGTAATAATACGTAACAATTTGGCTCTCGCTATATCCTGCGAATAAATAATATTTTTCCTATTTTGCTATTGGCATTGTTGGACATCAACTTTCTTTCGACCATTGGTGGACATACTTTATATTACATTTTATAATATTTTATAATAGTACAATATATTTGCCGATTATTTAATGACTAAAGAAAAAACTCCTTCTATTAAAAAAATATTTATATTAAAATAATTATATAGATTAAAATACAAGTTAAATATCTCAAGATTATTCTGATAACATTGATGGTCCTAACGTTATTAATTCTTCTCATAATACTGATTCTTCATCAGATTTAGATCTTGTATTTTATTTTCTAAACTGGTTATAAGAGGATCAGAAGTCAATAATGGACTCAGAATATCTTATTTACAAGATTCTCTTTGAAAACATTGCGTCACCAGTATCATAAGCTTTAGAGAAATCGGTGGGAGTTGTATTTACAAGTGTCTCAAGTAAATCCGTAGTTGAAATCATCATTATTTTTGGGTGTTCTGTTTATGCCTCTTATGTCGATAAATAATATTTTTGCCGATAGATAGATATGTAATGCTTATACTCAAAAGTAAGTAGTCAAAAGTGTTTCATTATGTGATAATAATCATCAGTTACATACGACTCTCTTCAAATAGATATATATGGAGATAGATATTTGTCAGTTCGTTGTCGAGTGCCGAAGCGTGCAGACGTGTCTCTAGTGCCCAGTGAAGTTCGAAAGCAACACGTTTCACCCAACCGTCGAAAGTGAACACAACGTGCTCCTATCTTCCCAAATGTTTCCTATCCGCCAGAGAGAAGAAAAGCCTACGCACCTAACCCCAACCCGATCCCTGCCGCATAGCCTCACGACTAGTTATTCATATTGAAATAGCTAGTTCGATGATAGCCCAACAATCACGACCAGGCTCGCCTGTGCAAACCCATCACTACCCCGCGCTACTCCCTCCGTGGCAGAAGTTCAGCAGATCCCCCCGTGCCAACGACGCCAATAAGGCGAAAAAACGCAAAACCGAACCAGCAGACACAAACTCGAACGAACAGCCATCAACGCAAATTAACACCCACAACAGGTTCGCAATATTGGAATCCACCAACGACGCCATGGAAACCGCAGGCTCGCCACCTAACCACCACGCACAGAGACGCCCCCCTCCCCCGCCAATATTAATGATGTCATCGACATCCAGACAATGACTAAGTCCTTAGAGAGAGATATCTCCAAGGAGGACTATAACCTGAAGATAACCAACAATCAAGTAAAAATCCTGCCGACGAATCCAGAAGCTTACAGGAAGCTCACCAAGACACTCAGGGCCCTGAACGCCAACTTCCACACCTACCAACTCAAAGAAGAAAGACCTTTTCGGGTGGTGTTACGAAACATCCACCACTCCGCAGACATCGACGAACTAAAAATAGAACTATCGAAACTCGACCACGAAGTCACCAATGTCAGCAACATAAGGCATAGAGTCACAAAAGACCCGCTATCCTTATTTTTCATCGATTTAAAACAGAAACCAAACAACAAGGAAATCTACAATATCAGTCGCCTAATGAACGCCATCGTTAAATTCGAACCACCGCAAACCAAAAAGGAGATAGTCCAATGCAAAAGGTGCCAAAGATATGGGCACACGCAGAAATACTGCAACCACACCTTCCGCTGCGTCAAATGTGCAGGTACACACCCCACCGACCAGTGCAGGAAATCACCGGAAACCCCAGCGAAGTGCATCCACTGTCAAGGTGACCATCCTGCCAACTACAAAGGCTGCTCAGCCTACAAAAGTCTGTACTCAAGCAAATACCCCAAACTTAGAACAAAAGAGGAAAATCACCAAACACCCAGCTCGCCGAAATCCACAGTTATCCCAATCCCCCCAATCAATCAAACACCCAGCCCTATCAAACTCACCACTCCCTCAAACTCCTATGCCCAAGCGGTACAAGGCACTCAAAATACACCAAATAGCCACAGGGATCCTCCCCAAAATAGTGCCCCCACCTCACCTAACACAGACAACGTCTCTAGACTAGAAAAGCTAATAGAGAAACAATCAGAGCAAATAAACAATTTGCTATCGCTATTAACATTCATCATGGACAAATTAATACGCCCAGATACAAAATAAAACCAAGACGCATAGCTCTCTGGAATGCCAATGGTCTAGCGCAACGCAAACTTGAGCTAGAACTCTTCCTAAAACACCAGCTAATCGACATAAGGCTCATATCTGAAACCCACTTCACCGACAAAAACTACCTGAACATAAACGGATACAAGTTCTACCATACCCAACACCCCAGTGGAAAGGCCCACGGCGGCACCGGAATCATAATCAAAGCAAACATCAAGCACTACGAACTTCCACCATTCCAGAAGGACTACCTCCAAGCAACAAACGTAGCAATAGAAGACTGTCATGGTACAATCACCACTTCAGCTGTATACTGCCCTCCCAGACACTCCATCGCCAAAGAAGACTTCGACAACTTCCTGGACACCCTGGGCAATAGCTTCATAGCCGGAGGAGAATACAACGCTAAACACACCCAATGGGATAGCAGACTGGTTACAGTAAGAGGCAAAAATCTCCTCAACAGCATAATAACCAACAACCTCAACTACCTTACCACATACGAACCCACACACTGGCCCACCGACACAAACAAAATATCCGATCTCCTTGATTTCCTCATAACTAAAAATATCTCGTCAAGACACGTCCAAATCAATTCCTCAGCTGATCTCTCCTCTGATCACTCCCCCGTGATAGTAACAGTCAGTTCAACTATCATCGAGAATACACCTAATGGCTCCATTCATAACCAACACATCAACTGGCAGCTCTTTAGAGAAGTCTTTACCCACACAACTTTAGCCTCAACCTCACTAAAAACCAATGAAGAAATCGAAGCAGCCACGGAATACCTAAACACGAGCATAATAAATGCTATCCGCTTCTCCACACCGGCAATAACGTCCATCAGCAATCACGAATACCCCTAGTACATATTAAAAAAAATAGCAAAAAAACGTAGACTAAGAAGGATATGGCAGACCCATAGAACACCGGGGGACAAACGCAAACTAAACAACGCAACTAGAAAACTATCCAAAACCATAAAGAGCTGCAATAATGACCGTTTTCACAAATATCTCGCCAGCCTGTCCCCCACAGCCGACTCAAACTACTCACTATGGAAAGCCTCCAGGAAACTCACGCGCCCCCCACAAATAATACCACCAATCCGCCGCCCGCAGCGTGGATGGGCGCGTAGCCCTATAGAAAAAGCCAACCTATTTGCCAAACACTTGACTGAAGTATTCCAACCCCATTCCTCCATAGCTGCAGCGGACGTCACCGAATACCTGCACACTCCCTTCCAAATGTCCCCTCCTATCCAACCCTTCACTTCTGCAGAGATCATAGAAGCAATCAGTCGCCTAAACCCCAAGAAAGCAGCAGGTCACGACCTAATAGGAAATAAAGCAATCAAGGAACTCCCCATAAAAGGGATTGCACTCATCGCATCAATCTTTAACGCCATCCTCCGCCTTGAACACTTTCCTAAGGCGTGGAAAATCTCACTAATCACCCTCATCCCCAAACCCGGTAAACCAATATATGAAACCAGCTCCTATCGCCCAATCAGTCTTTTACCTACCCTGTCTAAACTATTCGAGAGAATGCTCACGAATCGTCTCCTTCCACTCCTAGAAAAATTGAAAACACTCCCAGATCACCAATTCGGCTTCCGAAAACAACACTCAACAGTAGAGCAAATCCACCGCATAACCCACATGATCAGTCAAACCCTTGAAAAGAAAAAATACTGCTCAGCGGTATTCCTAGACATCCAACAGGCATTCGATAAAGTATGGCATGAAGGGCTACTCTACAAGCTTAAAAAAATCCTACCCCACCCATACTACTCCATCTTAAAATCCTACCTAACCAACAGACAATTCATAGTTAAATGTCTAGGCGCCACTTCCGCAACATTCCCAATAGAATCCGGCATACCGCAAGGTAGTGTCCTCGGACCCCTACTATTCTCCATCCACACTGCCGACTTACCCATATCAAACGAGGTAACAATAGCAACATTTGCCGACGACACAGCACTATTAGCTACCCACGCAGACCCGGCAATTGCCTCATCCACTCTCCAGCGAAGTCTCGACTCCATGGAAAAGTGGTTCCAAAAATGGGGTTTTAAAATAAACGAAAAAAAATCCTCCCATGTAACCTTCACGCTCCGAAAACAAACCTGCCCCCAGGTCACCATTAACAACACAATAATCCCAAGCAAGGACTCCGTAAGATACCTGGGCATGACCCTGGACAGGAGGCTAACCTGGAAAAAACATATCTCGGAAAAAACAAAGCAACTAAAGGAAAAACTAAGAAAATTCTATTGGCTCACGGGCCGACGCTCCAAACTAAACATACAGAACAAAATAATCCTCTACAAGGCCGTAATAAAACCTGTCTGGACCTACGGAATCCAACTATGGGGAACAGCAAGTAACTCCAACATTGAAATACTCCAACGCTTCCAATCGAAAACGCTAAGATCCCTATTAAATGCACTCTGGTATGTTACCAACGAAACAATCCACTGAGACCTCAAGATACCTACAGTCAAAGATGAAATACACAAGTCCAGAAGCAGATATAACACAAGAGTCAACAACCACCACAACTCACTAGTCACCCAACTACTGGACACGACGGACCAGATCCGCAGACTAAAAAGAAAATACCCACTAGATTAAATCCTTAGTCCTACTAGAATCAACAATATAAAGCTATTATAATCCATGTCATTGTATCACGCCAAATTAAGTTACTGAAAATTCTCAACGAGAATTGATTGTAAATATTCTAATAAATAAAAAAAAAAAAGATATTTGTCGAATTTTCGAAAATTCACGAAACGTTATATCGACGATTAAATGCATTACAGCTATTGGTCTGTTTTAAATTGATATTTATGGAGTATTATAAAATGCAAAATACAGAAAGTGCGCATACTGTACAAGAATATATAAAACATTCGTGATAAAATACTTGTTGATATAACATCTACATAGTAGGTGATACGGGTCTCTCTTTACTTTCATTGTGTTTTCTTCTATGTATTACTTCCAATATGTAAGTCATTCATGTTTTCCGGTAAAATGGCATTTACATAACTATTATCTATACATTATCAGTCTTTGATAGTCTTTAGTCTTAGTCTTTAGACTTTAGTTTAGTCTTTAATAGGTTACTACCACTAAGGCAACATGATTTTAATGATACATGCAAAATAAGCGTGTAAAGAAATAATTTTATATTACTCTATATTAATTTATGAAAACTTGGGCAATATAAATGGACAACGAAAATGGACCAATGATTTATAACGACTATGGCTATGACTCTGGGCAAAAAAATAATAAATAAACAATATTGATAAGTCAAATAAAGGAAAAAGAATTATGGCGCAGGGGGCTTCGTAGCCTCTAGGCCCCGTTAGTAGCGTGAGTGATTTTACAAGCTCACCCAACGGTTATCATGTAACTGGAAAAACGACGAGGGAAAGGTGGGTCCTAGGACCTCCCCTCGTTCATTAATAGCGACCGGGGATCTTTCACATGTCGAAAGTGACATGGATGCAGGGAGTACTCGGTCCAGAGTAATTAGACCCGCTAATAATTCATCGCATAAAAATCGAAGAAAGGGGTAGGCCTTCAAACGGGGAGTATGTTGGAGGAAATATCAATCATCTCAATAATCAGAAAGAGTAATGTGAAGGAAGTGGGCCCGTTCTAGCCGTGTAGCAGACTGGTACGGAGCCCAATTGGAAAAAATAGAAGATGACAGTAGAGCGAAATGGAAGTGGACTCACCGGCTGAGCTAACAGATCAAAGTAGGTACCCTACTCCATACACGGAAAGCAGTAAAAAATATCAAACAACAAAGATATCTATCAGGAAGATGATACATTTACACTGTATATGTAAATGTGTGTGTAAGCGTCAGAGGGCGTCCAGGCCTTAGTTGGGACAAAAGACGAATGTCAGTCGTCAGAAACATCTGGAAGAGTCGGTTGACAACAAGCGTGCGTGCGAGTAGGTTTTCGAGGTCTTCAGAGTATAAGATATATATATAACTGTTGGGTGCTAAATAAAGGAAATTATTTGTATTTCCAAATCCCTCCTATATCTTTACAATATCCACAAAAAGTAACCCTAGCCAAAAACGAAGGGACGATAACGGGACATCAGATGAGTACGCGGAGGAAATGTCCTCCTCCTCGGAAGAAGAAGACAGAGAAGCAATATGCCCTATGGACTTCAAGGGCTTGGTGAAAATTTTGGAAGCACTAATGCTAAATACGGCAAGCATTAGAAAGAAACTGAAAATCTCAACAACAAGAGATCCAACACAAGAAATACTAAATGCAGATACTGCTAAGCAGTTAAAAAGCATTAAACACTGGCTGGAAAAATATTCCAAAGAAAACACGCGAACACAACAGAAAATAACGGTGGCTACGCAAATGACACTAAATAAAATGGAGTGAAAACAGCGTTCAAACGGCAAAATACTTCAAACGGGAGCGAAATAACAGCAAATCTCATTCAAAATTTACAAAATGTTTGCATTTTGCGCTATACTGGGCTGGTTTGGACGTTAAAACAAACGCACGCTATACTCGGCCTATAGAATGGAGTGAAAACAGCGTTTAAATGTCAAAATGTCTCAAACAGGAAGGAAATAACAGAAAATCTCAAGCAAAGTTTTAATACGATTGCATTTTGCGCGGTGCTGGGCTGGTTTGGTCGATAAGACAAATGTGTGTTATATTCGGCGTGTAATATGGAGTGAAAACAGCGTTCAAGCGTCAAAATATCTCGAACGCGTGCATTGTAACAGCAAGTTTCAGTAAAATTAATTTAAAAAAAGCTGCATTTTGCGCGATGCTCAGCTTATTTCGACGCTGAAACGTGGGTAATATGGACTGAATTCAGCGTTCAAGCGACAAATCATATTAAACTGTAGTATGGAAACACCATATTTCATATAAATTTTATAAAAGATTGAATTTTGCGCGGTGCTGGGTTTGCTTCAATGGTAAAACAGATGTGCACAACATTCGAAATGGAAAGAAAATAGCGTTCAAACGTCAAAATATCTCGGACGTGTGCGTAATGTCACGTCCCACGCTCAGCACGAGCTGCATGGCGAGACACGAAATAGAACACGCGAATAACATGACTCGTGACGCGGACAAACTAGTCAAGAATAATGGCGAATAAGGAAAATGAATGGAACAATGGGAAATAAGTACTTTAATAAACTACCAATCATATATACATATAAATAAACGCACGGATATATATATATATATATATATATATATATATATATATATATATATATATATATATATATATATAACGAATAAGGAAAGTGAATGGTACAACAGGAATGAAATATTTGCATAAACTAACAATCATATATACATATAAGTAGACACACATATATGTCGGGTTCACATTATGATTAGGGTTAGGGGCGTGTAATGAATCTTCGTTTGGATTAGACATTGTTGTTATGCAATAGAGAAGAAATTGACTAATGCAAATATGATTATTATAGAATTTGACAACCGTGGTAGTTAGATACTCGAGATGCTAATGACAATGATCCTAGATTCAATCCGCGGTCAACGCGATAACAAAATGCGCTTTCTTTCAAAGTCCAAGTTGTATTCAACTTGCTCGTTCTACAGTACAGGTATTACTAAACTAACGCTTTGTTAAAACGTAGAATATTCACTGGTCGTGAAGACGCTATATAACTCGCTAATACGACCTCACAAGAGAATGACTTTCCTTCACGATGATGCTGCAGAGGAGAACTATATGAAGTGTGTCTAAGGACACGAGATTCTCGGATTTGTCGAGGAAAGCCTTTGTTCGGAAAATGGAAATTGACGTTGCTGTTAATTAGTCAATTTCCATGTTAGTGGTTAGAGAAGTATGCTAGCTACCCTTCAGGAAATGTTGCTAACGGGAAGCGTCGTTCGTGAGAAAAATAGATTTTCCCTATCTTCCCGTAGTTGAGACAAAGACTCTTTGTCTGTTTGAAGGACCTTAGTTAACAAAATCCTAAAATTTATAGCGGGTCCTCAAGCCAGCTGAACATATACTGTAGAGATGCATCGACATCTGGTAGTCATCTTGCCCAAAGAATAGGGTCTGTGTGTGGCAACCCACGAGACAGAAATCGTTGGAATGTTTACTGTCGAGTGCCGCTACAACTATTTCTTTTTTTTTTTTTTGAGGAGAGCTATACTATTACCCCATTTGTTAGACAAAACGTTCATCCCTTGACCGCGGCTACGTTCCGCGCCTGGTTGTCGCCTCGAGCCCGAGCTCACTATCATAAATCTTAAATAAATACAGTCAGATCGAATGACAACAGTTTCTCAATACGGCTACGGTAGAATCTAGATTACAGTACTAAGGGGTCTTCCCAAAGTTCCAAAGGGAAGGTTCCGGTGTTCTTTCATCTCCGACATATATAAATATACAGGATACGTTAATATACGTTATTAAATAAAATCAAAATCGAGACACGGAACGTCAAGGAAATGTTTCTCGGGATATATCTGACGGAACATCTGATGTATGGATTACATCACACGCGTAAGGCGGGGTTTCCTGAGATCGGGTTGAATTGGCGGTGGGACAAACCTTTTGACACCCCAATCCAAGATGCTCTTTGCCGTCTAAACCGTAGCTGTCCGAATAATATCATCGACGTCTAGATGGACTTTGATGACTCGGCATAAAGGCCACTGCATTGAGGGCACGTTGTCCTTTCTGATGATGACGATCGTGCCTTCCCGAATGCTGTGGCCACCCTTGCTCCATTTGTTGCGACTGATCAACTCGTTTAGATATATCCGGTGCCAGCGGTTCCAAAAATGTTGTTTTAGTTGCTGAATATATTGCCATTTGAAGAGCCGGTTGGATGAGGTGTCCCTGAAATCTCGCTCCCGTAAACTCATTAGACAATCGCCAATGGGGAAGTGGCCGGAAGTGAGGACCACGACGTTATTTGGGTCAATGGAGATTGGAGCTAGCGGTCGTGAATTAAGGATGGATTCAGTTTCGATGATGAGGATGTTGAAATGTTCGAATGTGACTAACTCGTTGCCGACGACGCGTCTAAGGTGACGTTTGAATGACTTCACCGCGGCTTCTCATACTTGCCGAAATGCGGAGAATGAGGGGGAATGAAACGCCATTCAATTTGCCCATTGGATAGGAATGCTTGTACTCCTTCTTTATGATCGTCCAATTGTAGGAGTTTACGAAGTTCTCGCACTTCGTTATTGGCCCCAACAAAATTTGTGCCGCTGTCGGAATGGATGGTCGAGCAAAACCTTCGTCGCGCGATGAATCTTCAAAGTACGACGGTGAAGGCGTCGCTCATGAGGTCGCTAACAAGCTAGATATGCACTGCCTTGACTGATATGCATACGAAGACGGCAACGTAAACCTTGATGCTGCGGCGATTGCGATCCTTTTCCTCCTTGATGTAAAATGGTCCACAATAATCGACGCCTACGTTGATGAACGGGCGAGTTTCTGTTACTCGCGCCTTCGGCAGATCACCGGCGGTGGATTGGCGCGACAGCAATGGACGCGTCCCTGTACCATCGCCAGACTTGACCTCGGCCGTCGATGGGCCAGTACCGTTGTCTTACTGCGTACAACGTGGCCTGCGTTCCGGAATGCAGGTGGATTTTATGTTCGTGTTCGATTATTAGAAATGTTACGGGTGATTTAGGTAATATGATCGGATGTCTTTGGGTGAAGGGCATAGGCGAGTGACTGAGTTGGCCCCCAACTCGCAATACAACTTCCTTATCGATAAATGGATTGAGTCGCATGAGCTTTCCTTTTACCACCGCGTCTCGATTCTTACGGAGAGTGTTAATTTCTTCGGACAAGTGGTTATTTTGTAATAATTTTATAATTTTGTTGTGCGCTATATTTAATTCGTTTATGGTTAAGGGTGTCGCCCGGTTCTGTTTTTGTTTCCAACATAGGCAGCGAGCGCTAATTCGTATTTGCTTAGGCCAAGGTGAGTATCTTCGCAAGAAACTATAGTCGGCGGGAGTCGGAGACAAACAGATCATCCTTTTCTAAATTTTCTAATTTGCGGTGTTAGTGTCCATGTCGGCCAGCAATCTTTCGACCGTTGAAACCATTCGGAATCCACAAGATGGCGGTAAACAGAAAGAACGCTTGCACGTCGCTCCGTAGTCTGTGACCGAGATCTCGGGATCAATTGAAGTATTCGGGGGAGAAAAGTGGAAAAAAAGTGAAGTGTTAGTGCACAGGAGCAAACGTGGACATAAGGACTGGTGGAGCTCGCTGGAATAAAAGCGGAAGAAGCAAAGGAAAATTGTTGTGGAGCTTAGGGACGGAGAGGAAGACATCTTGTGACGCGCGACCACAGCGCCGCCGCACGGGCTACTTGGGTAACCCAAGGAGTGGCAGAGAGCGCCGTCGCTCGGGACATTTTAGAAGTAAAGTGTTAGTTTGGGTAAACGCGGCCATCTTGTGCCGTCATTACACCGTCGGACGCGTTCACAAAGCAATACGCCGCTGAACTTAACGTCTGCGTTCGCAAAGCGATACGCCGCTGAACTTAGCGTGAAAACAATCCTAATAGACGAGTACCGAGTGCGCCGTAGAGCGGGCTGTTAGAAATATTATAGACTAGTGCGGGCAAAAGCAGGCAGCTAGTGCCGCCGCTACGCCCTCGGACCAAGTGCGTAAGTCAAAAGCAATACGCCGCTGGACTTAGTGCGCGGGAGTAAATAGTGAATTGCGTAGTGCAAATATCAAACAACAAAACTAGTTAAAACGAGGACCAAACAACACAGGACTAACAGCCGAAAGTGCCTGCCGCCGGTAAACAAGGAGAGTGCCGGTAAGGCGGATCGCCGCCGATAAAACTGCGGACGGAAACGAAAGTTACCATCGCAAGATGAGACCCTGTAGGGTAGATTGCCGTCGATAGTGTAGCGACCAGTAAACCTTACCACCGAACAGCGTGGAAAGAACCAGCAAAGCAGATCGCCGCCGATAGTAGTGCGGGAAAGAGACATCATCGATCGGTGAGCTGATACAAAATAAAGTGACAAAATGTCGTCACGGGGGCAGACACCACCCACCACGAAGGCAAGGGTAGTCCTGCAACCACTCAGGACACAAAAGCTAGACGGCTCAGCGCTGGGAAAATAGAGCCCGGAAATGAAGAAGAGGAAGGGGGCAGAGGAAGAAGAAAAAGAAACAAAGGAGCAAACCCGACCGGCACCCGATACAGCCCGGTCGATACCCGACATAAGAGGGCAAGCCGGGGACATCGACATGGTGGTATTAGCCTTCTGCCTTGTCCCCAGCAAGAAGATCAATAAAGAACAAACCGCAACCATCATGTGGCACTTTAAGGAAATGCGAGGATTCGTCGAGGAACTCCTGCTCCATAACCGGACCGGGAAGGGAGCAATGCACAGGTTCGGTCAAGGGCACACAAATTCTAAGCGCAGTGAACAAGTCACTGCAAGTCAGCAAGCGGCTGGAAACAGCGGTCAAGAAAACCGCGAAGACCGAGCCGAAGCAACCCACGTACGCGGAAAAGGTCTGAATGACCAACGTGAAGATCGGACAGTTGGCGGTAAAGCCGCCGAGGAACGTCGTCATAATCCGCCCCGAGGAAAAAGAGGGGGAAATTAAAACCAGCGAAGAAGCGAAGGAAGCGGTCTTCACATTTGTAAACCCGCGCAAGAAGGGTATACAGGTCACCGCAGTAAGGAAGATCGGCGGAAACAGCCTGGTTGTGGAAACGGCGAACCAAGAGGGCATAAAAGCATTCACCGAGAATGCAAAACTGAAGGAGGCCGACCTAAAAGCCAGTACGCCACAGAGGAGGCTCTCCCGAATGATACTCTACGACGTCCCAAGGGCAATCCCAGAAAAGGAGATACTGACCTGCATGAAGAAACGAAACCAAAACAGGCTCAATGAAGAACGCAAATAGACGCAAGTGCGAAATCACCGCTGTGGTGCAGCAGGAGCACCAACGACAGAGGTGAAGCCCTGGAGGCAGTGATAGCACAGTATGGCCTTCATGTCCTGAATCAACCAGGACAACCCTACACATTCGAGACAACTCGAGGGCGACCCAATATAGATGTGACTATGGCGAGTCCAGATGCAATACCGCTCGTGAAGGATTGGAAAGTACACGAGGACGGAACCTCCAGTGACCATAGGATACTGGAGACGATCCTGGATTTCGGGAAGAGAAGTACCATGCCGCAGCTTCAGGAAAGAAGATACAATCCGCGGAAAGCCAACTGGGAGGTATTTCAGAGTGCTGTCATGGAAGGAATAAAGGCATTCAAAGAAATAACCCTCCAGCGGGCTGAGGACGTCGAGCGAATGGCCGGACAACTTCAGGCAACCTTGATAAGAGCCTGCAATGCCGCAATTCCAAAGAAGAAATGACACTACAGGTCAGTACCCTGGTGGACGCCCAAGCTCACTAGAGCAAAAAGGAGCACCTACCAGGCAAGAAGAAGATATACCAAGGGGCCAAGGACCCCGCAACGAGGGAACAAGAGAAGCTGCGGTACAGGGAAATCCGGAAGGAATACCAACGGATGATAGTAAGAACCAAAGTCCAAAGTTGGCACGACTTCGTTACCAAGGAAGGTAACAGGGAACCCTGGGTCATCGCATATAGAACAGTCACAAGGGAACCCTGGGGCATCGCATATAGAACAGTCACAAGGGAACTTAGAGGGGAGGAAACAACATCAACTCTGCGAACGCCACAAGGAGACACTTCCAACTGGCAAACGACCGCGACGGCGATGTTGTCCGCCCTCCTACCCGACGACCAGGAAGAATCCGAAACGCCAGAACAGAGAGGTATCAAACGGAGCTCGACAAACCCTCCGAACGTCGAAAACATCCCCCGAGTTCCGATTCGAGGAACTCAATGGTGCTGTGAAACGGCTGAAGAAGGGGAAATGTCCTGGCCCCGACTTGATCGAGGCAAAAACAATCCAACGAGCCTGAGGAGGAATACACCAGGAGCTCCTAAGGCTCATGAACGGCTGCCTCGTCTGGGGGATCTTCCCTAAACGATGGAAGGTTGGGAACGTCATCACTATCCCAAAAGGACCGGATCGGAACAGAAGCGACCCCAAGTCCTACAGGCCAATCTGCCTGCTCTCCATGATAGGCAAATTGCTGGAAAGGCTAATGGCCACCAGGATGGCACTCATCTTCCATGACCATGCGTTGTCCTCGGACAGACAATACGGCTTTCGCCCTGGAAGATCGACGGTGGACGCTATCACCAAGTTCCGTGAGAAATTCGAGCAAATGAGCGAGATTCTTCTCGTACTTCTGTACGTCCTCGCAATCGCGCTCGATATATCAGGAGCCTTCGACAATGTTTGGTGGCCCAACGTACTAGACGAACTGAAAAGAAGAGGCTTCCTCGACAACTTATACCGGTTGACAAGGAGCTACTTCTTGGACAGAACTGTGCAAATCGTTGGGAAAAAACAAAACAGTGAGCAAGCCTGCCACGAAAGGATGCCCGCAGGGATCGGTACTGGGTCCAAGTTTTTGGAACCTGTTGACCCAGCTAACGGCAAGCGCAACAGAGTATGAACCAATCGCGTACGCGGACATAATGATCCTGGTCGCAGGTAACGCGAGAAACGAGCTACAAGAAAAGGGATAAGAAGTTGTTACCCGCGTTTCCGCCTGGTGCACCAGGAAGAAATTAGCGTTGTCAGCGAAGAAGACGCAAATGCTGCTTGTCAAAGGCAAATTGGACGCGGAGAGACCACCGATTATCAAGATCAATGGCAAGAGTATAAGAATGGGACAAGCGATCAAATACCTGGGAGTATACCTTGAGAGAGGCCTAATAATCAACCGGCACGCACAGGAAATAACCCACAAAAACCGAAAACTATTCAGCCGAAAACTATTCGCGAGGCTTCGCGAGAGTGGCCAAGGCGAACTCATGCAAATGAATGCCGAGATGGTGCAGGGATAATCGGCTGGAAAGCCGACCTGCTGGGACCGAGCTATATGCACACATCGCGCTGCGCCGGCTAAGCAAGCTGCCGCCCGAAAGGGTAGGTTCAACTTGTCCAATGACCCGAAAGGAGAGGGCAGGGTTTTTCCAAGTCGCGCGCCGACCATCTATACGCGTCGTTCTCCAGACATTGGACACTTGAAAGTAGAAGATAATTAACGAACATCCAATTGCGAAGCCAGTATGAGTTCTATACTCTAGGAATGGCGCGGTCGGCCCAAAGTTCGAGCCTTTATACGCACACAATGCTTGTCGAAACCATTCATGACCGTGCTATCAAATGGTCGGGTGTAGAAACTCTTCAGGCGTTTGACCTCATGATATTGGATCCGCGGAGTTGTCGTTGGTGAGAACTTGGCGCCAATCGCAGATGCTGTTCTTTGTTTGAATCTCGGATACTCGATTGGCGACAAATGTTTTGGCGGGTGAGATGAGGTGTTTATTCACTGGAGTACGATGGTAGAATCAGTCCAATAAAAGATTCAAGTAAGGTTGTATTGTATTGTAAGAGCCTGCTGTATTGTCAAGAACAAAGACGTAAGGAGCAGTGCTCCGCTCAGCTCGAGCCAAAGAATGGTCTGGAATTTGAGCGGGACTGTAGCGGCACATGAGTCAACGGACATTTTGAATCAGGTTATGGTTTTGTCTTGGATTGTCAAGACCGTTAAATTATGAGTAATGTAAAAACAAATAAACTCCGGCCAAAACAATGTCGCCGCTACGCGCAACCGTCGAACAACGGCGAATTCAAATGTTCCGGCTCTTCTCCAACTAGTATAAATACACGGACGCGATCGCGAGCGAGATTGACGATTATAAGTGATCAAAGCGATTAGTTGCGGATTATCGATATTGACGAGTATCTCCGTTAACTGGATTTGTATTGTGTCAAGGACTTTATACGAGCATATTTATTTATTTATTTTTAAATATACGTGACGAACGGTTACAAGTAATATCTGCTTTTGTTAGTGTTGGGAATATGATACATTTACACTGTACATGTGAATGTGTGTGTAAGCGTCAGAGGACGTCCGGGTCTTGGTTGAGACAAAAGACAAGAGCCAGTCGTTAGAAGCATCTGGAAGAGTCGGTTGACAACAGGCGTGCGTGCGAGTAGGATTTTGAGGTCTTAAGAGTATAAGATATATGTATAACAGTTGTGTGCTAAATAAAGGGAATTATTTGTATTTCCGAATCCATTCTATATCTTTTCATGGTAGCAGAGCGTGGTTCATAATTTTGCAAGTTATTTTAGTGCCTGTTTTTCAATATTGCGAGTTAGTTCGAGTGAGTTCTCAGTAAGGAAAGAAACGTTCAAAGGTTACAAAGAGGAAAAATACACTTCGAGCACGTAGGAACGCTTGAGTAAGAGATAAGGAATCATTTAAAATGGAGAGATCGGAAATCATGATACCTATTTTCGATGGTGAGGATTACGGTATGTGGAAGCAAAGAATAACGATGTTTCTCAGATATAAAGAATGCGAGATTGTCACAACTAGGGTGAAGACAGAAACAGACAATGAAGACTGGGACAAAAAGGATTTGAAGGCAATAAATATAATTTATAGTGCCGTCACAAATAGACAATTGGAATATATTAGAGAAGAAAAAACGGCGTATGAGATAGTAAAAAAGTTTGATGAAATGTACTTGAAAGAGTCGACGGCACTACAGATCGTATGCAGAAGGAGATTGGAAAAGATAAGACTTGAGAACTACACTGATTCAGCATCGTTTTTTAGTGATTTCGAAAAATTAATAAACGAATTAAAATGTGCGGGTGCACAAGTGAGTGAGAGGGAAAAACTAAATTACATGCTGAATACGTTACCCGAAGAATACACCTACATAGCGGATATAGTAGATGCATTGAAAGCAGAAAATCAAACGGTAGCGTATGTAAAAAATAAAATTGAAATAGCGGAGAAGAAAAATAAGTCCAATCGAGGAGAAATGCAAACCAACGCCTTTTCTGCAAAAAAGGAAGGATGCTTCAGATGTGGAAGAGTAGGACATTTTGCGAGAGAGTGTCAAAATGGCGTCGAAGCGGGAAGCAGTAACAGTTTTTGGCGTGGGTCAACACGTGGTCGCAGCAGAGGAAGAGGAAACAAAGGAAATACGAGCAGGGGACGTCGAAATTTCCATCGTCAATCAACAACCGGCACGAGCGAGCATGGTAACTCAAGATCAGGCATATGGATAGCAACGGCGCACGCAGCACACAGTGGCGAGGCGAACGAGATAAGTAATAATGAAGTAATGTGGCTATTAGATAGCGGTTGCACAGATCACATAATTAACAACGTAAATTATTTCGATAAATCTATTGACCTTAAAGAACCGGTAAATATATATTTAGGCGATAATAGATCGATAAAGGCAACAAAAGTAGGGAATGTTATAAGTTATTTTGAAGCATTTGGAAAGCAAAATGAAATAAATATGAATAATGTTTTTTACGCGAAAGAAATGTCCGCAAACTTGATTAGTTTAGGCAAGTTAACAGATAATAAGAATACGGTTATTTCAAAAGGAAATATTGCAAAAGTAATAGATGAAGACAATAAGCTTACAGCGGTAGCGGTTAAAGAAAAGGGAACATATAGAATGAAAAGTATATTGAAAGGGAAGGAGCACTTAGCAAACAGCGCCGAACGTAGTGGTATGAGTAAAAAGGAAAGATGGCATAGGATGTTAGGACACGTAAATTTTAAATATTTAAATATTTTGGGTAAAGAGCAGCTAGTTACTGGTATACCGAATGAATTTGAGAAGGAATTTTTGAAATGTAGGGTGTGTATAGAAAGTAAAATGCACAATTTACCATTCAAAAATAATCGAACCAAGGCTAGGGAGATAATGGAAATTATTCATACGGACGTGTGCGGTCCCTTTAAGACTACCGGATTCAATGAAGAGAAATATTTCATCTCATTTATCGATGATTATAGCAAAATAGCTAGAATTTATTGTATAAAATCAAAGGGTGAGGTTTTTGATTGTTTCGTACAGTTTGTAAATGAAGCCGAGAATTTAACGGGCAAGAAGTTAAAAATATTGAGATGTGATAATGGAAAAGAGTATTTGAATAATCGAATTTATAAATTTGCTAGGGATAAAGGTATCAGAATAAATAATTGCCCAACCTACGTACATGAATTAAACGGAACTGCGGAAAGGTATAATAGAACAGTTATGGACATGGCGCGTTGCTTGTTAGCGGAAGCGAAAGTACATAAAAGGTACTGGCCGGAAATAGTTTGTACAGCGGTATATTTGAAAAATCGAATACTGGCAAATACTATAGAGAGAAAGACACCTTTTGAAATATTCTTCGGGAGAAAACCAAGCGTTGAAAATCTACATTTATATGGAAGTAAAGTTTTTGTAAGAAGACCAGAACAAAAAAGAGTTTCTAAATGGGATAAGAAGGCGGATATGGGAATTTTGTTAGGATATAGTGAAGTAGGTTACAGAGTCTTATTAGGTGGGAAAATAACAATAGCGAGACATGTAGAGGTCATAGGAACAGACACAAAATGTATCGGCTTTGTGGAAAATTCATTCCATAAAGATAACGATGACATTGAGGATAATGATTTATTGGTAAACATGAATAAGGAAGAGTTAGAAAGTAGGGAAGATGAAAATGATAACAGTCTTGAAAGCTTAAACATCCCTAGAAGATCTACACGTAATAAGAGAACTCCAGTAAGATATCCAGAAAAGGAAAACATTAGTGAAATCCATGCAAATTATTGTAGAGTAGATATCCCTTGTACATTTGAGGAGGCGATTTGTTGCGAAGATAGTGAAGATTGGAAACAAGCTATGGATAAGGAAATAGAATGTCTTTATAAGAATAAAACTTGGAAATTGGTAGAAAGGGTAAAAGGCAAAGACGTATTAGATGTAAAATGGGTTTACACGAGAAAATCCGATGACAGGTATAAGGCTAGATTAGTGGTAAGAGGATTCCAACAAAGAAACGTAGCTGATGACATATACTCCCCAGTAGCGAGTAATCAGACCTTTAAGATATTGCTATCATATTGTTGTCAAAATGGATTAATTATTGAGCAAATGGATGTAGAAACTGCCTTTTTAAATGGTGAAGTAACCTCGGAGGTATATGTAAATCAACCAAAGGGATATGCGGACGGAACGAATAGAGTTTGTAAACTATCGGAAGCGCTGTATGGGTTAAAAGAAAGTCCAAGGGACTGGTATGAGTGTTTTGATAAGTATGTGACGAGATTAGGTTTTAAAAAAGAATAACATAGAGTTGTGCCTATATACACATGGAGAGGGAGAAAATGTTGCTTATTTGTTAATATATGTAGACGATTTGCTAATTTGTAGTAAAAACAAAAGGAAGATACAAAATGTAAAGAAGCTATTAACTAATAGATTTGAAATGAAAGATTTAGGTGAAGTCAAAGAATATCTTGGAATAAATATAGAGTATGATTATTTCAAAAATGAAATGAGATTAAGCCAAAAGAAATACATTGAATTATTAGCAAACAAATATAAGTTACAAAATAGCAAATTGTACTGTACACCTATGGAGACCAACTTAAAAATTGAAAAAGCTGAGATAAATAGAGAGGATATTGGATACAAAAATTTAATTGGCGCATTGTTGTATATTAGTGTAAATACCAGACCCGATATAAGTTATAGTGTGAATTATTTGAGTAGATTTCAAGATTGTTGTAATGAGACACATTTTAAATATGCTTTGCGAATATTGAAATATTTGTACCGGACTAGAGATTTAAGATTAGATTATAAGAGGAATGGAAAATGTGAAACGATAGATTGTTATGTGGACGCTGATTGGGCAGGAGATCATTTAGATAGGAAATCGACTTCTGGATATGTAATTAGATTGTATGGAAATGTAATTGGTTGGAAGTCTAAAAAACAAAGGTGTGTGACAAAAGCCTCGACGTATGCAGAGTATGTAGCTCTATCGGAAGCGGTGAGTGAATTAATGTCTATTAGGGAAATTATGAAAATCTTCAATGTAAATCTAGACGATAACCCTGTAAAAATTTATGAGGATAACTCTGGAGTGATAAGTATAGCAAAGCACGGAAATTTTACAAAAAATTCTAAACACATTGAAGTTCATTACCACTATGTTCACGAGTGCTTAAAGGAGAACAAGATAAACATACTTAAAGTAAGTACAGACGAAAATACTGCGGATATTTTTACGAAGGCACTGTGTAGAGAGAAATTCGAAAGGTTTAGGTCATGGATGAATGTAAACTAAGAGAAATGTAAATAAATAAGTGTTAAAGTTTCTGTTACGTAATTCGTCAAAGCATGTAAATACGATTAAGTGTACAGTATAAATGTAAGGAGGCGTGTTGGGAATATGATACATTTACACTGTACATGTGAATGTGTGTGTAAGCGTCAGAGGACGTCCGGGTCTTGGTTGAGACAAAAGACAAGAGCCAGTCGTTAGAAGCATCTGGAAGAGTCGGTTGACAACAGGCGTGCGTGCGAGTAGGATTTTGAGGTCTTAAGAGTATAAGATATATGTATAACAGTTGTGTGCTAAATAAAGGGAATTATTTGTATTTCCGAATCCATTCTATATCTTTTCAGTTAGTAACCAACACTTCGCACAACCTATCCTCCACAGGACTACCTTTCATTTCGCTGTTCAGAGATATACGCAGACTCCGTAAGTTTTTTCGCTGCCATCGCAGAAGCCGTGTATTTCAATCTCCGTTGCTGTGGAGTTGGTGGGTCTGATCTCGATTGAGTAAAGAATGGAATCGTCGGATGAGTTCCAAAATACACCAAGGGTTTTTACGGTTTCAGAATCGCCCAGATGTTGTTGATGGTTTGTCTCCTCTTCAGAGAGCCCTCGTAATAGTTCACGGTCGTTTGATCCCCATTTCTGTATGTTTAAGTAACTCGGCGAGTTCTGATCTCAGTGTATGGGCTTTGTTCGACTTAGAAATCCCGCTGCAGGATCTGCGCTACGAGCAGAAGTGTTCATCGCATCGTCGATCTACATCTGAAATATGTTTAATCGACGCTCCTTCGTCGATTTCCCAAAACCGCGCGAGGTACGCTTGTAGAGCTGTCGTGGATGCGTGAAATGTGTTTGTCATGGCTTTGGGAAGTTTGGCTCCCTCCAATTACCTAGTGGAATCGCGTTTTTTACAGACGCAGTTCGGGCTTGTCCTGCTGCGTTAAGAGGGGGTTAAGGTTAATTCGTAAAAAATAAGGCATATTTTTGTGAATTATTTGTGACGAGACACGTTCGAATAATCGCTGCCATTGCCGTATTTTTTAATATTTCTCCATGAAAATTTTATACAATATTCTTCGAATGTCATACTTTAATGTACTATTGGTTTTAATAAAGAGATTTTAACTGTGTTGTCACAAATAATTCACAGAAACATGCCTTATTTTTGTACGAATTAACCTTAGGCTCCCCTTAAATTTATTTGTCCGACACACATCGACGCATGTTTTGAACCGGAGCTCAATGAGACATCGATCGAGGCTGGTAAGTGGAATCGTGGAAATTTTCCATTCGGCAACCAAGGAAAGATCCCACCTCGAGTATATCAAACAACGGAGAATCCCGAAGAAACGTACTGTAGTATCGTGGAAATTTAGGTGTAAATTTTTTCCTGATACTATTTATAATTTGTAATTTATCTACAATAAATTAGTTATACAGATATTAATTAGACAGAAAACGATGATTGTTTAATTTAGAACTAAATGTAACAATCTTACTCTAATTCGACCATTCTTGCAACTGAACAACGCCAACAACTCAATCTCTCAGCTACGCTAGTAATTCACGCAACTCCACAACGCTAACAACTCAATCTCTCAACAACGCTAGCAACTCTCGCAACACGACAACGCTAACAACTCTACTCTTCGACTCCTCGATTAACTCTGACCTCTCGACTCACTCTCACTTCTCGATCAACCGTCCAACGCTTTTCGATCAACAACTTTTTAAACTCAAGTCATCCCCCTCCATTAGCGTTATTTTTTCCTCTCTCTAATCCCGTCCTGTTAACGCTCCGTAAGAACTAGATGACTTTAGTCACATAGGCTTTTTTCCCCTATTTAAACTAACAACCGAAGGACAGACGACATTGTTTTGATCGATCTCTAATCGGGCTTTTTCCTTACGATACTACAGTACCAAGAGTCAACTGTATCACCACCAGAAAATTATTATCAATCGTATTGAGACGAAAAGACGGAAGAAGATCCAGATTTCCCATTAATACTGAAGCAGGAATAAACCTAATAAAAAAAAAGACTTCACTAAACATCCAAACCTCCAGCCCAAAGACTTTCCTAATGGGAAACGACAAAGGCACCACCGACAAAATTTGTAAACTAAACATGCTCAAGAAGAATCACAAATTCCACGTAGTCGCTGACAACTTTCTTCTAATTGATGACGGAATAATCGGACTCCCATTCCTTACAAAGTACCAATACAACGTCATTAACGATATACTAACCTTAAACGAGATTATATTACTATTCCAGAGCACCGATAACAAGATAGAACCAGGCGAAACTTTAACTTCAACTTAATACATCGAAGGAAAGCCCACAACAATGTGCTTTATCAAACTGGTAAGAAAATATGTCATATTACAAACGAAATAGAAAACCCGATAAACTGAGACAAATTAATAAATTTGCATAAGTAATACGTAGCAAACATATTGATCCAGAACTTCGAGAACCCCTTGAGAAAATCCTTATCAATTATCTAAACGTTTTTACATGGAAACAGACACTACAATGCACTCACTTAATCGAACATACAATCACACTCAAGACAGACAAACCTATAAACATCAAATCTTATAGACCGTCCGAATGTCATAAAAAAGAAATTGAGACTCAAATCAACGACATGCTAAGCAAACTGATCATAGAAACATCGGGTAGTCCATATAACGCACCAATTTGAGTAGTTCCAAAGAAATTAGACGTATCAGATAACAAATATGAAGAAAATTAAATATGGAGAAAATTAAACGAGCAAACAGATCAAGACGCCTATCCTTTACCGAATTCGGACGAAAAACTCGATCACTTAGGTAAAGCTAAATTTTTCTAAGCCCTGGACCTCTCGTCAGGATTTCACCAGATACTCATGGAACAAAAATCTGAAAAACATACTGCATTATCAACTCCACAAGGTCACTTCCACTATAATCGTATGCTCTCCGGACTCAAAAACGCACCGGCAACGTACTAATACATGATGGATACCGCGTTATGGGGATTAGTAGGAAATAACTGTTTCGTATACTTAGAGGATATCATAATATTCGGAAGCACTATCCAATAGCACAACCGAAATTTAGCCATTGTATTACAGATTACAAAATTTAGGATTAAAGATACAACCGGATAAATGCGAATTTTTGAAACCAGAGTTAGAATATTTAGGACACGTAGTAACAAAAACAGTAAAACCCAATCCCAAAAAGATTCAGGCTATGAAAGATTTTAAAATACACAAAACCGCGGCTCAGATAAAATCATTCTTAGGACTCGTTGGGTACTACAGAAAATTTATACGCAACTTTTCTAAAATCGCGAAATTACTGACAGATTTCACAAAGAAAGACACTCCATACCACTGGACTGATAAACAGCAGTTTACATTTAACTCACTGAAACAAAAACTCTGTGAAGCTCCTCTACTACAATACCCAGCCTATGAAAAAACATTTACATTAATAACAGACGCAAGTAACGAAGTATTAGGAGCAATACTCTCCCAAGACGGACATCCATGCTGTTATATATACCGAACTTTGAACCCACCTGAGAAAAATTATTCCACAACCGAGAAAGAGTTACTAGCAATAGTATGGTCACAAAAAGACTAAGGCAATGCCTACTTGGTAAAAAATTTAAGATACAAAGTGATAATCAAGCATTAAAATGGTTAAAAAGTGTTAAGGATCCCTCATCGACATTCATGTGATAGCGCTTGAGGAGTATGATTATGAAATTGAATACAAAAAAGGAAAAGAAAATACAGCTGCAGACTCTCTATCCCGATTGTATCTCATCGCCAATAAAGAAATCCAATCCGATCTAGAAAACCCGAACTATTATGACGAATATCTTTTTTATTTATTAGAATATTTACTGTTGAGGTTATTCAGTATATAAAGAGGGAAAAACGCGTGGATAAAGTGTAAGATACAAAGTATATATTTGACTTAATAATGAAATACAGCAATACAATTTGAGCTGGTCCAGATCCGCACGCTAGCAGTGTTACTTTATGACTGACTCCTGCTCGGACAGCCGAGGAGGACGGACGTGTCTAGACGGTCGTCCTCTCCAGGTATAAGTGAATAGTGAAAAAGTGCTCCAAAGTAATAGTGCTGCAAAGTGATAGTGAGGAGGAAATAAAATAACAATGCAGATACCAACTATAAACATAGCAACAAAAGGAGAAACATATTATATAAAAACCAAACAAACCAACATGGAGACAGAAGAGACAAAAGAGCATCGGGGACAGGAAGATAGCAATTCAGAACATGAAAGATACTACCAGGATGAAAGCTGGAAGCCAGTGAAGGCTAGCAAAAAACGTAAAACAACCACAGACACAAGTGCCATAGGAAACCCAGTCACAGAAAAGCAGCGATGGCTGCAAGAATTACCACTAAGTAACTCCTTCAACTCACTAACTGAAGAAATAGACTCTGACCCCGTAAGTAAAACCATTACCCAAACAAACCATATTACAAAACCACCACCAATCTTTGTCGAGGCGCAAATAATAGACCCGCTCATTGATCTACTAAATAATCTAGAAGAGAAAAACAATTACACAATAAAGCAAACAAAATTGGATCAAGTAAAAATTCAAACAAACACACCAGAATCATTTAGGAAAGTTATAAAAGCATTAAAAGAAAAAAATGCCATCTACCACACTTATCAGCTTAAAACTGAAAGGAGCTATAAAATTGTCATAAGAGGACTGCATCCTAAAACCAACGTACATAAACTAAGCGATGAGTTAGCTAAAATTGGACATCAAACTAGAACAATAAACAATATAACAAGATTCGACACTAAGCAACCCCTACCACTATTCTTAATAGAACTTGAACCCAGAATCAATAACAAGGAAATATATGATATCAAACAAATACTAAACACAATAGTAACAGTCGAACCACCACGACACAAAAAAGATATACCTCAATGCATGCGGTGTCAACAATACGGACACACTAAAAACTACTGCAACAGAAGCCCAGCCTGCGTCAAGTGCGCAAAAAATCACTTAACTGCACACTGCCCATATTCAGGAAAAATAGAAAAAGTTAAATGCTTCAACTGTAACGGTAACCACCCAGCCAGCTATAAAGGCTGTGAAGTAAGAAAACAACTACAACGAAAACTGTTCCCGCCCCTACGAAGCAGGACAAGCACTAACACACAAGCCCATCATGACAGCACAAAACCTGAAACATTACCAAATACAGAGCAAGCAATAAACACCAAACCTATCAGCACCAACACCATTGGTGGTCTAAGCTATGCTCAAGCAACCAGCCAACCAACACACACACATAACCAATACCACAGCAATAGTAACAACGACACTGCAGAAATCAAAGAACTGCTCAAACAATCCATAAAGAACACCGAAATGCTAACCAGAATGATAAGCGAACAAAATGCAGTACTCAAACAGCAAACCCAACAAATCACAGTCATGCTACAACTAATTACAAACGTGCTAAGCAAAAAATAAAAACGGACACTCTAAAAATAGCAGCCTGGAACTCAAACGGCCTACAACAACGGGCCCTCGAAACTAAAACATTCATATACAATAATAATATAGACATATTACTTGTCTCAGAAACACACTTCACTACAAAAAGCTATTTGAAAATACCATACTACACCATATATGATACCAAACACCCCTCAGGAAAAGCTCACGGAGGGACAGCAGTGATAGTCAGAAACGATATCAAACATTATCTTCACAGCCAAGTGAACAAAGAATATTTACAAGCAACCACTGTTACAGTTCAAACTAGCAGCAACCACTTCCAGTTGTCAGCAGTATACGTGCCTCCGCGACACAAAATAACAACACAAATGTGGGAAGAATACTTCCAGGACCTAGGGGACAAGTACATCGCAGCGGGAGACTACAACTCAAAGCACACGCTCTGGGGATCAAGAAACATTACACCTCGAGGTAGAACACTGGAAAAATACATTAGAAATAATAACCTCAATATATTATCCACAGGAACACCGACACATTGGCCGACTGACCTGAACAAAAAACCAGATCTTCTGGACTTTGCAGTTACAAGGGGACTAAACACAAATAAACTAAAAATAACACCCAACCTCGAGCTCAGCTCCGATCATACACCCATAATAATTGAATACAGAAACAAACCAATTCACTATAGCAAACCAGAAACACTATGCAATAAAACCACCAATTGGCAAACTTTCAAAGAAATAATAGAAAGCAAAATAAACTGCAACATCCCGTTAAAAACTCCTGAACACATAGAACAGGCAGTAGCAACATTGACAGCAACTATTCAGGAAGCAGCAAGGACAACCACTACTCCCGAACCAACCAGCAGACAAACAATAACAATACCGCAAGAAATACTGGACAAAATCAAAGAAAAAAGAAAAGCAAAAGCAAAATGGCAAAAATACAGAACCCGAGAAAACAAAAAACACTTAAACAAACTTGCAAAGGAAATAAAAAACAAAATAAAGGAGCACAACGATAACGAATTCTCAAAGTTCATAGGGACACTCTCCACACACGAGAACACCAACTATTCACTATGGAAAGCCACGAAAAGAATAAGGAAGCCAATAATACCCGTCCCGGCAATCAGAAAAGCAGATAACACATGGGCAAGAAGCAACGAAGAACAAGCTGAAGAATTCTCCAACCACCTCTACAACACATTCACACCACACATTACCAACAACAGCAACCTCAAAAGTCATACGGAGGAGGATCCACAAACCACTGCTACCACAGCCGACAAGGAATACACCATACCTAAAACATCGGCACAAGAAATTAGAAACATAATTGATAAAACAAAAAACAACAAAGCGCCAGGAATCGACCTAATTAATGGTAAAATCTTAAAAAACCTTCCGCCAAAAGCAATAAGACTAATAACAGTAATATTCAACGCAATTCTAAGAATTCAATACTTCCCCAAACCATGGAAATTAGCACAAATCAAAATGTTACATAAACCAGGCAAAGACCCGCACCAAACCGCATCTTACAGACCAATATCACTGCTTCCAGTATTTTCCAAAATACTGGAAAAGATAATATACGACCGCATAAAACCAATAATAGAGACAAAAAAACTAATACCGGATCACCAATTTGGTTTCAGAAACAAACACTCCACGATAGAGCAAATGCACAGGCTTATAAACGAAATAATAGTAGCACTAGAAAACAAGGAATACTGCACAGCCCTCTTCATAGACATAGAGAAAGCATTCGATAAAATTAACCATGAAAGTCTACTACAAACAATTAGGAAACAATTCCCGGAGCAAATACACCACTTAATAAAATCCTACCTAAGCTGCAGAACCTTCGTAATAAAAATCAAGGACACACATTCTCAAGTTAAAGACATCAAGGCCGGGGTACCACAAGGAAGCGTCCTAGGCCCAATACTATACACATTATACACGGCGAACATACCAACAACTACCAACAGCACAGTATTGACATTCGCGGACGACACAGCTATACTAGTCAGGCATACTAACCCAGAAACGGCAGTCAAAATACTACAAGAACACATCGTAAAAATAGAAAATTGGCTACAAGAAAAACAAATAAAAGCAAACCCCAATAAATGCAACCATATTACATTCACGCTACGGAAAAAGACACCACCAAACATCCTATTGAACGGCACGCATATAACGCAAACAAAGCATGTCAAATACCTAGGACTCCACTTAGATCAAAAACTCACCTGGAAACTACACATCAAATCAATAGTAGAAAAAATACAGAAAACAAGAAGACAAATGCATTGGCTAACAAGCCGAAAATCCAAACTAAGCACAGAAAACAAGTTAAAAATATATAAAACGATCATAAAACCAATCTGGACGTACGGAATACCACTATGGGGGACGGCAGCAATGAGCCATATAAACAAAATAGAGGTAATACAGGCTAAAATCCTCAGGACAATAGTAAACGGACCTTGGTACGTCAGAAACGAAGATATACGAAGGGACCTGGGAATGCCAACGGTCAAGGAAGAAATCAACAGATACTCCGAGAAATACAAATTAAGAATAGCAACACACATAAACCGGCTAGCTGCGGAAACATACAAAATCACAAATATGGACAGAAGACTAAAAAGGAAGCACCCAGCAGACCTTATAAGGGACACAACCTAAGAAACACGAGGATGGTACCCCGCTGGGGGTAGCCACCAACATGCTAATTTAACCGTTAAAAAATTCCAAATGTCAAAATTGGACAAATTGTGAATTTTAATAAATAAATAAAAAAAAAAAAAAAAAACTTTATGACTGACAACCCCGAAGCCAACGTCGCCTGTCCACAGTTTATGGTCTGCCTCCCTGCTATTCTTTTGTCTATGTGCTGTCGATGGCTTCAGCGCTTGAGAAAGCTAAAAAGACCAGATGTGGAGTTTTCCTAGAAGTGGTGACCACTTCAACACCCTCCCTAAAACTCTACATCCCAACAAACAATTATATCTGTATATTTTCTAACTCTCGTCGTAAATATCTGAACCTTGATTTTGTCAATGTCTTCACAAATACATTTGCCAGCTGCCTTTCTCTTTTCCATTAAAATTAATTTATTACTAAAAACTACGGGAAGGCTAAACAGATCATGTAGTTTTTTTTTTTTTTTTTTTTTTTTTTTTTTTTTTTTTTTATATTAGAAGTGATAGTCACTTCGACACCCTCCCTAAAAACTCTACATCTCTATAAGCAATTACCTCTTAACATCTTTTTATTTTTCAAACCTAACTTTTGTCTTACATATTCAAATCTTGGTTTTGGCAACGCCTTTGTACATATATCTGCCAGTTGCTCTTCGCTTGTTACATATGTTACATCAATTTCGCTTCTATTGTATAAATCTCGCAAAAAGTGGTATCTTACATCAATATGCTTACTTCTTTGATGGAATTCAGGATTCTTAATTAATTTTACGGCACTAGTATTGTCTACACCTAGCGTATACTTAAATATCTCTATTTTGCATTCGAGAAATATTTTCTTTAGCCACATAATTTCTTTCGCTCCTGAGGCTGCACTGACATACTCAGCTTCTGTCGTAGATAGAGCTATACATTGTTGTCGCTTACATTGCCATGTGATGGCCGCATTCGCATACTTACATACAACGCCTGATATCGACTTTCTTGTTTCTTTGTCGCCTGCATAGTCAGCATCACTGAAGGTTTCGAGATTGCCTGCTTTTGTATATAAGAGTCCCATGTCTGCGGTCCGGTTTGTAAAAACATTAAGTTTCCTACGGCTTCTCTGTATGGTGCATTACACTCATTATTGTCTATGATACTTTCGCTCCAATTAGTCTCGATAGGTGTAGAAACACTGTTTGCCCCATTCATATTAAATTTTTCTAACATTCTTTCGATATACCTGCTCTGATGAATGAATATTGAACCATCTTGTAATCTATTAATTTCAAGTCCAAGAAAACTCTTTACTTCTTTCGAACTCGTAATTTTGAATTCTTTATTTAAATCACTGAAAAATTTATCGATTAGAGATTCGTCTGAAGCTACTACTAGTCCATCGTCTACGTATATGGTCATCAACATTAATTTGTCATCTTTTGTATAAAAATAAAAACAAGGATCTGCGTTGCTCTGATAGAATTTTAGATTTGAAATAAATTTTGTGAAACGTTCCGTCCAACATCTTGGAGACTGCTTTAAGCCATATAGGCTTTTTAGCAATTTACAAACGCGATTCGTACCATCCTCATAACCTTGAGGTTGTTTCATATAGATGTCTTCTTTCAGACTTCCATATAAAAATGCGGTTTTTATGTCAAACTGTCCAAGTTGTAAATTATTTTTAGCAGCAATACTGAGCATTAATCTAATTGTATCAAACCGAGCAACGGGACTATAGGTTTCTTTATAATCTATGCCTTCTTTCTGCGAACACCCTTTTATTACAAGTCGCGCTTTGTATCGTTCCGAGTTGTCCGGATTTAGCTTTACCGTTAAAACCCACCTATTACTAAGTATCTTTTGATCTCTTGGTTTTTTCACAAGAATCCACGTCTTATTTTCATAGTGCGATTTCATTTCATCATTCATAGCCTTTTCCCATAACTCTCTCTTTTCGGATCTCATCGCTTCGTTAAAATCCACTGGTAATTTTTCCGCTACGTACGTTACTGGGTTACCATAAAAATCGGTTCGCTTGATCTTATCTCTATCTCTCAATTGTCTCACATTCTCGCTAGTTATAAAAGGTTGTTTTTCAGTTTCACTCTCTACACTTTCATGCGTACATACTCTATCGCTCTGTGCACGCACATCTTCGCGCTCGACAATTTTCGGTAAACTTAAATTAACGAATTTTTCAGTTTCTAATTCGGGCTTAAATATTACGTCACGGCTTAATATTACATTTCTTACGGTCGGCACGTACACTCGATACCCTCGTCCGTTATCTAGATAGCCTACCAAATATCCTTTGTTAGCCTTTCTGTCCAATTTCCTTCTCTTTTCCGCAGGTATGTGTGCAAAGCATTCAGTACCGAAAACTCTAAACTTTTCTACATCTGGCGATTTCCCGTACCACAGTTCATATGGTGTTTTCTTGTCTTGTCTTGTCGGCCCGGTCTTATTTATGACATGCACTGCGGTGTTCATGGCTTCGGCCCATAAAAACAACGGTAGATTAGATTTCGAATATAACATCGACCTTCCTGCTTCTACTATTGTTCTATTTTCTCTTTCTGCGACGCCATTCTGTTCAGGAGTGTATGGGACGTTAATCGTGTGCTTAATTCCCTGACTTCTTAAAAATTCTTTAACTTCTTTATTTTTGAATTCTTTCCCTCCATCGCTATGAATTTCTTTAATCTTATCATTGAATTGATTTTCGACTTCTAGGCAAAAGGTTTTTAACTTTTCGATTACTTCTGACTTATGTCGTAAGAAGTAAATCTTTGTGAATTTGGAAAAATCATCTTTAAACGCAAGAAAATACAATTTTTTGCCTAATGACTCGACTTCCATGGGTCCACATACATCCGTATAAATAATTTCGCGAGGTTTAGTCGCACGCTTGGTTTTCTGGTGAAAACTCGATCTATGGTGTTTCCCGTACGCGCAACCTTCACAGAAAAAGTTACTATCCTCTACAACTTTTATATTCGAATTCTTTAAAAATTCCTTAACGTGTCTAATGTTTTGATGACATAGCCGTTCGTGCCATAACTGCAGTGTGTCCGCGTTTGACTCCGCTCTATTGCTAAGATTACAAACTGACGGTATGATAACTCGCATGTCGACCTTATATAAATTTCCAATAACAGAACCCCTTGCTATTATTTTCTGATTTTGTAAAAACATGCAGTTTTTCCCTTCCCTTAGAATACAGAAATCTATACCTCTTCTTGCAACAGATCTAATGGAAAATAGATTTCTTTTCATACCTGGTACATACAAGACATCGTTCATTGTACATGCTACCCATTTGCCGTCCACAAAAGTCTCTACCTTGATTTTTCTAACAATGCAGATACCAACTATAAACATAGCAACAAAAGGAGAAACATATTATATAAAAACCAAACAAACCAACATGAAGACAGAAGAAACAAAAGAGCATCGGGGACAGGAAGATAGCAATACAGAACATGAAGGATACTACCAGGATGAAAGCTGGAAGCCAGTGAAGGCTAGCAAAAAACGTAAAACAACCACAGACACAAGTGCCATAGGAAACCCAGTCACAGAAAAGCAGCGATGGCTGCAAGAATTACCACTAAGTAACTCCTTCAACTCACTAACTGAAGAAATAGACTCTGACCCCGTAAGTAAAACCATTACCCAAACAAACCATATTACAAAACCACCACCAATCTTTGTCGAGGCCCAAATAATAGACCCGCTCATTGATCTACTAAATAACCTAGAAGAGAAAAACAATTACACAATAAAGCAAACAAAATTGGATCAAGTAAAAATTCAAACAAACACACCAGAATCATTTAGGAAAGTTACAAAAGCATTAAAAGAAAAAAATGCCATCTACCACACTTATCAGCTTAAAACTGAAAGGAGCTATAAAATTGTCATAAGAGGATTGCATCCTAAAACCAACGTACATAAATTAAGCGATGAGTTAGCTAAAATTGGACATCAAACTAGAACAATAAACAATATAACAAGATTCGACACTAAGCAACCACTACCACTATTCTTAATAGAACTTGAACCCAGAATCAATAACAAGGAAATATACGATATCAAACAAATACTAAACACAATAGTAACAGTCGAACCACCACGACACAAAAAAGATATACCTCAATGCATGCGGTGTCAACAATACGGACACACTAAAAACTACTGCAACAGAAGCCCAGCCTGCGTCAAGTGCGCAAAAAATCACTTAACTGCACACTGCCCATATTCAGGAAAAATAGAAAAAGTTAAATGCTTCAACTGTAACGGTAACCACCCAGCCAGCTATAAAGGCTGTGAAGTAAGAAAACAACTACAACGAAAACTGTTCCCGCCCCTACGAAGCAGGACAAGCACTAACACACAAGCCCATCATGACAGCACAAAACCTGAAACATTACCAAATACAGAGCAAGCAATAAACACCAAACCTATCAGCACCAACACCATTGGTGGTCTAAGCTATGCTCAAGTAACCAGCCAACCAACACACACACATAACCAATACCACAGCAATAGTAACAACGACACTGCAGAAATCAAAGAACTGCTCAAACAATCCATAAAGAACACCGAAATGCTAACCAGAATGATAAGCGAACAAAATGCAGTACTCAAACAGCAAACCCAACAAATCACAGTCATGCTACAACTAATTACAAACGTGCTAAGCAAAAAATAAAAACGGACACTCTAAAAATAGCAGCCTGGAACTCAAACGGCCTACAACAACGGGCCCTCGAAACTAAAACATTCATATACAATAATAATATAGACATATTACTTGTCTCAGAAACACACTTCACTACAAAAAGCTATTTGAAAATACCATACTACACCATATATGATACCAAACACCCCTCAGGAAAAGCTCACGGAGGGACAGCAGTGATAGTCAGAAACGATATCAAACATTATCTTCACAGCCAAGTTAACAAAGAATATTTACAAGCAACCACTGTTACAGTTCAAACTAGCAGCAACCACTTCCAGTTGTCAGCAGTATACGTGCCTCCGCGACACAAAATAACAACACAAATGTGGGAAGAATACTTCCATGACCTAGGGGACAAGTACATCGCAGCGGGAGACTACAACTCAAAGCACACGCTCTGGGGATCAAGAAACATTACACCTCGAGGTAGAACACTAGAAAAATACATTAGAAATAATAACCTCAATATATTATCCACAGGAACACCGACACATTGGCCGACTGACCTGAACAAAAAACCAGATCTTCTGGACTTTGCAGTTACAAGGGGACTAAACACAAATAAACTAAAAATAACACCCAACCTCGAGCTCAGCTCCGATCATACACCCATAATAATTGAATACAGAAACAAACCAATTCACTATAGCAAACCAGAAACACTATACAATAAAACCACCAATTGGCAAACTTTCAAAGAAATAATAGAAAGCAAAATAAACTGCAACATCCCGTTAAAAACTCCTGAACACATAGAACAGGCAGTAGCAACATTGACAGCAACTATTCAGGAAGCAGCAAGGACAACCACTACTCCCGAACCAACCAGCAGACAAACAATAACAATCCCGCAAGAAATACTCGACAAAATCAAAGAAAAAAGAAAAGCAAAAGCAAAATGGCAAAAATACAGAACCCGAGAAAACAAAAAACACTTAAACAAACTTGCAAAGGAAATAAAAAACAAAATAAAGGAGCACAACGATAACGAATTCTCAAAGTTCATAGGGACACTCTCCACACACGAGAACACCAACTATTCACTATGGAAAGCCACGAAAAAAATAAGGAAGCCAATAATACCCGTCCCGGCAATCAGAAAAGCAGATAACACATGGGCAAGAAGCAACGAAGAACAAGCTGAAGAATTCTCCAACCACCTCTACAACACATTCACACCACACATTACCAACAACAGCAACCTCAAAAGTCATACGGAGGAGGATCCACAAACCACTGCTACCACAGCCGACAAGGAATACACCATACCTAAAACATCGGCACAAGAAATTAGAAACATAATTGATAAAACAAAAAACAACAAAGCGCCAGGAATCGACCTAATTAATGGTAAAATCTTAAAAAACCTTCCGCCAAAAGCAATAAGACTAATAACAGTAATATTCAATGCAATTCTAAGAATTCAATACTTCCCCAAACCATGGAAATTAGCACAGATCAAAATGTTACATAAACCAGGCAAAGACCCGCACCAAACTGCATCTTACAGACCAATATCACTGCTTCCAGTATTTTCCAAAATACTGGAAAAGATAATATACGACCGCATAAAACCAATAATAGAGACAAAAAAACTAATACCGGATCACCAATTTGGTTTCAGAAACAAACACTCCACGATAGAGCAAATGCACAGGCTTATAAACGAAATAATAGTAGCACTAGAAAACAAGGAATACTGCACAGCCCTCTTCATAGACATAGAGAAAGCATTCGATAAAATTAACCATGAAAGTCTACTACAAACAATTAGGAAACAATTCCCGGAGCAAATACACCACTTAATAAAATCCTACCTAAGCTGCAGAACCTTCGTAATAAAAATCAAGGACACACATTCTCAAGTTAAAGACATCAAGGCCGGGGTACCACAAGGAAGCGTCCTAGGCCCAATACTATACACATTATACACGGCGAACATACCAACAACTACCAACAGCACAGTATTGACATTCGCGGACGACACAGCTATACTAGTCAGGCATACTAACCCAGAAACGGCAGTCAAAATACTACAAGAACACATCGTAAAAATAGAAAATTGGCTACAAGAAAAACAAATAAAAGCAAACCCCAATAAATGCAACCATATTACATTCACGCTACGGAAAAAGATACCACCAAACATCCTATTGAACGGCACGCATATAACGCAAACAAAGCATGTCAAATACCTAGGACTCCACTTAGATCAAAAACTCATCTGGAAACTACACATCAAATCAATAGTAGAAAAAATACAGAAAACAAGAAGACAAATGCATTGGCTAACAAGCCGAAAATCCAAACTAAGCACAGAAAACAAGTTAAAAATATATAAAACGATCATAAAACCAATCTGGACGTACGGAATACCACTATGGGGGACGGCAGCAATGAGCCATATAAACAAAATAGAGGTAATACAGGCTAAAATCCTCAGGACAATAGTAAACGGACCTTGGTACGTCAGAAACGAAGATATACGAAGGGACCTGGGAATGCCAACGGTCAAGGAAGAAATCAACAGATACTCTGAGAAATACAAATTAAGAATAGCAACACACATAAACCGGCTAGCTGCGGAAACATACAAAATCACAAATATGGACAGAAGACTAAAAAGGAAGCACCCAGCAGACCTTATAAAGGACACAACCTAAGAAACACGAGGATGGTACCCCGCTGGGGGTAGCCACCAACATGCTAATTTAACCGTTAAAAAATTCCACCAAATGTCCAAATTGGACAAATTGTGAATTTTAATAAATAAATAAAAAAAAAAAAAAAAAACCTTGATTTTTCCTTTGCCGTACGCATCCATGAACGTACCATCGCCGATTTCTATCTTTACCGTGTTATCGAATTTTTCGAAGACGCTGAACCATTCTTGTCGTCCTGTCATGTGATCCGTAGCTCCTGAGTCGATTATCCAAGTATCATGGTTTGCCACTTGTATCGTTGAGGTGCTTCGTAATAGACCAATTCCGCTGTGATCTCGATTTTCAATTCTGGGTTCCTGGTTGTCTCTGCTGTTGTTTCCTTTCTTATTTTTGAAGCAATTTTTGCTGGTGTGGCCTTTCCTTTTGCATGTAAAGCATCTAAAGCAATCCTTCTTTAGATGGCCAACTTTTCCACAGTTGAAACAGCTTGGTCCTTGTTTCTCGTATTCACGTTTGCTTGGCTGCTTCTGCTGTTCCTTTTTATAATTGTTACCTTTTGTTACCAGCGCCACCGATGTTTCCTGGTCGTCTTTCTTCCATCTGATTTCTTCCGCCATCAGCCTGGTACTAAGCCTGTCTAAGGTCTTCTTTTCTTCTTCCACCGAATCCCACGCACTGTGAAAATGGTCAAATTTGTTCGGTAACACCGATAAAATGCGTGTTATCAGCATTTTCTCGTCAATTTCACTCCCAAGAGTTTTCATCTTCGCCGCTATCAATTCCAACTTTGATAAGTTGTAAGATACATTTTCAGATTCTTCCCATTTAAAATTGAAGAACTGCTTCTGGACCATACTTAGATTCTCATCCGACTTCATGTCATATACTGTATTCAAATTTTTCCACATTTCATGTGCTGTTGTGCAACATAAAAGAAGATCCAACGGTTTCTTTCCTACTGAGGTCACAATTAATTTTCTCGCTAGCCGATCTGCCTTCAAAAATCTTTTACGGGCGATTTCTTTCTCCGCACTGTTACCTGGATGACACAGATTCCCTTCACACACGTTGATCAGGTCGTCATCTTCCTCCAAAAGTGTACGCATGACAAAACGCCACTGGAGCCAGTTTTCTTCGCCACGTAACATCTCGATCTTCGCACTTGCAGATTCCATTTTGGCACTATCACTTACTTTACTAAGCACAATACTTTGACAATTTATTCACTTCGAGTTGTTATCTTACACTTTACAGCCCTGGGCCCATAACCTGTTGAGGTTATTCAGTATATAAAGAGGGAAAAACGCGTGGATAAAGTGTAAGATACAAAGTATATATTTGACTTAATAATGAAATACAGCAATACAATTTGAGCTGGTCCAGATCCGCACGCTAGCAGTGTTACTTTATGACTGACAACCCCGAAGCCAACGTCGCCTGTCTACAGTTTATGGTCTGCCTCCCTGCTATTCTTTTGTCTATGTGCTGTCGATGGCTTCAGCGCTTGAGAAAGCTAAAAAGACCAGATGTGGAGTTTTCCTAGAAGTGGTGACCACTTCAACATTTACAATCAATTCTCGTTGAGAATTTTCAGTAACTTCATTTGGCGTGATACGATGACATGATTTCTAATAGTTTTATATTGTTGGTTCTAGTAGGATCTAAGGATTTAATCTAAAGGGTATTTCCTTTTTGTCTGCGGATCTGGTCCGTCGTGTCTAGTAGTTGGGTGACTAATGGCTTGTGGTGGTTGTTGACTCTTGCGTTATATCTGCTTCTAGACTTGTGTATTTCATCTTTGACTGTAGGTATCTTGAGGTCTCGGTGGATTGTTTCGTTGGTAACATACCAGGGTGCATTTAATAGGGATCTTAGTGTTTTCGATTGGAAGCGTTGGAGTATTTCAATATTGGAGTTACTTGCTGTTCTCCATAGTTGGATTCCGTAGGTCCAGACATGTTTTATTACGTTCTTATAGAGCGTAATTTTGTTCTGCGTGCTTAGGTTGGAGCGACGGCCAATGAGCCAATAAAATTTTTTGAATTTGTCCCTGAGTTGTTTAGATGTGTCTACGATATGTTATTTCCAGGTTAATCTCCTGTCCAGAGTCAAGCCCAGGTATCTGACTGTGTCCTTGTTAGGAACTGTTATATTGTTAATGGAGACCTGTGGGCAGGTTTGTTTTCGCAGCGTGAAGGTTACATGTGTGGATTTTTTTTCATTAATTTTGAAGCCCCATTTATGGAACCACTTTTCCATTGAGTCGAGACCTCGCTGGAGAGTGGATGAGGCTATTATCGGGTTGGCATGGGACGCTAATAGCGCTGTGTCGTCGGAAAATGTTGCTATGGTTATTTCTGTCGATATTGATAAATCGGCAGTGTAGATGGAGAACAGAAGGGGTCCGAGGACACTGCCTTGGGGTATGCCCGCTTCTATTGGGAAATTTGTGGTAATGGCGTCTGCGTATTTAACCATGAATTGCCTATTGGTTAGGTAGGACTTTAGGATGGAGTAGTAAGTGTGTGGTAGGACTTTTTTAAGTTTGTAAAGAAGACCTTCGTGCCATACTTTGTCGAATGCCTGTTGAATATCAAGGAATATCGCTGAGCAGTATTTTTTCTTTTCGAGGGTTTGGCCGATATTGTGTGTTATTCGGTGGATTTGCCCTATTGTGGAATGCTGCTTCCGAAAACCGAATTGATGATCTGGCAGGGTTTTCAGATCCTCAAGGAGTGGAAGGAGTCGATTCGTTAGCAACTTTTCGAATAGTTTTGACAAAGTGGGTAGAAGACTAATTGGGCGATAGGAGCTAGTTTCGTGTATTGGTTTTCCAAGTTTAGGGATGAGCGTAATTTGTGACGTTTTCTAGGTTTTGGGATAGTATTCAAGGCGAAGAATTGCGTTGAAGATTGAAGAAATGAGTGCAATCTCTTTTACAGGTAGTTCCTTAATTGCTTTGCTACTTATTTGATCATGTCCCGGTGCTTTCCTGGGGTTCAGACGATGGATTAATTCAGTAATCTCTAGAGAAGTGAAAGGTTTAATGGGGAGAGACATTTGGAAGGGAGAATGCAGGTATTCTGTTATTTCCGGAGCGGTATTGGAAGAATGAGGTTTAAAAACGTTGGATAGGTAGTTGGCGAAGAGGTTGGCTTTTTCTATAGGGCTTCGTGCCCATCCGCCTTGCGGAAAGCGAATTGGTGGAATTATTTGCGGGGGACCCGTGAGTTTCCCGGAAGCCTTCCATAGTGAGTAGTTGGAGTTGGCAGAGGGGGACAAATTGACGAGGTACTTTTGGAAACAGTCATTTTTGTATTTTTTAATGCTTTTGGTTAACTTCCTGAATGCGTTGTTTAGCTTGCGTTTGTCGTCCGGTGTTCTATGGGTTTGCCATACTCTTCTTAGTCTTCGTTTTTCTGTGATTTTGTTTAATATGTAATAGGGATATTCGCGTTTACTGGTAGAAGTCTTAGTAGGTGTTGAGGAGCGGATAGCGTTTATTATGCTCGTGTTTAAGTATTCTGTGGCAGTTTCTATATCTTCCTTTGTTTTTAGCGAGATTGAGACAGAGGTTGAGCGGTTAAAGACTTCTCTAAAGAGCTGCCAGTTGGTGAGTTGGTTGTGAATAAGGCCATTAGGTGGGTTCTCGATTATTGCTGAATCGACTGTTGCTATTACGGGGGAGTGGTCGGAAGAGAGTTCAGTCGAGGAGTTGATTTGGACATATCTGGGCGAGATATTTCTGGTTATGAAGAAGTCGAGTAAATCGGGGATTTTGTTAGTGTCAGTGGGCCAGTATATGGGTTCATATGTGGTGAGGTAGTTGCGATTGTTGGTGGTTATGCTTTTCAGGAGGTTTTTGCCTCTTACTGTGACAAGTCTGCTGTCTCATTGCGTATGTTTGGCGTTATAGTCTCCTCCAACTATGAATCTATTGCCTAGGGCGTCAAAGAGGCTGTCGAAATTCTCTTTAGCAATCTAGTGTCTGTAAGGGCAGTATACTGCTGAGGTGGTGATTGTACCATGACGGTCTTCTATTGCTACGCTTGTGGCTTGAAGGTAGTCTTTCTGGAATGACGGAAGCTCGTAATGCTTAATGCTGGATTTGATGATGATTCCGGTGCCGCCGTGTGCCTTTCCACTGGAGTGTTGGGTGTGGTAGAAGTTGTAGCCGTGTATTTTGAGATAGTTTTTGTCGGTGAAGTGGGTTTCAGATATGAGCATTACGTCGATTTGCTGTTGTTTTAGGAATAGTTCTAGTTCAAATTTGTGCTGAGCTAGACCGTTGGCATTCCACAGAGCTATACGCATTGGTTTCATTTTGCTTCTGTGCGTATAAATTTGTCCATGAAGAGTGTGAGTAGTGACAGCAAGTTGTTAATTTGCTCAGTTTGCTTCTCGATAAGTTTTTCGAGTCTGGTGAAGTTGTCTGTGTTTTGTGGGGTGGAAACACTATTTTCTGAGTGTTCACTGTGGGTTTTCGAGTTTTTTATGTTCCCTTGTGTTGCCTGGGCATAGGACATTGATGGTGTGGTGAGTTTTTGGGGTCTAGGTTCTTGTATGGTTATCTCCTTGGATCTCAGTTTTGGATATTTAATATTATGTAGTGTTTTATAGGCTGAGCATCCTTTGTAGTTCGCAAGATGCTCTCCTTGACAGTGGATGCACTTCGCGAGGGTTTCTGAGGATTTAATGCATTGCTCAGTGGGGTGACTACCTGCACATTTTACGCATCGGAAATTATGATTGCAGTATTTCTGCGTGTGGCCGTACCTTTGGCACCTTTTGCATTGTACTATCTCTTTCTTTGCAAGAGGTGGTTCGAACTTAACTATGGAGTTCATCAGCCGGTTGACGTTGTAGATTTCTTTGTTATTTTCTTTTTGCTTTATATCTATGAAAGATAGCGATAGTGGATTTTTAGTGATTCTATGTCTTATGTTGCTGATGTTGGTTACCTCGTGGCCAAGTTTTAGAAGTTCGAACTTTAGTTCGTCTAGATCGACTGAGTGGTGGATATTGCGTAGCACCACTCTAAATGGTCTTTCTTGATGAGCTGGTATGTGTGGAAGTTGGCATTCAGGGTTTTTAACAACTTCGTCAATTTTCTGTATGCGTCTGGGTTGGTCGGCAGAATTTTTACACGGTTGTTGCTGATTTTCAATTTATATTCCTCCTTGCTGATTTCTTTTTCGATAGTCTTTGTCATTGTTTGAATGTCAATGACATCGTCAATGAAGATTGGCGGGGGTGGGGGAGTTTTTTGGGTATGTTGTTTTTTTTTTATTTATTTATTTGTTAAAATTCACAACTTGTTTAATTTGGACATTTGGTGGAATTTTTTAACGGTTAATTTAGCATGTTGGTGGCTACCCCCGGCGGGGTACCATCCTCGCTTTTACTAGGTTATATCCTTTATGAGGTCTGCTGGGTGTTTCCTTTTTAGTCTTCTGTCCATGTTTATGGTTTTGTATGTTTCCGCAGCTAACCGGTTTATGTGTGTTGCTATTCTTAATTTGTATTTCTCGGAGTATCTGTTGATTTCTTCCTTGACCGTTGGCATTCCCAGGTCCCTTCGTATATCTTCGTTTCTGACGTACCAAGGTCCGTTTACTATTGTCCTGAGGATTTTAGCCTGTATTACCTCTATTTTGTTTATATGGCTCATTGCTGCCGTCCCCCATAGTGGTATTCCGTACGTCCAGATTGGTTTTATGATCGTTTTATATATTTTTACTTTATTTTCTGTGCATAGTTTGGATTTTCGGCTTGTTAGCCAATGCATTTGTCTCCTTGTTTTCTGTATTTTTTCTACTATTGATTTGATGTGTAGTTTCCAGGTGAGTTTTTGATCTAAGTGGAGTCCTAGGTATTTGACATGCTTTGTTTGCGTTATATGCGTGCCGTTCAATAGGATGTTTGGTGGTGTCTTTTTCCGTAGCGTGAATATAATATGGTTGCATTTATTGGGGTTTGCTTTTATTTGTTATTCTTGTAGCCAATTTTCTATTTTTACGATGTGTTCTTGTAGTATTTTGACTGCCGTTTCTGGGTTAGTATGCCTGACTAGTATAGCTGTGTCGTCCGCGAATGTCAATACTCTGCTGTTGGTAGTTGTTGGTATGTTCGCCGTGTATAATGTGTATAGTATTGGGCCTAGGACGCTTCCTTGTGGTACCCCGGCCTTGATGTCTTTAACTTGAGAATGTGTGTCCTTGATTTTTATTACGAAGGTTCTGCAGCTTAGGTAGGATTTTATTAAGTGGTGTATTTGCTCCGGGAATTGTTTCCTAATTGTTTGTAGTAGACTTTCATGGTTAATTTTATCGAATGCTTTCTCTATGTCTATGAAGAGGGCTGTGCAGTATTCCTTGTTTTCTAGTGCTACTATTATTTCGTTTATAAGCCTGTGCATTTGCTCTATCGTGGAGTGTTTGTTTCTGAAACCAAATTGGTGATCCGGTATTAGTTTTTTTGTCTCTATTATTGGTTTTATGCGGTCGTATATTATCTTTTCCAGTATTTTGGAAAATACTGGAAGCAGTGATATTGGTCTGTAAGATGCGGTTTGGTGCGGGTCTTTGCCTGGTTTATGTAACATTTTGATTTGTGCTAATTTCCATGGTTTGGGGAAGTATTGAATTCTTAGAATTGCGTTGAATATTACTGTTATTAGTCTTATTGCTTTTGGCGGAAGGTTTTTTAAGATTTTACCATTAATTAGGTCGATTCCTGGCGCTTTGTTGTTTTTTGTTTTATCAATTATGTTTCTAATTTCTTGTGCCGATGTTTTAGGTATGGTGTATTCCTTGTCGGCTGTGGTAGCAGTGGTTTGTGGATCCTCCTCCGTATGACTTTTGAGGTTGCTGTTGTTGGTAATGTGTGGTGTGAATGTGTTGTAGAGGTGGTTGGAGAATTCTTCAGCTTGTTCTTCGTTGCTTCTTGCCCATGTGTTATCTGCTTTTCTGATTGCCGGGACGGGTATTATTGGCTTCCTTATTCTTTTCGTGGCTTTCCATAGTGAATAGTTGGTGTTCTCGTGTGTGGAGAGTGTCCCTATGAACTTTGAGAATTCGTTATCGTTGTGCTCCTTTATTTTGTTTTTTATTTCCTTTGCAAGTTTGTTTAAGTGTTTTTTGTTTTCTCGGGTTCTGTATTTTTGCCATTTTGCTTTTGCTTTTCTTTTTTCTTTGATTTTGTCAAGTATTTCTTGCGGTATTGTTATTGTTTGTCTGCTGGTTGGTTCGGGAGTAGTGGTTGTCCTTGCTGCTTCCTGAATAGTTGCTGTCAATGTTGCTACTGCCTGTTCTATGTGTTCAGGAGTTTTTAACGGGATGTTGCAGTTTATTTTGCTTTCTATTATTTCTTTGAAAGTTTGCCAATTGGTGGTTTTATTGCATAGTGTTTCTGGTTTGCTATAGTGAATTGGTTTGTTTCTGTATTCAATTATTATGGGTGTATGATCGGAGCTGAGCTCGAGGTTGGGTGTTATTTTTAGTTTATTTGTGTTTAGTCCCCTTGTAACTGCAAAGTCCAGAAGATCTGGTTTTTTGTTCAGGTCAGTCGGCCAATGTGTCGGTGTTCCTGTGGATAATATATTGAGGTTATTATTTCTAATGTATTTTTCCAGTGTTCTACCTCGAGGTGTAATGTTTCTTGATCCCCAGAGCGTGTGCTTTGAGTTGTAGTCTCCCGCTGCGATGTACTTGTCCCCTAGGTCCTGGAAGTATTCTTCCCACATTTGTGTTGTTATTTTGTGTCGCGGAGGCACGTATACTGCTGACAACTGGAAGTGGTTGCTGCTAGTTTGAACTGTAACAGTGGTTGCTTGTAAATATTCTTTGTTAACTTGGCTGTGAAGATAATGTTTGATATCGTTTCTGACTATCACTGCTGTCCCTCCGTGAGCTTTTCCTGAGGGGTGTTTGGTATCATATATGGTGTAGTATGGTATTTTCAAGTAGCTTTTTGTAGTGAAGTGTGTTTCTGAGACAAGTAATATGTCTATATTATTATTGTACATGAATGTTTTAGTTTCGAGGGCCCGTTGTTGTAGGCTGTTTGAGTTCCAGGCTGCTATTTTTAGAGTGTCCGTTTTTATTTTTTGCTTAGCACGTTTGTAATTAGTTGTAGCATGACTGTGATTTGTTGGGTTTGCTGTTTGAGTACTGCATTTTGTTCGCTTATCATTCTGGTTAGCATTTCGGTGTTCTTTATGGATTGTTTGAGCAGTTCTTTGATTTCTGCAGTGTCGTTGTTACTATTGCTGTGGTATTGGTTATGTGTGTGTGTTGGTTGGCTGGTTACTTGAGCATAGCTTAGACCACCAATGGTGTTGGTGCTGATAGGTTTGGTGTTTATTGCTTGCTCTGTATTTGGTAATGTTTCAGGTTTTGTGCTGTCATGATGGGCTTGTGTGTTAGTGCTTGTCCTGCTTCGTAGGGGCGGGAACAGTTTTCGTTGTAGTTGTTTTCTTACTTCACAGCCTTTATAGCTGGCTGGGTGGTTACCGTTACAGTTGAAGCATTTAACTTTTTCTATTTTTCCTGAATATGGGCAGTGTGCAGTTAAGTGATTTTTTGCGCACTTGACGCAGGCTGGGCTTCTGTTGCAGTAGTTTTTAGTGTGTCCGTATTGTTGACACCGCATGCATTGAGGTATATCTTTTTTGTGTCGTGGTGGTTCGACTGTTACTATTGTGTTTAGTATTTGTTTGATATCATATATTTCCTTGTTATTGATTCTGGGTTCAAGTTCTATTAAGAATAGTGGTAGGGGTTGCTTAGTGTCGAATCTTGTTATATTGTTTATTGTTCTAGTTTGATGTCCAATTTTAGCTAACTCATCGCTTAGTTTATGTACGTTGGTTTTAGGATGCAGTCCTCTTATGACAATTTTATAGCTCCTTTCAGTTTTAAGCTGATAAGTGTGGTAGATGGCATTTTTTTCTTTTAATGCTTTTATAACTTTCCTAAATGATTCTGGTGTGTTTGTTTGAATTTTTACTTGATCCAATTTTGTTTGCTTTATTGTGTAATTGTTTTTCTCTTCTAGATTATTTAGTAGATCAATGAGCGGGTCTATTATTTGCGCCTCGACAAAGATTGGTGGTGGTTTTGCAATATGGTTTGTTTGGGTAATGGTTTTACTTACGGGGTCAGAGTCTATTTCTTCAGTTAGTGAGTTGAAGGAGTTACTTAGTGGTAATTCTTGCAGCCATCGCTGCTTTTCTGTGACTGGGTTTCCTATGGCACTTGTGTCTGTGGTTGTTTTACGTTTTTTGCTAGCCTTCACTGGCTTCCAGCTTTCATCCTGGTAGTTTCCTTCATGTTCTGAATTGCTATCTTCCTGTCCCCGATGCTCTTTTGTTTCTTCTGTCTCCATGTTGGTTTGTTTGGTTTTTATATAATATGTTTCTCCTTTTGGTGCTATGTTTATAGTTGGTATCTGCATTGTTATTTTATTTCCTCCTCACTATCACTTTGCAGCACTATTACTTTGGAGCACTTTTTCACTATTCACTTATACCTGGAGAGGACGACCGTCTAGACACGTCCGTCCTCCTCGGCTGTCCGAGCAGGAGTGAGAGAGAACAGATGACCGAAAGTAAAAAGATTCTAAGAGTCTCACTCTCGTGCGGTCACGGCTAGAGCTCGGAAGTGTCTTATAAGTGTATAAACGAAGGAAAAATAAAGTTTTCTTCTTTCCTTTAAAATTTCCTTTTATTTTACGTGACAAACGAATGACAGCGTGCATGTCATTACTTGCGCGTAATAAACATTCCTTAAACGCTTGGTAACTGGTGATGAAATGTGGATACTTTACGAAAACCCTAAACGGAAACGGAGCTGGTCCCAACGAAATCAGCCACCTCAACGCTGTGCAAAACCAGGGTTACATCCACGTAAAGTTCTTTTGTGTGTATGGTGGGATTATAAAGGAATACTCTATTTTGAACTTTTATCTAGTGCTGATACCATTAATTCAAACAAATATTGCACTCAGTTAGAAAAATTAAGGGAAGCTCTAGCTGAAAAACGACCAGGTTTAGTGAATAGGAACAACGTTATCAGCGTCAGCATCTATTTCTTCCGTTAGTGAGCTGAAGGAGTTTCTTAATGGTAATTTTTGTAGCCGTCGCTGCTTTTCTGTATCTAGGTTTTCTGCGACACTTGTGCCTGGAGTTATTTTACGTTTTTTGTTCGAAGTTACCACCTTCAGCTTTCATCCTGGTGGGTTAGTTCGTTGTTGATTTTATTCTCTTCATTATTTTGTGATGTTTCCATTTCTATTTCATTTATAGCTGAGCACTCCTGATCTTCGTTTAGTGATTGTCTTAGATTTGTTGTATTTGTAACTCTGTTTATGAAATATGTTTCATCTTTGGTTGTTATTTTTATTGATGGAATTTGCTGTTGCATTTTCCACCATTTAACGATGGACGTAGTCGTTAGTAACTTTATTTTCAGCAATTGACGCACTTTCACTGGAGCACTGTTTCACACGTTCGTTTAACTCGGCTGCTCGGGCAGAACTGAGACTTCGTTGCATTTTATTTCGTCGCATTTGTTTCCTGAAATTTATCAACACAATTTGATTTCTTTGCTTTCACCGGATATGAACAGTTACATCATATTCATAGACCATCCATAATCACACTTTGCATTCGCACTGATTTTATAACTAAGTAGTTAAATGAAAAATTAAATACTGCATTTAAAATTAAAAAATAGGAATAAATAGAAATAAAGTACCGTTTTTAAGAATTGAAACATTTTGTCAATAATAGACAGAATAAAATAAAATATTAACTTTAATTGTTTCTAATTGATAGTATAATTGTTACAAATTAACAGTAAATTGTTATATATTAATGGCTTAAATATTACAAATTAAAAGCGTAAATGTTATAAATTAATAGTAAATTGTTTCAAATTAAGAGTTTAAATGTTGTAAAGTAATAGTTCAAATGTAGCAAATTAATGTTTCAAACGTTATAAATTTATAGTTTAAATGTTATAAATCTATAGCTTAAATGTTGTAAATTAAGTGATTAAACGTTATTAATTAATAGTAAATTGATACAAATTAAGAGTTTAAATGTTGCATATTAACAGTACGTTGTTATAAATTAATGCTTTAAATGGCATAAATTAATAGTGTAAATGTCAAAAATTAGTAGTTTAGATGTTATGAATGAATGTTTTGAATGTCATGTTTTAATAACTTAAATGTTGTAAATTATTAGTTCAAGTATAAGAAATTAACGTTAAAGTGTCACAAATTAATAGTGTAAATGTTACAAATTAATGGCTTAAATTTTATATATTAATTTTTTAAATATCATAAATTTATATTTTAAATGATATAAATTAATGGCTTATATGTTCTAAATTAATAGTTTAAATGTTATTAATTAATAACTTAAAAGTTGTAAAAATAATTGGAGATATTTTACATTTTGAATTTTTGTAACTCAATATAATATTTTATATCGATTAATAAATTTTCTTAACTTAATTTCAAGCATACACCGTTCTTCAACAGTTATGTTAATTATTAAGTATACATACAAATTTGATATTTTCATATAAATATTTCTGTTTTAATTCTGTTTCTAATATAACACTATGTTAATATGTTGTTTTAGATCAATTATTAATTTAGTTACCTACGTTATTTTATTTAATAACTTTTGTAATTTGTATTTAATATACGGTAAAATTCCGTCTATTTGAATCTCTCGTGCGATGAATACTTAGTATGTCCTTACTATTTGCGATTTCTCGTCCATATAATAATAGCGGACGTTCAGATAAATGAATTCAATGACCAGAAATTTATTTAGTCGATTACTAATTAAAATTTTATTAGAAGGAATGAAACACGTTCGAACAGACTAATAAATTAGAATCGTCGCAACGTAAGAAACTGTAGACGTCGGTATTTCAGATAATGTCACATCTATCCTGTCTTTAGTCGATAGTGCTACCGACGAGATACAGACGAAGTAGAAACGAGATCGATCATAAGGATATCGGATAACTTGCAAAACGTAGAACAAAAAGAAAAAGAATTGCACGTCTATTTTGTACTTTGTTTGTCTTTCAATTCAATCGTTAAAATAGAGACCGTCTATAATAGAATTTGAATATAATTCCTATATTTGTCATAACAAATGGCAGAAAGCGTGAGAAAGACTGATTTTTTCGAGGTCGGTATTTCAGAACGCGATATACCAAATCCCTCATAATGTCAGGTCAAATCAGATAGATCATGTATTTAATCAATGGTTCCATATGCATAATGTCACAAATATCTATTCTATATTTAATCAACGATACAGCAAATTATTAATTCATTAAAATAATTTAATAATTCAGTGAAAGGAATAATTTTATTCCGCTTATGTATGTGTGCTAGACCTGCCAAAAGAACATCATTTCATAAAATTTCCTACTCGTGAGAACGTACTTCTTTTCCCTTCTTATCTTCTTCATCCATATAAAGTATATATAAAGAAATCAATGCGTAAAGTGTCGACTAATTCGTTTCAAACGTGTTGATTTAAGTAAAAATAAAACCCATTGAAATAATTGTCAATATTTGACAAAACATTTTTCTGCAACTTAATTAAAGTATTGCGTCTCTCAAAACACCAAAGATTATATCGAATTATAATAAACTTTGTCAATGATAGTTACGAATTCGCAATACTAAGAGCTTGACATTCGACCCTTTTAGATTTGGGTACCTGCCATCGGATCAGAATTGACCAGCTTCAATGTTAACATTCGCAATGACGATGCGGATTTTCTTAGCAAATCAGTTTAGCGCTAACTACTAGCCTTGGATGCATACCTGATCTAACAGTCGGACAAGTATTGTTTATATTAGAGGTGTCTTTTTGATCCAAAGTCTTTTTTCTTCAAAGTAATAACATGGTAGATTAAATCGTATTCTATAATATAAATAAATTAAATTTTATGTTATATACGTTGGTGTAAAATTGTTTAAAATCATTAATTAAGCAAATCGATACTTTAAATGCTTATTAAATACTCGTGTGCAGTTGGTAAATCTGTATAACATATGTACGGTGAACTCGTTCGTTGAGTGTATTCGTTCGATATGATTAAAAAGTGAGTTTACCATTCTCATACGATAGATGCATGGATACAATTCAAAACTTGAGTCCAGAAAGATTAAAGTATGAAAAATAGATCTGTTATATTTTCCGTATGCGATTGTTACAGGCAACAGTTGGTTTAATACATTTTGTGCAATAACATGACAAGTATACAACATTCATTGATTTTTATGAGTTGGAAAAATTAATGGCCACATATCAGCGATGGTAAATTGAATTGAAGTTTCTGTAGTAATTACCTTAATTAAAACGTGGAATTTATTTCGTTTGACGTGTTCACAAGTAACGTGTAACAAATTTCGCTTTATCAATTGGCAAAACACTTTCAATTGAACGTTTTTTTACGTACATTGGACCTACGTGCGAGGTAAGATATATTTAATGTTAATGCATTATGCGTAAAGTGGCAGACAATGGTAAAAGTGCAATGATAATTTCTAATATTTTAACATTGCACTTTAAACATTGCACATTAGCAGGTATTATAATATACTATGTCTTTAATTATCGCAATTATATAAAATTGTTTGTCAGTCATAAAAATATTCTCACAACGAATAACGTTATTCCATATTTTTATAACGATATAAAAGATAAATTTGTATATTAATACTTATTTACAGGCTTAAATAATAAAGTTAGCTCCAAGAGTTATATCGATTAACATATTCACAATTTTCCATAAATTTTTTTCAACTACTTTCTGGTACTTTCTTCATCCGACACTGCGCTCTCTTGTATATTTTCGTCATATGCTTATTTTCGAGTTCTATCTTTGTAAAGTTCATTGATTAGATTTCTTCACAGTATCTTGAATTTTTATTAAATTTACAGAGAATAAACCGCTTCGAATTAGTTTTATTATTTAGATTTGGATTAGTTTTAATCTATTTCCATTAAAAATTAGTTTCAGTCTATATCTATTATTTAATCTATTACGATAAAATTTTAACGGAAGCGTATGGTAGTTCGACCAATGTCGCATGCTTCTTTCGAACATAGATATTTTTAGACCGCTCCCTCGAGGTGCAACGAGCGACCGTCAGACAATCTGTTAGACACAATGCTGACGCTTCGCGCACGTGTCAAACAGCACAAAACTTGCAGACGAAATGAAATGTTTTCGTTATCATATCGATGACTGATTCACCACTAAAATAATTCGGTTAAACAAACGGTGTTCATAAATCACACGCGCGAATAGTTGGCCTGATTGTTTTCCTTTTCCTTCTTTTTATTAAATAATCATTAGAAGACTACATAATTTTTTTAATTTAACAGTTAATTTAATTAACAGATAATTATATAAAAATTAATTTTTACGTATCATTTAGTATGGTCATAATGTAGATCTATTCTAAGTATAAAATAAGATTTATATATGTTATTTGTAAATGTTTTTCAAGGGAAACGGGGAAAGCGTTTAAACCGGGGAATGGAAATCTGGAGGATTTTATTTCAGTAGATGACATAAAACAAATTCGAACAACTAAGAGAACAAAAATTTTGAGTATAAAATATCCACAATGCATTCACTCTGATATTTAGTATGTGAAATGAATCTCTGCCTAGGTCCTGCGTCTTTTAGTTGTGTTTAAAAAAATATGTATAAAAATTATTTATAAAAAATTATTTATATACTTAAATCAACATCTAATTGCAGAATAAAATAAAATATCAAAATAGACCGCAAAACTGAAATAAAATAGCTGAATGATTCTACTATCATTTAATATTGGAGTAATTTTGATATTGAATGAAACGTCTAATAAAATAAAGACGTCATCATAGTAAACTGTCATGTTTATTTAAAGAAAATCCATTGCTTTCGCTTTCTTACTACTACTCTCATTCATTAATTTTATCCATTTATAGAATCTACGCCCGAGATACTATGTAAATTTGGTGATAATTTACAAAGTTAGTCCTAGAACAACTTCCGTTAGCAATTTGTCAGTAAATAATACCTAATCTAAGAGTTCAATTGCGGCATACCGAGAAGGCTTGTATAAATTGTATATTTATTCAGATGGCGGTTATACCGATGACCAAAGTTATATTTAACGGCATCGCTGCATACTGGCGCAAATGCCAAAACTACTCAGCATTATTTACAGTGCATAAAGCAAACCGTTTAGACACCTCTCAACGTTTGGACAGTTCCTTCCACTTTCTTCTATCAACGTCCTTGTGCGATATCCAGTTTGCATTAAAATCAAACAGCATTATTAAAGTTATAGATTTAGCGAAATAAATTAAATATTTTTAATTCTTATTTAAACTTGTATTTAATAAAATGCTCTGTTTAGTGGAAGTTCCATTAAAATTAATAATCGAATATTAATTTCTTAAATTAAAGAAAATTATTAACTTGCCAACTTAGTCAAGCAAATATTTAAAGCTTTTAATTCGTATTTTTACAAAATGTAATGAAATATTCTGTTAAGCGGAATTTATTCTATTTACACATTAATCCACATGTTTCGTATCTATTCGCAGTGATCCAAAATGGATTTCACATCAATAATTCTTCTACCAAAAAGGAGATTGTAAAAAAATTATCAATTGAGAAATTATTATAAAAGTATTATTATAAACGAGGAGAATGTTTTACTCCATTATACGTTTGTTCCATAGCGCCTGAGGTATTTATCTGTCTAAGAATAATAACACAACAAATTTCACCGAATTCTATTCGTATTCATTAACTACGTCAAGTATGGTTCTTTAACGTATGGCTAATTATCATATGGTTACGATAATTATTGGTAATTTTTATTGATAGATTGATGAAAGTGAAGTAACAATGAAAAGAAAGAAATTTCTATTGCTACGACAAGCTTACTTCCGTTACGAAACTGGTAAATAGCGAATGAAAGAAGGATGACAGTCTCGTACCAGTATCAAGTAGCAAACTCTACCAGAGGTGGATTCACCAGGCTTCTTTTTATGTGGAGAGGATCACTGTATAAGCTCATCTATAGAGAATTACTCTTATTCCTGATACTCTTTGCAGCAATCTCCACTGTTTACCGTCATATACTTAGTATCAAACTGAAAAGGTTCGCAATTCAATTCTTAATATGATTTCCATTAAATAGCGATCGGATGTATCGCTTTATAACTTTTATATATAATTAATATTTGTAACAGTTAAATTTCTATATTTATGGGAGAAATTACACGTGTATATATATATATATATATATATATATATATATATATATATATATATGTATAACAATAGGATACACACACGCACATATATATAATAAATAAATAATTGATGTAACAATTAATTATTAAATATATCATTTCATTTCTAGAGAATTCGAAAAGATTGTCATTTATTGCGATAATTTTATTAATTTAATTCCATTAAGTTTCGTTCTTGGATTCTACGTGTCTTACGTTGCTCAAAGATGGTGGCAACAATATCAAGCGATACCTTGGCCTGATAAGTAAGTCTGGAGAATAAATATTCAATGGAACAATAAAACGTTTAATATCGATAATTGTTATTAATAGGGTAATGCATTTAATTGCTTTGTACGTTACTGGAAACGACGAATACGCTCGTACGCTTCGAAGAGCTCTGATGCGCTACTTGAATCTTTCCCTAATACTTGTTTTACGTTCGATCAGTTCAGCGGTGAAAAAACGATTCCCAACGCTCGATCACGTCGTTGATTCTGGTAAAATTTTCTTTTAACGTGAACGTACTAATTTTAACCCGTAGTATGCATTCCCACGAAAGCGTATTGAATACGTTACTCACTCCGAAGAAAGACTAACAAGGCACAAACCATGATGAAATGAAATTACGAAAACTGATAACAGAAAATCTTTACGAACGGGAGTAAAAATCATAATCATTGAATTTGGATTAAAAACTTATTCTAACAAAGGTGAATCCGTTTTTCGGTTGATTACTTGTATATATACATACGTGTGCATTTTTTTGCAATTATTTAAAAATTATTTCCATAGTAGAAGGTTATAATATTACACGATATTTAGAAATAATATATTTTTTGTTAATATGTAGGAGTCCAGTAAATTACAGCAGTTCTTTCAAATAAAATCGGCTTTTAGTATCAATGATGATATTAATATAATGGATATTACACAAATAATACAATAAACATCTGATTGCAGGTTTTATGACAGCGTTTGAATTGGATTTATTTTTGGCAGTACCAAGCTTAGAATTCAACACTTATTGGATCCCTTGCACATGGTTTATCAACCTTCTAAAAGAAGCGCGTCATAATCACAGAATTCCCGATCCTCAGGGATTAAAATTAATTATGGAGGTATGATATCATGTTGCAGCATCAAGTTGCGATTGCAAAAGGAATTTACAATTTACTTGATACAACTCGTACCAACGAATCAAATATTTCGAAAAATCTAATTTGTTACCATGCCATTAAAAGATAATAATCGTTACAGGAATTCAGCGAATTTCGTACAAAATGTGGCCTTTTATGGAGCTACGATTGGATATCAATTCCGTTAGTTTACACCCAAGTAGTGACATTAGCGACGTATAGTTTCTTTGCCGTGGCTTTAATAGCTCGTCAGTACATCGATGGTAAAGAGAAACAATTCCAGCTGCAGATTGACATTTACATACCTGTTTTTACTCTGCTACAATTTTTCTTTTTCATGGGCTTGTTAAAGGTACTTACAACTTTTCCTATAACGAGAAAGATGATAAATTGTCAAAACAATAATTATACTTCAATAGGTAGCGGAACAATTAATTAATCCTTTTGGCGATGACGACGAAGATTTCGAACTGAATTGGATAATTGATCGTCATACAAAAGTAATTAAACTTCTTTATATATTGATGTCTAAGAGTTATTTTACAAATATCTTCTGAAATATTTTCGAATCGTACAGTTTTAGTTTTCCCATTTATTTTATATATCAGGTATCATACCTTGGAGTAGATACCCTTATGAATCGTTGTCCACCATTGGTCAAAGATATTTACTATGACGCCGAAAATCTAATTTTACCATACACTGAAGCAGCGGCTGCTTACAAAAAGAAAACTTATCGCGGTAGTGTGGCACATATGACGTTAGTATCCTTAAAAGGTTTTAATTAATGTATACAAATTATTATGAGAGGAGGTACTTTCAAAATCGATGTTCATCTTTTGACGTTTAGAGTTCCCGAGGAAAAGCAAACCATGTTTCTACCAGACGTTATAGAAGAGGACGAAGAGGACGTAAAACCGTCACATCACACATCAACGATGAGTTTAGCTACTCATCCTAATGACAGCCCACCGTGTGAAAGGCGGTAAGATTATAATGTATAATGTATATTCGTAATTTTTTTACTTATTCTTCATATTCTTTTTAAATATTATTCAAAAAATTGTTTTTATTAAATAATTTAAGAATTCTTAATTAAAAATAAAATTCAATGAAATTATATTCATACCAAGTTCAATATGTATAACAAAGGAAGCTTAAAAATCAAATTTCAGAAACGAATAATTAATACAACAATTTGTGTTGCGAAATCGTGTAAAAACGTAGTTAATGAAATGAAGTTTTGTTAAGTTAAACTCGTTTGTTTCAGCCAGATCAACCCGCGCCCTGAAACACCTACGAAAATTGATCAAACTTGTCCTGAGACAATTTTACAGTTTGATATTCAGGAACCATCGGTCCACACCGACCAAATAGAACAAAAAGCAAAAAATATAGCAGACACTATAAAGAAATTTTCATCTTTAGGAAAGTATTCGTTGCCACGAATTGATTCAAACCGAAAGCCATTTTTCACGCTAACAAAAAGCCCTAAGTTGGTTATACAACCTTGGCCGAGTACGTCAAGTTTATCAATATCCTCGAGACAAATCATAGACACGCCTTCGGTTTACATGGATAATCTAAATCCATGGAGAGATTATAGTCCAAAAGTTGCACTACCATACACGTTTGATGTTAGTGGTTCGGAACATTCCCCGGAAGAGGAAGGGCAATACGACTTCGAAAGTGTACATCAATCAGACGATACTGCCATAAACCCAAGTGACAGTCCTCATTCAGATACATGCCAATTACAGTGCCAACATTACGGTACTTCTTATTTAACGCTGCCAGAAACACCTTTGTCAATCCCGTCGAAAGCAACGATGCCGAGAAATAGAAGCCCCAAGTTTCTTGTAAGAAGACATAAATCAATAGGCACAGGTAGAAAGAAAGATATTCAATGGAAACAGATCGTGAAAACTACTAAGAAAAATACACCAAATGATATGCCGAAAACCGAACGAAGCTTATCTCGTTCGAGGGGCTCGCCAAAATTAAAATTAAAAGAAACATCACCGAATACAAACAAAGACGATATATCTGATACAGATGCATCGAGCGAAGAAGGATGAGTCTAAAAATTGTAATTACGCATCTATGTGATAACTATTAAGGAATATAAAATAATGCATTATATAAAAGTATTTATCAGTGTAAAATGGCGTGTTGTATTCTTCATTTGATGGCGCATACACCGCATATCAGTCTATTTATCCTATATCAACACTAGTCCTAGTCAGTTACGATGCAATTGCAGTTTTACATATTGTGACTGAAATATTCAAATCAACGTATTTCCAGTGCTATTGAAGATATATAGATACATGGATTACTCCTCCTGATTATACTCCTCAGCTGATGCCGCGTACACCGCACATTAGTCGGCTTACCCTATTCTTACATTCGTCCCCGTCAAATCCCATGTTATCCCAGTTTTGCATATTGAAGCTGAAATATTCAAATAAACGTATCTCCGCAGCTATTTGAGATATATAGACACTTCGATACGCTCTATGCTCCTCAGTTGGTGCCGCAAATACATCACACCGGTCGGTTTACCTTATATCAACAACAGCCCCCGTTATATCCTAAGTAATTGCAGTTTTGCAAACGAGTTATACAGCCCTTTTGATACCGCATATAGCGCACAATAATCGGTTTACCCTTTATGCATCCTAGTCCTTGCCAGTCACTATACAACAGCAGTTCGCTATATTAGTATTGAATTAATGAAATCAACGAATATCCGCTGCAATTTGAGATATGTAAACACTTCGATGCGCGCCGCACTTACATTCTTGTGGCGTATACAGCGCACATCAAGTGCACATTTAATCTATATCAACACTGGGCCTCGCCAAATCCTACGAACTTGCATTTTTACATATTGAAGCTGAAATATTTGAATAAACGTATCTCCGCTGCTGTTGGAGATATGTAGGCATTTAGATGCGCGCCATACTCCTCATCTGATGCCGCACGCACTGCACATGTGTCGGTTTACTCAATGTCATCACTGGTACCCGTCAAAACCTATGTTATTGCAGTCTTTGCATATTGGGGCTGATATATTCAAATCGACGTATCCCCGCTGCAATTGGATATATGTCGACAATTTGATGCACATTATACTCCTCATTTTCTGTCGCATACAGAGCACACCAGTCGGTTTACTCAGTATAAACACTAGTCACCGTCAAATCCTACATTATTGCAGTTTCAAGTTGAAATATTCGATTCAACGTATCCCCGCTGCAATTTGCGATATGTAGATACTTTGCTGCGCATTGTACTCTCCTTCTGGTCCCGCATACATTACACATGTATCGGTTTACCCTATATTAACACTGGCCCTCGTCAGTTGCTAGTCAGCGGCAGTTGTGCTAATTTGCGTTGAAATGCTCAAATCGAAACATTTCTGCTGGTATTTGAGGTATGTATTGTAGACAATTCAATGCGCATTATGCATCCCTTATTGTGCTGGTTGGCGTTACGATTAGAGTTAGGGTTAAGGGCGTGAAACGAATCCCTATTGACACTAGGCGTGATCATTATGCAATAGAGGAGATATTTACCAGTGCAAACATGACCATGATGAAATTGGACAAGTAATCGCAATAATTTGATACTCGAGAAGCTAATGACAATGATCCTAGGCTCAATAACGAATCCACGGTCAACGGGATGACGAACTCTACTCTTCTTTAGCGTCTAAGTTGTACTCAATGTTAATGCATGGGGCAATCACTACGTATCCGAGAGTTACTTGAATCGTCGTCGAGATCGTACCGGAGAGTGACTCTCCGTCTCGACGATGTCGTCGAGGAAAACTATAATGGGTGGGTCTAAGGACATGAGATCTTCGGATTCGTCAAAGAAAGCTTTCGTTCCAAAGGTGAGGGAAATTAGCGCTGTTGCTAATTGGTCGATCTCCATATCGGCGTTTTGAAAGAGATGCTGGCCGCCCTTGAGGGGAGGTTGTTGACGGGGGGCATCGTTCGTGGAAGATAGGTTTCTCCTATCTTCCCGTAGTTGCAACAAAGACTGTTTGTCTATACGAAGGACTTTGCTTAACTAAATCTTAAGATTTATTGCGGGTCCTCACGTTAGCTAAACATTGAGGTATGTTGGAGGTATGTTGACATCTGGAGATCATCTTACCCGGAGTATAGAATCTGCGTGTGGAGAGCCACGGGACAGAAACCATTGAAATATTTACTGCCGCGTGTCGCTACGACTATTTCTTTTAAGGAGAGATATAGAGTTACTTTGTGCCTTTGTTAGATAAAACGTTCATCCCTTGACCGCGGCTACGTTCGGCGACTGGTTGTCGCCTCGAGCCCAAGCTCACTATCATAAATCTCGAACAATCGGGGTGACATTTGTTTAATCTAAATTACGACATTACGGTATTCCCGAGAATCCAAGGAGAGGTTCCGGTGTTTTTCCATCTCCGACATATATATATGTCGGGTTGACGTTAAGATTTGAGTTAGGGTTAGGGGCGTGAAACGAATCCCTATTGGCGCTAGACGTGATCATTATGCAATAGAGGAGATATTTACTAGTGCAAATATGACTATGATGGAATTGGACAAGCAATCGCGATAATTAGATACTCGAGAAGCTAATGACAATGATCCTAGGCTTCCTAACGAATCCGCGGTCAAGGGGATGACGAGCTCTACCTTTCTTCAACGTCTAAGTTGTACTCAATGTTAATGCATGGGGCAATCACTACGTATCTGAGAGTTACTTGAATCGTCTTTGAGATCGTACGGGAGAGTGTGGTTCTCCATCACGGGAACGCTGTCGAGGAAAGCTATGATGGGTGTGCCTAAGGGCACGAAATCATCGGATTCGTGGAGAAAAGCCTTCATTCGGAAAGTGAGGGAAATTGGCGTTACTGTTAATTGGTCAATTTCCATGTTGGTGGTTAGGGAAGAGTGCTAGCCGCCCTTAAGAGAGAGTTCGAGAAGAGGAAGCGTCGTTCGTAAGAAAAATAGATTTCTCCTATTTTCTCGTAGTTGGGACGAGGACTGTTTGTCGGTTTGAAGGACTTTAGTTAAACAGATCTTAAGATTTATAGCGGGTCCTCGGGCTAGCTGAACATGTACTGTGGAGACGCGTCGACATCTGGTAATCATCTTACTCAAAGAATAGAGTCTGCGTGTGGCGAGCCACGGGACAGAAATCGTTGAAATGCTTACCGTCGTGCCCCGTCCTAAGAATTTCTTTTAAGGAGAGCTATAGAGTTACTTCATGCCTTTGTTAGACAAAGCGTTCATCCCTTGACTGCGACTACGTTCGGCGACTGGTTGTCGCCTCGAGCCCGAGCTCACTATCATAAATCTCAAATAAGTACAGTCGAATCGAATGACAACAGTTTCTTAATTCGGCTATGGTGAAATCTAAATTACAGTACTAGGGGTCTTCCCAAAGTTCCGAAGGGAAGGTTCCGGTGTTCTTTCATCTCCGACATATATATACACTCCGAGCGTAAGCATCTTGTCTACGAGTTGTTGGAATAAAGAGTAAATTATAACCTGTCACTTCAGCGGTATAATCAATTCAATCTCTATTATCCTAAACGAAATAGGGGATCGACCAATTTCGTGGCGTCGATTGCATAATCGTAACGGGAATCTACGACTCCCGTTGACGCGCATCCTCGAGATGGCGTCTCTCCGCGAACGGTCAAACATATTATTAACCTGTTTTTTCTGTTCTGCCGATAATCTGCGTGGATTTTGGTACACTGGCGCATCGTCTTCGAGTATAATTTGTTATTATATATAGGTTGGGGTTGATATTCAAGTTGATTCACACGGATTAATTATCACACCTTTTATTTCTACTTCTTGTACAAAACGTCTGATCACACCGGATACGCCTAAGCAATTAACACGTGGTCGACTTCTAAGACAAAAGAGCGTCGTTAGAAGTCGTACCAACTTAGCTTATAGGAACTAGCGGTCATACCAACTTAGCCATTCTCAAAACTCCCCTTTGATCGTTAGTTTCTACAAGCCCCATAGCTTTGGTAAAATATTAAGTCTTAACTCTATTTAATCCTTTGGTGAGAATGTCAGCAACATTCTCAGAACTAGATATATAGATATAATCTAATATCCCTTTCGACACGCAGTTCTTATCATAAAAATAACGCACTTGGACATGCTTAGAACTCTCAGCAACTACTTCATCCATGGACCATGAAATAGCTCCAATGTTGTCACAAAAGATTTTGCATGGGCGAGGACAATATGACCATTAACCTAACTCCCTTAACAGTAAAGATATCCACATGGTCTCTCTAGCTGCTTCTTGCATCGTTACGAACTCCGCTTCGCATGTTGAATGAGATATAATTGGCTGTTTCTTCGACAACCAAGATATTGCCTCGCCAGCGAGTATGAAGACACACCCACTCCTAGATTTCCTATCTATTGCGCAGCCCGCGAAGTCTGCATTACAAAACACCTTCAAAGGTTGTCCCGTCTTTTGATACTCTAACTTAAGGTCTTTGGTTTTTAACAAGTACTTAAAAATCCACTTCATTGCTTTCTAATCGCACACGCGACATCAGGACAGCTTACAGTGGCGACGTACATTATATGCCCCACAGCCTGTTCGTACAACTTATTGTTCACCGGATCATTATCTACAATGTCAAGCCCAGCCTCGCACTCCTTCGCTAGCGGTGTTGACACTCCAGTCTCATGAGCGATGTCAAACAGATCCAACATTTGACTTATCTGCACGAATTGGTCGAACACAACCGTGGTACTGCTTGGCTTACTCAAGTGGACGGATAGGAATTGAGTAACGGTTCCTAACATCCTCACTTCTAATTTTTCCTTAATTCTAGTTTTAAACGCGTGAATCATAGCCTCTCTTCCAAACACAAGAATGTCATCCACATACACAGCCACAATGAGATCTTTGGATGCATTCACATACATACACGGATCACTCACACATGAGTTCAGACTCATACCTCTCAAAATACAATACATGTACTTGAACCACATTTTCCCTGCTTGCTTCAATCCATACAAACTCTTTTTGAGCTTACACACATACTGAGTCCTATCCTTTCCTGGAACCTTGTAGAATTCAGGTTGCTCCATATATATGTCCTCATCCAAAGAACTGTTGAGGTACGTACACTTCACATCAATGTGTTCATAACACCACTCATTCTCCGCACACAGAACAAGCAAAATCCTTAGTATCCTACGCTTTACAATTGGACTAAACGTCTCTGAATAATCTACTCCAGGCCTTTGCCAGAATCCTCGAGCTACAAGTCTAGCTTTATGCCTATCAGGGTCCCTCTTTATAACTAATACCCACTTACAGTCTATTACGTTTCTGTCCGAAGGTCTTTTCATTATGTCCCACACATCCTTATTCGATAGATTTTCTAGCTCCTTCGCAATTGCATCGGCCCACTTTTGAGCATCTGACCCCTCCAGGGCATCGTACACATTCACAGACTCACATAAACCTTGCTTCCTACAAACTGTCGCAACGTGAGCACAACTATTGCACGTCTTTGGCTTGTGCAACTTCGCTGATCTCCTGGGTACAGTTGGTACACTCACAACCTCCTCCTGATTGTTCTCATTTGTTAAGTCGTCCATAAAATAATCACTGTCTTCTTCATCGTTTTCACCGTCACTTTGGGCTTCTCTATCACTTGTGTTGTGTCCTCCTTAAAGTTCGAAGTCTTCAACGTCCCATATCCATTCGGAGAGTTTCTTTCTGATGTTTCTTGTGTCCACTTTCATGCTCTTGTAGGAAAATACATTTTCCTCGAACGTGATATGACAAGAGATTATTACCTTTTTGGTCTTCGACAGGTAGTTTCTATATCCCTTTACTTGCCTGTCGTAACCTACAAATACCCCTTCATCTGCCCTGCTATCGAATTTACCTTCGCCTGGGCTTTTCAGGTACCAGACCTTGCATTCGAATACCCTCAGCCTGTTGATCTCCCCTTGGATGTCAAATCCCTTACCTTTCCACAATTCTAGTGGGATCTTATCTCCGATATCGGTGGATGGGCATAGGTTCCTGATGTGGCACACAGTGTTCACAGCTTCTCCCCACAGGTAGTCAGGAAGTCCCGATTGGATGAGCAGACATCTAGACATCTCAGCCAGGGTCCTATTTGCTCGTTCTGAGACTCCATTTTGCTCAGGGTTCCTTGGAACAGTCTTTCTATGCAGAATACCTTTCTCCTTCAGGTAGCTCTCAAAGTTAATTCCTGTATATTCACCCCCATTATCGGTTTGCGGAGCACATATTTTTGACTGATATAGGACTTCCACTTCCATCTGGTATTCCTTGGATCACCTGAATACCTCGCTCTTCCTGCTGATGATCCTAACATACATGAACCGGGAGAAATCATCTATGAACGTAACAAAATAATTACCTCCATCTAGTGACATGCACTGAGCTCTGTCACTGACGTCGCTGTGAACGATTTCCAGAAGACGCTGGCACATATGGTGGGCTGTCTTCGGAAATGGCACCTTCGTCATTTTTCCCTTCACGCAGACTCCGCATAGCTCATTCTGCTTCTTGGATTCCTCCTTCGCGCTCCTTATAGGGATCTTCCTCATTGCATTTCCATGCAAGTGACCCAATTTCTCTTGCCACGATGTGATACCCTTGTATGCCCTTGCCTCAATGACCTCAACGTCTCCGTCATCTTGGGCAGGTTCCTCTTGATCATTCTCCACAGAGAGGCTTGCTGTGTACTCCTCAACAGGTACCGTCTCAAGGTAATATACGTCGTCTCCAACCTTTGAGTTGAATACGACGTCTCCATCGTCGTGTGTCCCAACGGCTTTATCCCTAGTACTCACTGTGGTGACGCCCTTCTTTGCCAATTGCCTGATCGAGATTAGATTTACATCTAACTCAGGCACCCACAGAGCGCTCGATAGGGATAGTGTCCAACCACCACAGGACTCAGCCATTTTCACAACAATCGTTCCCTTTCCCTTAACTTCCAGGTGATCGTTGCCGATCATGATTTGTCCCGTCGTAGGCGTGAAGTTCCCAAATCGATGCCTGTCCGGAGTTATATGATTCGAGGCACCTGAGTCAAGATAGCTGATTCTCCCCCTACCCATGTGACTGATCGACGACAAAGCCAATGTCGATATGTCGAATCCCTTGGACCTCGGTTTGTCTTCTGATCCCTCCTCTGTCTTGTTATCTTCCTGTCTCTTCTTCTCGCTTTGATTTCTCTCCTCTTTATCTCCTTTCTCATCTAGGCACTGGTATGATATATGTCCCATTTTACCACATTTGTAGCACCTTTGATCGTGTACGTCCCTGATCTTCGGTCTTGCGCCATCTTTGTATTGTTGCTTAGGCTTCCCCTGTCTTCTGGTCGCCATTGCACTGTCCCTCTCGGACGATTCCGCTGCTGCGTCGATCCTTCTTTCTTCGAGTAGCAGATCGGATTTCACGACCCTCGCGTTCAGATCCTTATCAATCCTCGTTGTTCTGAGGTACGTTGCGTAATTTGGATCCGCCACGAGGCTAGCTAAAAGGAAACATGCCATAACATGGTCTTCGATTTCTATACTTACGCTAGATAGTTTGTCTTCTCTTCCGCAGCACGCGGACATATCCGTACCAGGGGTCTTCTCGACCGTGCCCAGTTCCCGTATGCATAAGACGATGTCCATCAATGTGAATCTCCCATGAACATCTTCCAATGCCTTCCAGCACTACTTTGTTGTCTTCAAGGTTCTAATATCTCCAAGGCACTCGGGGCGTACATGCCGGAAAATGTACGCACGTGCTTTATTATCCATCTTAATGCACTCTGCCTTCATCCTTTCTGTTGGCGTAAATCCTGACTATACGGCATCCCAGCAGCCCAGGAAAACTAACGAAGCTTCTGTCATTGTTTTCCAAGGCTCGTAATTTCCTTTCCTCAAGATCGGATTCATATCCTTGTCCACATAAGCCATGCCCTCCTGGTCGGACATGGCGTGCTTTCTCCTTGGATAATCTCACAAAGACTCAAAACTCAACAAATAAATATTTCTGCTATCGCTGTTTACTGCCCTGTGCCCATAACCTGTTGCTAGATATAGGTTGGGGTTGATATTCAAGTTGATTCACACGGATTGATTATCACACCTTTTATTTCTACTCCTTGTACAAATCGTCTGAACACACCGAATACGCTTAAGCAATTAACACGTGGTCGACTTCTAAGACAAAAAAGCGTCGTTAGAAGTCCTACCAACTTAGCTTATAGGAACTAGCGGTCATACCAACTTAGCTTATAGGAACTAGCGGTCATACCAACTTAGCTTATAGGAACTAGCGGTCATACCAACTTAGCGTTTCTCAACACTTTCGAGCGAGCGCAGCGAGCGAGTAACGCTCTAACGAGTGTCATAATCCTATGGTTTGGCACATAGGGATACTGAAATATTCGAACCAGCCCGAGGAGCCGAAAGCTTAATCGAATTGTTTACTTACATAAGGTTGCAGGTTATAAATATTTTCACGCAAATAGATATATTTCGACGTAATACAGTCCAACGTAACAACCAAAATCGCTGGGAAAATTTGGAAATAATAGGAAATATATTTAAGGAAATACAAAGTATGTGTATACCGTGGAACTTGAAAATAATGAAAATATACGTAAGGAAATATAGAGTATATGTATAGCCTGGAAATTGTAATCGATGCTCGCTCGCTCCTCTCGCTCTTAAAAATCTAATCCTACTCCACAACCAATCCGGCGCGTTCGCAAATTGGAATAAAATCGTCTTCTTATCGAAGAACGAACGCAAGAGGGATTTGTTTTAGGTTAGGCTGTAGTATTTCGAGCGAGCGCAGCGAGCGAGCAATGCGCAAACGTGTGTCACAAACCAATGGTTTGGCACGTGGTGACATTGAAATATTCGCAGCAGTCCGAGAAGCCGAAAGCTTTTTTCTAATTGTTTGCTTACATAAGTTTACAGATTATCAATACTTTCACGCAAATAGTTATATATTTCGACCTAACATAGTCCTACGTAACGACCAAAATTTCTGGGAAAATTTGGAAATAATAGGAAATATATTTAAGGAAATACAAAGTATGTATATACCGTGGAAGTTGAAAATAATGAAAATATACGTAAGGAAATATAGAGTCCGAGGAGCCGAAAAATTTCATTTAGCTTTTATTTAGTATTGGATTATTTATAATGTTCAATGCCGCATAAAATGTCGAAGGGAATCCCTGATGGCAGAAATGGGCTTTCCTATAACGTGTATCCGTTTAATCACGCGTTACCCCTAAGAAAATAGGAAATCTTAATAACGTGTACGTTCACTTCTTCCGCATTAAATATGTTAAAGGATAGTTTGAGGTTCAATGAAGAGATAATGATAATATACAAAAAATGGAACATTACCGATCATAAAATACACCAATTAAAATTAAAATACAGCAATTTGTTTTTATTAGAGTTACTTTTGAGGTGCTAGGTTGTGATACGTGCGGAAGGAATACTCAGATATATTCAACAATAAATATTTATTTCACAATATATTCAGGGTGTACACTGATGCGCAGAACTTGTGGTTACTATTAACGATGCGCGATTCGCGGTTAATAGATCGGCTACTGGTCAATGTGTTTTGATGCGACGGGAATTCGACGATGATTGCGCGAGATCCCGAAGGCTTGGATTGTTGATTTACTTGTGCAATTGTAACGACCGTTGTGTGTCGACTCTATGTAACAGACTGACTTTCCGTCACGATGATGCTGCGAAGGAAAATTGTGATGGGGTGCGTCTAGGATGCGAGATCATCGGATTCGTTGAGTAAAGCTTTGGTTCGGAAAATAAAGGAAATGTACGTCACTGTTTATTGGCTAATTTTGTGTTGGTCTTTGGAAAAAGATGCTAACTGCCCTTGAGAGGAAGTTGCTAGCGGGAAGCGTCATACGTGAGAGAAAGCAGCTTTCTCGTGTGTTCCCGTAATAGATGGTAGACTTAGAGACTGATAAAACAAAGACAATTTGTCTCTTTGGAGGACCTTAGCTAAAACAAATCCTAAGATTTATAGCGGGTCCTTAGGCTAGCCGAAAATATTCGGTACGAATGTATCGGCATCTGGCAATTGTCTTATCCGCAGGAATGGGGTCTTTGTGTCGCCCGCCACGGGACAAAAACCGTTGGTAAGTTTACTGTTGAGTGCCGCCACACTTTATATTAGAACTATTTAATATTAGAACAATCCCAAGGAACAATTGTATCTTTTAGCAATGAAAGTGTCAAATGTTTACTAATTTTGCTTAATAACATTTTGCGAATTCTTTTGAATCATTTGATATTGCAGGTATCATCAATTAATTATTATCAATTGAGACATGTTTGCAATATAACATATTGTCGCCTAGAGTTTGTTTGACAATTGTTAGCAGTTCATTATAGAACAACGTAGAAGTATCAAGGCAGTCCATTAGTTTAGTCACAATAAATTAACAAAAAGATACGAAATTAAAATTTATTTCAAATCAGTTTGCAATTATTTTGTAAAATACATTGACATTTTAATGGTTGCGTTTTGTTTTCATTAAATGAATTTTATACGCTATGAATTTTTAACGAATGTAGATGAATCTACATAGTATCTATCGCAATTATGTTGAACCAATTAACCACTCAATATGTGCTAAGTTTTTGAATTAAAATGTCCTTAGTATTTTCTCATTTTTCGAGATATATTTAAAATTTGAAGTTCCCACGTGTTTTAAAATTATATATACGAACTGTTGCTAAATAATAAGTAAATATTATATTCTGAATGAGGGAAACCAAAAATGGAACAAATAAAATAAGAACAAAGAGAATAATAAAACTTCAGCTTTTTCTGTTTAAAAACAATAGGATATTTTAATCACGGAGAGTAATCTTCATCTCATATAAAATGTGACGATTGAATCAGGTTATCAGAGAAGCACTAAATTGGTCAGATTTTTTATTCACGCATGGTAACAATCCGAAATATATAACAAAAATGGGTAAAAGTTTTGATATTAGCTTTTCGGAATAAACAATCTCATTTTAATTTTGCATTTGCACTTTGCACATGCATTTTGGGCTGACGTTTCGTAGACATTATAATCTGTTTCTTCGGGCAGACCTGAAACGGAAGATTCAGATCCCACTATCACCTTTATGTCACGCGATGTTTCGGTTGGTCGATCAAACTGATAACTCAAATCGAAAGTTCTAACGGAATGTTCAACCCGAAATATCTTATCGAAAATCACTTAACTTAATTGGTTAATCGAATTAAAAAACTGGCAGGATAGGTTGCCAAATCGGATTGATATTATACACTCTGTCCCTGTCCAAATTGTTCGAATGTTTCAATATTTCGATTGCTTTGCGATGTTTCTTGAGACAATATGCAGATGTTTTTGAACACAGACGTTATGGGACTACCGATAAGATCTTCTTTTTCAACTTAATTGCTCAATCAAATTAAACGTCTTTCTGTAAGAATCTTCGGGGTTGAATCACTAGTTGGATCAGCCAACTGAAACATCGCACAATGTAAAGGAGACAGTGTGGCCTAAAACATTCAATTTCAAATCTATCCTGAAGAACTAGACAGCAATGTCTACGAAATGTCAGCCCAATATGGATGTGCAAAGGATATTTACGTCGATGTATAATAAATAGTTGTATAAGTATAAGTAATTGTATAGGTAATTGTGCTTTTGGGTTCAGAAAGGCTTTCACAATGTTTAATATAAACTAATATTTTATGTGCGAGAATAAGGTTTGACTTCTGACCAAAAAACTTTTTTCCTAAAAATTCCCAATCACTCGCTTCGTTCATAGGTACGATTGGTATTGGGTTAGCTAGGCTTTCACGAGAGAGCAACGCCTGTGATGTGTGAAATTTTCGAAAATATATCGTACAGCCTCCCATATATCGTTGTGAACGGGTCTCTTTATTTTTTTTTTTTTTTTTATTTACTTTTTATTTTACTATCAATTCTCGCATTGAGAATTATAAGTAATTTCCTCTGGCGTGGTGCAGTGACATGGCTAATTATTTATAAGAAGTTAATACTCATTATAGATAAGTATAATTTATAAATAATTATTATAAATAAGTAAATATTACTTAATCTAAATATCTAGTTAAATCTTGTGCTTAGGTCTAACGGATAGTGTTTTTTTAGCCTGCGGATCTGGTACGACGTGTTCAGTAATTTAGTAATTAGGGGGTTTCGATGTTTGATGACTCTTTTGCTACATCTATTGATATGTTTTGATATTTCTTCTTTGACTGTGGGTATCTTGAGGTCGCGATGTATTGCACCGTTGGTGATATACCAGGGTGCATTTATTAGGGATCTTAGCGTTTTCGATTAGAAGTGTTGGAGTATTTCAATGTTGGAATTACTTGCTGTTCCCCATAGTTGGATTCCGTAGGACCAGACAGGTTTTATTACGGTCTTACAGAGCGTAATTTTGTTCTGCGTGCTTAGGTTGGAACGACGGCGGCAGCAGTGGCGGTGCTCGCCGGATTCCCCCCGCTCGAACTGCAGGCACTGAGGTGTCGCGAAATTGACCTCCACACGCGGGGTCTGCCGGACGGGGTCGGGACGGTGGGCGACGACGTTGAGGGTTGGGCTCGACGGGCCCTGCTCGACAGATGGCGTGTCAGCCTCGACATGAGGGCGGGCGCGCCGGGGCTAAGGGTCCTCGAGGCCGTCCTTCCAAACTGGGATGTTTGGTTGGATGCGGCCACCCCCCCCTGACTTACAGGGTGACGCAGGTACTCGCCGGGCACGGATGCTTTGGCGAATACTTGCACCGAATCAGGAAGGAAGCGACCGCGTGTTGCCACCACTGCGATGCGAGTGTCACGTAAAATAAAAGGAAATTTTAAAAGAAAGAAGAAAACTTTATTTTTCCTTCGTTTATACACTTATAAGACACTTCTGAGCTCTAGCCGTGACCGTTCGAGACTGAGGCTCTTACAATCTTTTTACTTTCGGTGACATCTGTTCTCTCATTATCCCCTCTACCCTGTAGGCGTACGTGACCGTTGCTACGCTTCTGGAACATTTGGTGGAAGGACCGTTAGGCCATAAATGAATCCTCAGGTACTCCGCCAATATACATTGTCGCCAAGGTCGCCATGTGTTTCCCTCGTCGGTCCATCGGGTTCGAAGTATGCCGACCGGGACACCATCCTGCCCGCGGTGTGTGTGTGTGTCCTGGTCTCTGTTGTGATTTACGTTACACGAGCGTGGATTCGGCGCAGCACACGTTAGAGTTCTGTCCGGCGTGGGCGCGGCTGCGCCGTGGATCTCATCGCGGAAATCGGGTGGGATCTCTCGCCACAGGTGATTCTCGCGGCACTGTTGGCGAGCGAGAGAGGGAGGAGGGCCGTGACCTCCTTTTGTGAGCAGGTTATGCTTCGGAAGGAGGCAGCGGAAAGAGTGAGGGTGCGGAGCTCCCACCCCGAGAGGATCGACCGGCGGGGGCGCGGCAGACGCCGCGGGCACGCTTGGACAAGGCGCTCCAGGGGCGTAGTTCCCCCCGGTGGGGATCAAACTTAGGTGCTGATAGATCAGCGCCTCGGGACCGCCAGGCAGTCCGGTAAGGGAACCAGACTTGTGCGGCGGCTCCGGAGACGATGCATATTATGCGCGGGAGGGGCCCGATGTGTCGCTCGCACCGGTTTCAGGGCCTCTTTCGATGGCAGCCGAGTCGGTCATCGTGGAGGTTTTAGTCGGTTGGAGTCCGGCACTACCACGCCACTCCCCCCCCCCCGAAGTGGCTTGGTGTCCGTGCGGATTTCCTCCACGTAAAAAAAAGGCTAGAACGACGACCAGTGAGCCAATAAAAGTTTTTGAATTTGTCTTTGAGTTGCTTCGATTTGTCTGTGATGTTGTTAGTCACCTGCCCAGAGTCATTCCCAGGTATCTGACTGAGTCCTTGTTAGGAATTGTTGTAATGTTAATGGTGAAATGTTGTAATGTTAAAGGTTTGTTTTCGCAGCGTGAATGTTACATGGGTGGATTTTTTTTCGTTAATTTTGAAGCCCCATTTATGAAACCACTTTTCCATAGAGTCGAGATATCGCTGGAGAGTGGATGAAGCAATTATTGGGTCTGCATGGGAATCTGATAGCGCTGTGTCGTCAGCAAATTTTGCTATAGTTATTTCTGTTGATACTGGTAAGTCGGCAGTGTAGATAGAGAACAGCACGGGTCCGAGAATACTACCTTGAGGTATGCCAGCTTCTATTGGGAATGTTGTAGTAGTGGTAATCAAAGTATTTAACCATGAATTGTCTTTTGGTTAGGTAGAACTTTAGGATGGAGTAGCAGGTGTGTGGTAGGATTTTTTAAGTTTGTATAGAAGCCCTTCATGCCATACTTTGTCGAATGGCTATTGAATGTCAAGGAATACCGCTGAGCAATATTTTTTCTTTTCTAGGCTTTGGTTGATATTGTGTGTTATGCCATGGATTTGCTCTGTTGTGAAATGTTGCTTCCGAAAACCGAATTGATGATCTGGCAGTGTTTTCAAATCCTCTCGGAGTGGAAGAAGTCGACTCGTTAACATCTCGAATAGTTTTGACAAAGTAGGTAGAAGATTAATTGGGCGATAGGAGCTAGTTTCGTATATTGGTTTTCCGGGTTTAGGGATGAGCGTAATCAGTGATATTTTCCAGGACTTAGGATAGTATTCAAGGCGAAGAATTGTGTTAAAAATTGATGTGATGAGTGCAATTCCTTTCATGGGAAGCTCCTTGATTGCTTTATTACATATTAAATCATGCCCCGGTGCTTTCCTGGGATTTAGGTGACGGATTAATTCTATAATTTCTACAGAAGTAAAGGGTTCAATAGAAGGAGACATTTGGAAGGGAAAGTGCAGGTATTCAGTGATATCCGCGATAATTTTGGAGGAATGGGGTTATAATACATTATATAGATATGTTTGGCAAACAGGTTGGCTTTTTCTATAGGGCTACGCGCCCATCCACCTTGCGGACGGCGGATTGGTGGGATTATTTGCGGGGAGCGCGTGAATTTCCTGGAAGCCTTCCATAGTGAGTAGTTGGAGTCAGCTGTGGGGGACAAATTGGTGAGATATTTTTGAAAACAGTCATTTTTATATTTTTTGATGATTTTGGTTAACTTCCTAATTGCGTTGTTTAGTTTACGTTTGTCATCCGGTATTCTATGGGTCTGCCATACTCTTCTTAGTCTACGTTTTTCTGCGATATTTTTAAATATATAATGGGGATATTCATGGTTGCTGATAGATGTCTTAGTAGGTATAGAGAAGCGGATAGTGTTTATTATGCTCGTGTTTAAGTATTCAGTGTCTGTTTTGATATCTTCATTTGTTTGTAGTGAAATTAACGCTGAAGTTGAGTGATTAAAAACTTCTCTGAAAAGCTGCCAGTTGGTGAATTGGTTATGAATGCAGCTACTACGTGGATTCTCGATTATTGCTGAACTGACTGTTGGTATAACGGGGGAATGGTCAGAAGAGAGTTCCGACGAGGAGTTGATTTGGACATATCTTGGCGAGATATTTTTAGTTATGATGAAGTCAAGTAGATCAGGTATTTTGTTAGTGTTAGTGGGCCAGTATATGGGTTCATTGGGTATGTTTGGCATTATAGTCTTCTACAGCTATGAATCTATTGCCCAGAGCGTCAAGGAAGTTATCAAAGTCTTCTTATCTTGTCTGGGAGTGTCTGGGAGGGCAATATACTGCTGAAGAGGTGATTGTACCATGGCAGTCTTCTATTGCTACGTTTGTAGCTTGGAGGTAGTCTTTCTGGAATGATGGAAGCTCGTCAATGCTTAATGCTGGATTTGATAATGATTCAGGTCCCGCCGTGGGCCTTTCCACTGGGATGTTGGGTATGGTAGAAGTTATAACCGTTTATTTTGAGATAGTTTTTGTCGGTGAAGTGGGTTTCAGATATGAGCATCACGTCGATTTGTTGTTGTTTTAGGAAGAGACCTAGTTCGAATTTGTGTTGAGCTAGACCATTGGCATTCCAAAGAGCTATGCGTCTTGATCTTACTTTGCCTCGGGACGTATTAGTTTGTCCATGATGAGTTTTAATAATGATAGTAAGTTGTTTATTTGTTCAGATTATTCTTCGATTAATTTTTCGAGTCTAGAGAAGTTGTCTGTGTTTTGTGGATTGGGGCCATTGAGAATGGTCCCTATGGATATTCAGATTATTTCGATTTCCTTGTACTGCTTGGGCATAGGAGATTGAAGTAGTAGTGAATTTTGGAGGACTGGGCATTTGATTGGTTGTCTCTTTGACTCTGAGTTTAGGATACTTGTTTATGTATAAAGTTTTGTAGGCTGTGTATCCTTTGTAGTTAGCAGGATGGTCTCCTTGACAGTGGATGCACATTTGACGCAGCGGAAATTATAATTGCAGTATTTCTGCGTGTGGCCGTATCTTTGGCACCTTTTTTTATTGTACTATCTCCTTTTTTATTAAAGGAGGTTCGATTTTTACTACAGAGTTCTTTAATCGATTTATATTATATATCTGTTTATTGTTTGATTTTTGTTTCAAGTCGATGAAGAATAGGGATAGCGGGTTTTTAGAGATCCTATGTCTAATGTTGCTGATGTTAACTACTTCATAACCAAGTTTAAGAAGTTCGTACTTCAGTTCGTCTAAGTTAGCCGAGTGGTGGATGTTGCGTAGTACCACTCGAAAAGGCCTTTCCTGTTTAAGTTGGTAGGTGTGAAAGTTAGCGTTCAAGGTTTTTAGTAGTTTCGTTATCCTTCTATGTGTGTCTGGGTTAGCCGGCAGAATTTTAACTTGATTGTTGTTTATTTTTAATTTGTAGTCCTCTTTGTTGATATCTTTCTCAATGGGCTTTATCATTGTTTGTATACCAATGACATCATCAACGAAGATAGATGAAGGAGGGGGATTTTTTTGCGTATGTTGATACTAGTATGGTGACGCTGTCGAGGAAAACTATGATGGGTGTGTCTAAGGGCACGACATCATCGGATTCGTAGAGAAAAGCCTTCGTTCGGAGAGTGAGGGAAATTGTCGTTACTGTTAATTGGTCAATTTCCATGTTGGTGGTTAGAGAGGGATATTAGCTGTCCTTGGGAAAAGTTGCTAGCGGGAAGCGTCGTTCGTGGAAGGATAGATTTCTCTTATCTTCCCGTAGTTGGGGCACAGGCTACTTGTCTATTTGAAAGACTTTGTATAATTGAAACTTAATATTCGTAGCGGGTCCTCGCCTAGCTAAACATATACTGTGAAGATGCGCTGGCATCTGGCAATCATCTTACCCGAAGGACAAAGTCTGCGTGTGGCGAGCCACGGGGCAGAAACCATTGAAACGTTTACCGTCGTGCCCTGTCCCAAGTATTTCTTTTAAGGAGAGCTATAGAATTACTTCATGCCTTTGTTAGACAAAACGTTCATCCCTTTGATCGCGGCTACGTTCGGCGACTGATTGTCGCCTCGAGCCCGAGCTCACTATCATAAATCTCAAATAAGTACAGTCGGATCGAATGACAACAGTTTCTTAATACGGCTATGGTGAAATCTAAATTACAATACTAGGGGTCTTCCCAAAGTTCCAAAGGGAAGGTTCCGGTGTTCTTTCATCTCCGACATATATATGTAACAAATATAAACATACGAAAATCTACAACAATAAGTAAAATATATCTTATATACGTGAAATGGAATATAAAATATATAAAATTACACTACTAAATAACACCTAGTAAATTAACTTGTGGAGATACACCTAGGCATATTGACACATATACACACATAGATAAACAACGGCACTATTGTCAAATAAAACCAAAATCATCACACGCAACGTCAGAATACATTTCACGAAACTTGTCCATACACTATGAACGTACAATAGGGGAAATCCCCCCAGATGAATGATGACGCCAATGAGCATCCAAAGCCTCGGCAGGAACCTCCTCGGGGAAGCGAACCTTCGCACAAGCGTCCGTATCAAGGACCTCGATAGAAGGGGGATTTGGCAAATACTCGACAGTGTCCTCGTCGGATTGTGTCAAATCAACAAACAAAGGATCATCAGGACACATCGCCGATGAAGGGGACACTGTGTTAACTTGGGTGGAAAATTGCTCCTTCAACATCTTTCTTCATTCTGGTTCACACACTTCACACCCCCACGTCGGCCGCGTCGTCTCGATCCATTCACATATCTCCTAGACTTCAAACGCATCACAGACGAAACTTCAGCAAAAATATGCATACCTGAGACACCTCATCAGCAACATGGAAGGTCCCAGACACATCGCAGACGAAATTTCAGCAGAAGATAAGCGATTACAATATCCACATTCTGTCACGTACGACCGATGGAAAAATTGGATAGCAGCATTGCGACTCCCACTGGAGCAACCTGTCACGTGACAATTATCCATAATATAAATATGCATAGTGACATAGGACAATGAATTACCATCTAGTCAATCGAAGTGTCACCGTCACTCTGCCAGTTTGTCTCTATCAAAATTTATAAGTATTAACAAAAGTTACCATCTAGTTACCATCGAGTTACCATTTTACAATAGAAGTGTTTACGCCGTTACTCCGTCAGTTTGTGTATCAAATAGTTTGACTCTCAAATAGTTGTTTCAATCGAAATTTATAAGTATTAATTACGAGTTGCCAGATTGTCTCGATCGAAATCAAGTTAGTAAAAGTTTTATAAGTATTAACAAGAGTTACAAATTTTTCAATAAAAAGCGTTTATACCTTCACTTTGTCAGTCTGTCTCAATTGAAATTTGTAAGTGTGGCGGCATTCGACAGGACAAATACCACCACTCGACACTAACTAGGGTCGGACGACGGCAGCGCAGTGGTTAGCGCCTCAACAGTGAACGCGGCAAGCTATACAGTGTACAATATACAGTGAGAGAGTGAAAAAAAAAGAAAAAAAATAGTGCTAAACAGTGAAAAAATAGTGATAACATTACCCCCACTACAAACAACATAAAAATAGAAGAGGAAGAGAATGAAATTGAAACCAAGGAGGCGGAACCCGTCATAAGCCCGACAAAAAAAGGAGTCAAAAGGAAGATCGAAAAGCAAAAGATAATTAAAGATAGCAACAGCAGCATAAGACCTGCTGCACAAAAGACGCGGAAACTCAACCCGCCTTTAAACCTGATAAGCAGGAACAAAAAAAAATATCAGATAAGAAAGTTCAAACGAAGAAAAAAGCGACTCTCAAGAAGAGCGCTACGAAAAAAACGAAATCATGAAACAAAATAGAAGCCCCCAACCAATAACAATCTCAATAAAAAACAGATTCGAAGTCCTACAAGCTCAAGATCCCTGCGCATTGCAACCGCAGGAAACTATCATCGAAAACATAAAAAAAAAAAACGATTTACTAAGGAAAAAAGCAAGCAGACAGCCTACGCCCCTGACCACGTCACCGATAACCATGAACAAAAACAATGACACTCGGACAAGCACCTCCCCCGCCGTTCCGACGAAGAAAACAACACCACAACCAACAATCCCACTGAAGAACCAGACGCATAAGGGCCTGCCTTCCAGCCACCCCGCTGAAGACCAGGCGGACCCCCGCATCGGCAAAAGGGGCCAGGCCGCCCCCAATCAACATAACACTCCAAGACCCAAAAGACACGATAGCCCTCATGGAAAATTCCCTCAAAATCGAGAACCTTCAAAATTCAATTCAATTCAAAATCTAAATGATTACGCCAATGCAAGAAAAATACTGACCGCAGCCAACACGGCCTATTTCACATACACACCAAAACCTCAAAAACCCCACACGTACTTACTAACAGCTTTACAGAAGCAGAAATACTGGAAGACCTAAAAGCCCTAAAAACAGAAGAAGTTAACTTCACTAAACTGTCTCGATTCACGACAAGAAAATCAAGGGAGAACAATATATTGCTCCCAATCTACATAATTCAAGTATCCCCCGATAGCAACATTGGGAATCTGCTAAAAATAAACAGATTAAACTACCTCAAAATAGCGTGGGAAAAAACAAAAAAGAACGACATCACTCAATGCTACAAATGCCAGCGAATAGGCCACACAGTACAAAACTGTAATCTAAACTACCGCTGTGTAAAATGCACTGAGCCGCACGGACCAGGCGAGTGCAAGATAAAAAAAGAAGTCAGTATGCAAAGAAAAAATCTACTGCGTAAATTGCAAACACTTCGGGCATCCTGCATCATACAAAGGATGCCCAAAACTCGCCGAGCTACGTAAAAAGCTCAATGAAAAAATCATCAAAGCGAAAACAACAAAAACCGAACGAATCGCCCAAATAAGCCGTAAGTACGTCCCCGAGCTAAAGTTCGCGGACATAGTAAAACAAGGAACAAGTGTAAGCCAGACAAACCCACAACTAACAAATATAGCTGCCAACCCAACGGTAGACACACCCCAACTAAGCATAGTAAATGTCATTGAAGACTTCAAAAAAAGCATACTAAAAGCACTAAGCGACCAACAAACACAACTAAATGAAATAAAAAAAGCATTAAATGCGCATGACACAGTTCGTTCGTGAGTGCCGAGGCGTGCAGACGTGTGTCCAGTGCCCGGCAAAGTCCACAAAGCAGCAGTGACCATCCAGTTGCTGCTGAGTGCCGTGACGTGCAGACGTGTGTCCAGTGCCCTGTGAAGTTCACAAAACTCCACGTGACGCCCATCTGTCGAAAGCGAATCCAACTAACCTAGCCAGGGGTTAACAGCCTCTCGACTAGTTCTTTCACACTGAATTAACTAGCTCGATGATGGCTCTATCATTTCCAACAAGCTCCCCGGAGCTAAATTATCACACCGCCATTTTTCCTCCCCCGTGGCAAGAGGGCAACACATCCATCCTGGTAAACGACCAGCACACGAAAAAACGGAAGCTCGAACCGACCAAGACAAACGTAAACAAGAATCAAACCAAACCATCAGCCAGCCAAGTGACCACCTACCTAGATTCTCAATACTGGAGTCCACGGAAGACCCCATGATTACAACCGAAAAGGTAAACAATCTCCATACTCAAAGAATTCCCCCTCCCCCACCGATATTCATAAACGACGTAATCGACATTCAGTCAATGATTAAGACTATCGAAAAAGAAATCAGCAAAGAGGACTACAAACTAAAGATTAACAACAACCACGTGAAGATACTGCCGACCCACCCAGACGCCTATAGAAAGTTAACCAAGCTATTAAAAACATTAAACGCTAAATTCCACACATACCAGCTCAAACAAGAAAGACCATTTCGAGTGGTGCTACGCAACATCCATCACTCAGTCGATCTAGACGAACTAAAGTGCGAACTGTCAAACCACGGCCACGAAGTAACTAATATCAGCAACATTAAGCACAGAATCACAAAAAACCCACTATCCTTATTCTTTATAGACTTAAAACAAAAAACAAACAACAAAGAAATCTACAATATCAATCGGCTGATGAACTCCATAGTTAACTTCGAGCCACCTCTTGTAAAGAAAGAAATAATACAATGCAAAAGGTGCCAAAGGTACGGCCACACGCAGAAATACTGCAATCACAACTTCCGGTGCGTAAAATGTGCAGGTAATCACCCCACTGACCAATGCACTAAATCCCCGGAAACCCCCGCCAAGTGTATCCACTGTCAAGGAGAGCATCCTGCGAACTACAAAGGATGCTCAGCCTACAAATCGCTACATAATATAAGGTATCCAAAACTGAGACCCAAGGACATAAACATACAAGAACCTAAATCCCAAAAACTTACCTCACCAACAGTATCCTATGCGCAGGCAACGCAAGGAAACGTATACAACTCGAAAACACACAGTGTACACACAGAAAATAGAATTCCCACCCCACAAAGCACAGACAACTTTACCAGACTCGAAAAACTTATCGAGAAGCAAACTGAGCAAATTAACAACTTGCTGTCACTACTCACACTCTTCATGGACAAATTCATAAGCACAGAAGCAAAATAAAACCAATGCGAATCGCTCTGTGGAACGCCAACGGTCTAGCTCAGCACAAATCTGAGCTAGAACTATTCTTAAAACAACAGCAAATCGATGTGATGCTCATATCCGAAACCCATTTCACCGACAAAAACTACCTCAAAATACACGGCTACAACTTCTACCACACCCAACACCCCAGCGGAAAGGCTCACGGCGGCACCGGAATCATAATCAAGTCAATCATCAAGCACTACGAACTTCCACCATTCCAGAAAGACTACCTCCAAGCAACAAACGTAGCAATAGAAGACTGTCATGGTACAATCACCACCTCAGCTGTATACTGCCCTCTCAGACACTCCATCGCCAAAGAAGACTTCGACCACTTCCTGGACACCCTGGGCAACAGATGCATAGCCGGAGGAGACTACAACGCTAAACACACCCAATGGAGTAGCAGACTGGTTACAGTAAGAGGCAAAAATCTCCTCAACAGCATAATATCCAACAACCTCAACTACCTTACCACATACGAACCCACACACTGGCCCACCGACACAAACAAAATACCCGATCTCCTTGATTTCTTCATAACTAAAAATATCTCGCCAAGACACGTCCAAATCAATTCCTCGGCTGATCTCTCCTCTGATCATTCCCCCGTGATAGTAACAGTCAGTTCAACTATCATCGAGAATACACCTAATGGCTCCATTCATAACCAACACACCAACTGGCAGCTCTTTAGAGAAGTCTTTACCCACACAACTTCAGCCTCAACCTCACTAAAAACCAATGACGAAATCGAAGCAGCCACGGAATACCTAAATGCGAGCATAATAAACGCTATCCGCGTCTCCACACCGGCAAAAACGTCCATCAGCAACCACGAATACCCCCAGTACATATTAAAAAAAATAGCAGAAAAACGTAGACTAAGAAGGATATGGCAGACCCATAGAACACCGGAGGACAAACGCAAACTAAACAACGCAACTAGAAAACTATCCAAAACCATAAAGAACTACAATAATGACCGTTTTCACAAATATCTCGCCAGCCTGTCCCCCACAGCCGACTCAAACTACTCACTATGGAAAGCCTCCAGGAAACTCACGCGCCCCCCACAAATAATACCTCCAATCCGCCGCCCGCAGGGTGGATGGGCGCATAGCCCTATAGAAAAAGCCAACCTATTTGCCAAACACTTGACTGAAGTATTCCAACCCCATTCCTCCATAGCTGCAGCGGACGTCACCGAATACCTGCACACTCCCTTCCAAATGTCCCCTCCTATTCAACCCTTCACTTCTGCAGAGATCATAGAAGCAATCAGTCGCCTAAACCCCAAGAAAGCAGCAGGTCACGACCTAATAGAAAATAAAGCAATCAAGGAACTCCCCATAGAAGGGATTGCACTCATCGCATCAATCTTTAACGCCATCCTCCGCCTTGAACACTTTCCTAAGGCGTGGAAAATCTCACTAATCACCCTCATCCCCAAACCCGGTAAACCAATATATGAAGCCAGCTCCTATCGCCCAATCAGTCTCTTACCTACCCTGTCTAAACTATTCGAGAGGATGCTCACGAACCGTCTCCTTCCACTCCTAGAAGAATTGAAAACTCTCCCAGATCACCAATTCGGCTTCCGAAAACAACACTCAACAGTAGAGCAAATCCACCGCATAACCCACATGATCAGCCAAACCCTTGAAAAGGAAAAATACTGCTCAGCCGTATTCCTAGACATCCAACAGGCATTCGATAAAGTATGGCATGAAGGGCTACTCTACAAGCTTAAAAAAATCCTACCCCACCCATACTACTCCATCTTAAAATCCTACCTAACCAACAGACAATTCATAGTCAAATGTCTAGGCGCCACTTCCGCAACATTCCCAATAGAATCCGGCATATCGCAAGGTAGTGTCCTCGGACCCCTACTATTCTCCATCTACACTGCCGACTTACCCATATCAAACGAGGTAACAATAGCAACATTTGCCGACGACACAGCACTATTATCTACCCACGCAGACCCGGCAATTGCCTCATCCACTCTCCAGCGAAGTCTCGACTCCATGGAAAAGTGGTTCCAAAAATGGGGCTTTAAAATAAACGAAAAAAAATCCTTCCATGTAACCTTCACGCTCCGAAAACAAACCTACCCCCAGGTCACCATTAACAACACAATAATCCCAAGCAAGGACTCCGTAAGATACCTGGGCATGACCCTGGACAGGAGGCTAACCTGGAAAAAACATACCTCGGACAAAACAAAGCAACTAAAGGAAAAACTAAGAAAATTCTATTGGCTCACGGGCCGACGCTCCAAACTAAACATACAGAACAAAATAACCCTCTACAAGGCCGTAATAAAACCTGTCTGGACCTACGGAATCCAACTATGGGGAACAGCAAGTAACTCCAACATTGAAATACTCCAACGCTTCCAATCGAAAACGCTAAGATCCCTATTAAATGCACCCTGGTATGTTACCAACGAAACAATACACCGAGACCTCAAGATACCTACAGTCAAAGACGAAATACACAAGTCCAGAAGCAGATATAACACAAGAGTCAACAACCACCACAACCCACTAGTCACCCAACTACTGGACACGACGGACCAGATCCGCAGACTAAAAAGAAAATACCCACTAGATTAAATCCTTAGTCCTACTAGAATCAACAATATAAAGCTATTATAATCCATGTCATTGTATCACGTCAAATTAAGTTACTGAAAATTCTCAACGAGAATTGATTGTAAATATTCTAATAAATAAATAAAAAAAAAAAAAAAAAAAAAAAAAAAGCTCCGAGCTACCCTCTTACCCAAATGGACGCTCCTACCTAGACATATGCCTAGCAGACGCCCGAATAAAATTCCAAAACTTACGACCAAATTACACTCTCAGAACCATAGACTACGACAGCGACCATAACGCCATAGCATTTCAGATAAGCAAGAACACATCTGACTACCTAACACTCGAAGCACAGACCGAAACACCTACGTACAACTACAAAAAGACAGACCGGAAAAAGTTCCAAAACCTACTCGAACAGAACTGCGACCTAAAAATCTATAACAATGTCAACCTAACAGACAGACAAATCGACTCGTTCATAGACGAAATAGAAAAACATATACAAATCGCCCTACAAGAATCCGTACCGTCGCTAAAAAAAAAAGATTCCTGCGAGCCCTATGTAAACTATAAAATAAAAAAACTACAACGAGATAAAAGCTACATACTATCTAAATTAAACAACCTAAGACACAACTACTCTTACGACAAAAGAGAAGACATAGAATTCCTAAAGTACCTGCTACACGAAATAAAATCACAACTAAAACAAGAATTCGCAAACTCTATAAATCAATACTGGACAAACAAAATAAAAAATATCTCTAAAAAAGACTCTGCTAGCATGTTCCCGCATATAAATCAAACTTTCAGACCAAAGGAACAAAACTCCATCCCGCCCCTCAAACTGCCACCAGAGAAAGTCTCCCTCATCCAAGAAGCAGGCATCGAGATACACAACACCAACAAAGACACAGAGAGCAACTTCATAATATCAAAAACAACGGAAAAACTAGACATTATCGGCACCCACTTTTCCAAACCTCACACACAAAACGAACACATGGGCCGAGAACAATTAAACAGAATTATCATCGCCGAAACAAACAAACTAAAAAATAAAATAAAACAAGACATAGCGCTAAACAAAACAGTGCACATTCTCAAACGAAAACACATCAGACGACCCCAAACAGCCTGACCCAGAAATAAACTACTTTACAAACTTCAATCAACTAAGTACAATCTTCTAAACGCTAAACAACAAAAAATCCGCCGGCTTCGATGGCATCCCAAACATCTCGCTCAAACGCTTACCAAACAAAATAAAATGGTACTACACAGTACTGTTTAATAACGCGCTAAACAACACGTACTTCCCCAAAAAATGGAAAAAAGCCAAACTCATAGCCATTACAAAAAAAAATAAAGACGGTTCATCACCTGCAAACCTACGACCTATAAGCCTCCTCCCCAACATAAGCAAAGTATACGAAATGATCATAAACAACCCCCTAGCCGCCTTCTGCTCAAAAAATAAGGTAACCCCGGAAAATCAATTCGGCTTCCGCCACAAGCACTCCACAATCCACGCAATAAACAAACTTACGTCGGATATCTGCTGGGCATTTAACGCAAATCAACGAGTAGCCGTCTGCCTAATAGACCTCGAAAAAGCCTTCGACACAGTCTGGATCCCAGGGCTCACTTATAAAATGATTAAAAAGAACTTCCCTGAATACCTAATTAAAATAGTCTGGGACATGATAACAAACAAAACACTTATAATGACCGATGGCTCACACACATCAAGCAAAGAATTCTCCATAGAAAACGGTCTGCAACAAGGAACAGTAAATTCCCCGCTACTCTTCAGCATCTACAATAACGACTTACTAAAACTCTTTAACCTCAACACATCCACACATAAACGCTCCATAGCCTTCGCGGATGACCTAATCATCTACGTAACAGGCCGCAAAACCAAAACGATAAGAACAAAACTGCAAGAACTCTTTAACAAAATCAGCGATTACTATCATACATGGAAACTAAAAATTAATGCAAGCAAATGCGAAACCATTCTATTCAGACCCATGACAAGCAAAATCGGCCCAACAGAAAGGGAACACTGCAGAAAATTCCACCTAAAAGAAAAAGCAAACGAAGAGAACCTCATACCACACAAAAATTGCGTAAAATACCTAGGAGTAAATATAGATGAAAAACTAAACTACAAGCAACACATCGAAATCCAACTCTCCAAAGCCAGCAAAGCATTCTCGAATACAAAAAGATTGTTTTATTCCAGACATCTCAATAGCAAAGTAAAAATCATGTGCTACCAAACGCTAATAAGACCTATTATAACCTACGGCTGTCCAATATGGTACAACATACCAGCTTCATTAATGGAAAAAATTCGCATATTCGAGAGAAAATGCATCAGAGCTTGCTTGAGCATTTACAAATCAGAACACAGCGGATACAAAAAATACGTAAAAAACAAAAAAATATACGACTTAGCCAGCATCCACCGCATCGACTGTCACATCCTAAAACTAATAAGAAACCACTTCGTGGAAGCCGCGAAGATCAAAGAAAATAGCCTAATCTTCGGCTGCCTATTCCCAAACGACGCATACTTCAAAAATACTCTGTTAACAGGCTACATCCCCCCCGAAGCCTTTCTATACCTAGACGAAAGAAACTACCTCCAAGACCAAAATAACATCCCTATAATTTACCATATGCAAAGGAAAACAGGAATGAAATCTATACAATACGAGGAAAACCTAGATGGCCGTACTGCTGACACTAGATGGAGAGATAAAGTAATTATTCTGATTATATTAAAAATCAAAAGCAAGAAAGAATCATAGAGACAATAGTCACCTTAATAAAAAGCAAGCTAAACATTAGTTTAAACGATTGATCGCTGCCAAAATTAAAAAAGAAGAGAAAAAGCGAAGAGAAGAATTAAACGAACCATTTCGCACCGAACATGCATTTGCTAAATACACGCTGCATCCGCGCTAAACGAATTCGGAGACACGACCAGTAGAGATAGATTTTGTCGTTAACGAAATTAAACTAGACCAACCATTTCACACCAAAATATCTGTAAGATCAATCCAAATAGAGATTTGAATATTAATTGTACGTATACACTCGCATGTTATATGTTATGACATTTATAATCAACACTGTAGCTATTATTATCGAGTAAGACCTGAATAAATAATAAAATATCCCAGTCGAACCGAATAGATCCACATCAATTATGTATTTCGAGCAACTTTAATCCTCTCCCGTGCCAGTATTCCTGCACATAGCAGGTTAGCCGAAAAATGGAATTTATTTGCCAGTCACTTTAAATGGTAGTTTATCCACGAACACATAATTTATTGAAGTAAAGTCTACAGAATACAATTATTCGGAATTTTTCAACTTGAAGCACTCACTGAATGGGCAAAATCTGGGATTCCATTAAGGCTATTATAGAAAGAGCGACCCTTTGAATCAACTAGAGACCGCGTTTTGCTCCCAGAGGGGTGAACCAACCTCGTTGGTTACTATCAGTCTTCAATTAGTGACCGCGCTTAGCTTCCCGAGGGGTGAACCAACCTCGTTGGTTACTATCAGTCTTCAATTAGAGACCGCGCTTAGCTTCCCGAGGGGTGAACCAACCTCGTTGATTTCTACAAGTCGCCAACTCGAAACCGCGTTTCGCTTCACGAGGGATTAATCAACCTCGTTGACTTCTACTAGTCGCCAATTGCAACAGCACTCATAATACATCAGCACTCTTAAAATATATAAATATATAAAAAAGGGAAAAAAAATTTTTTGAAATAGTCCTTAGACTATTTCTGGTGACAGCAACTATCGTACTGATCGAAAGTTAATTTATATCTCGAATACTTTCTTTTTCGATTAAATTTAAAGGCAAACATAATTGAAAGCATCAAATTGAAAACGTAACATATCAAATTTTTGGTGGCAACGGTAGGATACGCTCACAGAGGATTAAAGTTCTTACAGTTATTGACAAAATATAAATAGAAAATATGCCGATCGCATTGGAATCATTGGTCGAGGACATGCTCTTGACGTTGACAGAAAAACTTAAAGCGTAGGATGCAAACTTTCATGTGATAACCGACATAAACACAAAACTCCATAAATTACAAGACGACTTGCCTTCACTCAAAGCAAAGATAGAAATCGAGACACCTAATAACACCGCTGTTAATTCAGCAAGAGACAACACCGATAGACGGTAGCTCACAACCAATTAAGTTAAAAGGTGCGATCTAGTCAGTACCAGTAGTCGACAGACATCGACCCTTAGTATTTCAATTTTTAAGAGTATGTGAACGCGCGCGAAACATGATTCCGCGACATCAAGAACCTCAACTGGTAAAATTATTAATGAATAAGCTTCGCGGACACGCGTTCCTCGCCGTAGAGGACAGTCAGGTAAACAGTTTGAACGATTTCGGAAACAAATTAAAAAATATGTTCGGCCCAGAGAAATCTCTTAACGAATATAAGGGAGAATAAGGAACAATATTCCAACGATCGGGAGAAGACATACTAGACTATATGGATCGTGTCAGAAATCTTAGGTTAGCAATAATGGACGGAGAAAGATGTGATTACGGCATCATTTTTCAGGATATTCAAGACACAATAGACTGGGACATAAGGGAGACCTTCGTTAAGGGACTCCCAAACGAGATATATTTGCGAGTAAAGGTAGCAGGATACCATTCTTTAGAAGACGCGTATCGCCAAACCGTTAAAGCAACACAAGAATTAAAAAGAGCAAACGACAGAACACGATATCAACATCCAACACCTCCGAACAATTACAACTGTGACAATGTTCGTCCCCCGAACAATAATAATAACATCGGGAACAACCGCCAAGATCGAATATTTATACCGCCGTTGCAAAATCGTCCAAACGCTCCGAAACAAAATACGTTAACATGTAATTATTGCAAAAAACCTGGGCATTTAATAAAAGATTGTTACACATTCAAAGCACGAGTAGACGCTGGAATAATCGTACCCTATGCATCCGAACAATCGGGAAACCGAGCACGTCCTTCGGGAGAACAGGGCGAATCTCGAAGGAACGATGCTCCGAATCGCCCAAGAGTACAGGCGGTGACAAGAAGACCAGCACCTAGCGGAGAACAGGACGAATACAATGCCTGCTGCAAAATCAAAGGAACCATTAAATACTGTGGGAAAACCATCTTGCAGCCACGCGAAGAAACAAACAGAAGGTCAAGAATTTCAAAACCAGGAGGAAAAGAAAATACAAGAATCGATGAAGAAGAAGCACCAAGAGTCGGACTCAGATTCGGACGACAACTTCTCCGGATTATTTCAATAAACTTGAACGATTCTCCAAGTACTCCAACTGCACGAATAGTCTTCCCAGACCTAAAAACTAAGACAAGTTTATTATTAGACTCCGGATCAGAAATCAATATTATTAAGAAACCTGCTTTACTCGACTCAGCGAGAATCAATGAGCAAGAATCAATTGAAATTCGAGGAATTACGGCAACGAGCTTGGTGCACTAAGGCAAACAGTAATACAGGTTGCGGGCCGTCCAGTTATTTTTCACGTAGTTGATGACTCATTGCTGATCGATCAAGACGGAATCTTAGAATCCGAATTTTTCGCAGGATGCAAAGCTTGTTTGGATTACGAGCAAAAGCATATTAAGTGGGGAAATATCTATATCCCCTTCGATACAAGAGAAAAGATAATTGTGCCGAAACGAAGTTCGGTACCATGTTCAATTAACATTGCAAATCCGGAGATAAAAGAGGGATTTATTCCCAAAATCCAGCCAATCAAGGGAGTCTATTTCGGTAATGCAGTTCTGAGGAACTATAAGGGCCGAGGATATATGAAAATAATAAATACCACATCGAGAGATTATGAATTCACTACGCCTACAATGGTAATTAAAGAATTTGAAAAACTCACTTCGCCCCCTAGCACGCCCCCTTACTACAATGTAATTCCAAAATCAAAGGAAAATAGGTTCGACAAAATAATTTAATTATTGCAACTCGAACACTTGAACAAGGAGAAGAGAAAAAACGTCGAAGAATTAATTTGGAGGAATCAAGATAGATTTCATATTCCAGGAGACACGTTGGAAGGAACCGAAATTCTAGAGCATCGAATAATTACAACGGACAATATACCGATCAATATTAACCCATTTGCATCCAAGCGCGGATTAATCCGCGCGCTGCGACTGCTTTTTATTTCAGTCGCTAAGTATTCTTCGGATGTGAGAGTTCACGTTTGATCTGTTTGTCAGCATCTCGCCTATATCAGTTTATTGTATTGACCATTTTAAAGAATTCCACAAGAAATAATATGATTTAATTTCTTATTTCTTATTTTTTTTAAATAAATAATTTTGTCTTTTTTCCTGTGTTATAAAGGATGTAAGATGCGATGTTTGCGAAGTAACATTGTTTACCAATCGTTTTAAACAGTAAATTTTCTATAAACTCCATGAAGAATTCGGATGTTATTTACTGCACCTACGACCGACCATGCGCGATGATAAGGACCAGTCTAAAGTAGAGCCATGATGCAAATGGATTAAACAGTATCGTTACCCACCTGTACATCGAGAAGAGATAAATCGCCAAATTCAAGAATTACTGGATACTGATGTCGTAGAACCATCGATATCTCCGTACAATTCTCCGTTATGGATTGTGCTGAAGAAACCAGACTCGCAAGGAAACAAACGTTGGAGATTAGTTATTGATTATAGGAAGCTTAACGATAAAACAATCGGCGATGCTTATCCACTTCGCAATATTACAGAGATATTGGATCAATTAGGAACTGCAAAATATTTTTCCACGTTTGATTTGGCATCGGGCTTCCACTACATCCGAATGGCACAGGAGGATGCTCACAAGACTACATTCTCAACACCGTACGGACACTTTAAATTCAAAAGAATGCCCTTTGGATTAAAAAATGCTCCAGCAACATTTCAATGCTTAATGAACTCAGTGCTATCAGGATTGCAAGAAGCAGAATTATTCGTCTATCTGAATGATATAGTGATTTATTCAAGATCTCTTCACGAACATGAAATTAAATTTAACAAATTAATGGAAAGATTAAGGCAAGCCAGACTACGATTACAGCCTGATAAATGTGAATTCCTACGACATGAAGTAAGTTATTTAGGGCATATAATCAGTGCAGACGGTGTAAAACCAGATCCAAAGAAGATCGAAGTAGTCTCAAAATTTCCACTACCCAAGAAAGCAAAGAATATCAAGCAATTTCTGGGACTAGCAAAATACTATAGAAGATTTATACCCAATTTTTCCAAAATCGCAAAACCATTAACACAACTATTGAAGAAAGATATTCCCTTTAAATGGTCGTAAGACCAAGAAAATGCATTTAACAATGTAAAAACAGCACTAATGACAAAATCTATTCTACAATATCCGGATTTTTCTAAACTTTTCAACCTTACGACAGACGCATCAGGATATGCAATAAGCGGCGTATTGAGTCGGAAAAGACCTACCGATAACATACGCCTCAAGACCATTAAACTCTGCTGAACGAAACGAAAAAAGGAGTGTTTGGCAATCGTCTATAGTGCAATGCACTTCCGACCGTATCTATACGGAAGAAAGTTTACTACCATAACCGACCATAAACTTTTAGTGTGGATGCATTCTATTAAGGATCCTACTTCAAGAATCTAGAAATGAAAATTAAAATTGTCGGAATTGTTTGAATTCGATATTATATACAAAGAAGGCAGAGCGAACGATAATGCGGACGCATTATTAGAAACCCCCCGGAGGCCTACCTACCAATCAGGAAGAGAGAAGAAGATTCACTGATTCGATATCCTGCCCCAAAAAGATTTGAACTAGATACGTCAACCAAGGACTCTCCCATATTCGAAGCTAAATCACGCGAATTATCGCAATACGATATACATGGAAAACAAGGAAAAACTTCTATTCGAAAATATCTTACTTTAGAAGAAACACCCATAAAATATTTTGACCAAGCATTAGCCGAAATCGATGTAAACACAAACGAGGAAGTAATCAATCGAGAAATAAAGGACATCGATACAACAAGTGAATAAGAACCCTCTATGGCAGACTCCGAACCAACTCAGCAACGAGGAAAAGACGCAAGACCTACGGTACTTACGGAACTAAAAATTTCGGAAACACAAGACTCAATTACGAGAGTGAATGATCATAAAGTAATATTCGTTGATATACAAGGCACTCCGATAGATAAAGGAGCCTTAGAAATGAAGAAAGCAGGGAAACTACCGCATTATGAAGATCTAATGTTGGAAAGAGCAAGATTGAATCAAGATTGCAGAAAATACATCATACCCCTACCCGTAAGGAAAGATCGAAATATTCCTATAACGCCAGAAAATTTATTAAATTCATTGAAATTCTTAATGGATGTAGTAAACGAAAAACAATTAACGTCCTTTAGCATTAGCAAAGGAAACTTGGAAGAAATACCCTGGCGATATACAATCAGGAAATTGAAGGAAGCATTTACGGGAAAAACCATAGATATCACCATCTGTACCGGGGAAATAATCACCCCACCAGTGGAAACACAAAGCAACATAATATGAGAAAATAACGAATCATCCGTGGCAGGACAAAAAGGAGTAACAGAAACTTATCAAGGGATACGACAACACTATTATTGGGAGAACATTACGAAAGAGATCCAAGATTACGTAAGAACATGTAAGAAATGTCAATTGAAGAAGCTCACAGACACATCAGGTAAGCGTTCGACAAAATTAGTATGGATATCGTCGGTCCATTGCCAAAGACACTAAAGGGAAATGAATATATATTAACTATTCAAAATTTATTGACAAAGTATTCGATCGGAATTCCGATGGAAGGGATCTCTCCAGCCGATATAGCGGACGTTTTCGCAAAACGATTTATTTGCCAATTCGGGTCACCGAGAGCCATTCTTACCGACCAGAGAGCAAACTTTACATCCTCGCTAATGAAGAAAGTAGCAAAGAGATTTCGCATCAAACAGTACACCACGTCGGCATACCATTCACAAAGCAACGGTTCAATCGAAAGATCCCATCATGTATTATCCGAATATCTCAAATTGTACATTGAAAATTCCAGAAACTGGGACGAATGGGTAGAATTAGCCATACTTTCTTACAATACCTCTGTACACGAAGGAACGAAATTCTCCCCGCACGAATTAGTCTTTGGGCACTTGGCCAGAGAACCTACTAGCGAAATGATAATCGAAGAGAACATGGAACCAACATATGTGGAATATCTCAGAGACCTGTTCGATAAAATCAACACCGTGCAACAAATGGCAAGAGAAAATTTGATGAAATCCAAGTTAAAGTCAAAGGAATATTACGACAGATGAATCAACCCACAAAATTTTAAAATAGGAGATCTGGAGGTATATCTACTAAAGAAACCTACTAAAGGAAAATTCTCAGATCAATATACAGGACCCCATAAAGTGTTAAAAATTTTGCAAATCCAAGACGTCAAGATTGAAGTGAAAGGGATTCCGCGAACAGTACACTTGAGCAAGTTAAAACTAGCAGACCATCGAGATAGACCACCAGAATGATTTCAAGGGGCAACGTAGTACGGTGGTATATGGTATAATACTACTTGTCGAATAATGAAGATAGCGAAAACCTAAAAGAAAGAAAGGGGAATTACTATGTATTCTAGCCTCTATTTGAATACAAAATGCGTTAATTCAATAAAATAAACAAGATATTGGAAGAGATTAAAAGAAAAGGAACCTTATAAATCAACAAGGCTTGTACGCAATTAATTATCATGAAAGAAAAAGTACATGCAGGAATTCCACAAGGATTGGATACGGATCCATTTTCGTAAAACATAACATACAACGGTCAGCTGAAACAAATGGAAAATTGCATTAATATTTAACATTTATAACAATATTAAAATTAAACTAAAAGAAGCAAGAATAATGGTCAATAATTGATCCCTGACAACAATATTTACAAGGTAACGGAACTTATGGTTGACCATTGGAAAGACTTGAAACTATTTTACTCACAGGTACGAAGATACCGAAGGTAATAAATATTGAAGTAAACAATCATAACCTAAAAAGGGGAAGAACGCTGTAAACCACCTTGGAATAGAAATTAATAATAATAAGTTTATTACTCACATCGAAAGGTATACACTAAAGCCAATACAGTTATAAGAAGTCTACTACCAAATTTAAGAGAATACTCACGGACTACTGCAGCAGATATTACCGAAACAGTCAAGACGTCAACAGGAAACTGGAAAATCAAGGAAAAATTAATGACATTATAATAAAATAATTCAACATCGATGAAACGGTCCTAGTAAACAAAAAAAGGACAGACTATTTCACTATGCGAGTACTTATGGAATATGGCGTTTTATAAGTGTGTATATATATACCTACAGACCTAGGATAAATAAAAGTACTTATAATAAGTGTTGACGATGTAATGAACCAGATGACACCAAACACGCATCGCATAATTGTTCCAAGCGGATAACACAGCATTGAAGAAATAGAACCCAAGAACCTATAAACAATAATTGAATAAACAATTTTAATTAACAATATATAGGTTAGTTCCAAAATTATACCATACAGATATAACAACAAATCACAAATACAAAGTAACGACAAACTAATAAGAAGGAAATAGAAACAGCCAATAAATATAGAAATAGGTTAGAAATTAATCACGACAGATTAACTGAGTATCAACGACAAACGTGATTAAAATAAGAAATTATTATATTGTACTAAGATATTATAGTCTTAATGTATTAAGTTGGTGTAAAGAAATAAGGTTATGTTACGTAGTAGTGACTAGTGATAACACACTATGCACATATTAAATTAAATTAATTAAGCAAATACTCTGTAAAAATAAACCACTCAAAACAAAGCAGTGAAACAGTGCTATTAATAAATTATAAATTTCAACAATAACGCAATCCACTTGCTATTATATTAAAATAACACACAGTACATGTATATACATTATAATGAACACAAAAACAATATTATTGTCGTTTCAATTTTCAATTGCACTAAATAGAGGTAAAAACATGTAACAGATAAATAATCATTCCGGTATTGAATTAAAGTTAAAAAACACCCAAAACATTCACAAGCGGCCATTTTGGAAGTAATGCTGATCGCCGCGAGCACGAAGTAGCTTTTACGCATGCGCAATGAAATACATACAATAATTATACACTAAAATAAATACAAAATAATATTAATCCCACTTTAATTATGCGGCATATACTAAAATAAAGTTACAAATAGTTAACAGATAAATAATAAATTCGACATTGATAGAAGTCATTATATACTAGAGACATTCATAAGCGGCCATTTTGGAAGTGATGCTGATCAACACGTGCATGTAGTAACTTTTGTACATTGTAAAATAAATTATATTTTCGATGAAGAAATAAATATTTAATAAAATGATAATACAAATGGAAAATTGTAACGAGAAAAAAATAATAATTAACACAATATAATACATCATTATTATATGGTAACAGGAATATTAGAAATTAATAGAGATCAGCCATGAAAAATAAACCATAAATTAAAACTTTGCAACTAATTACAATTAACCATTAAACCATTAACTATTTATAGTTGATGAACTAAGGAAAAATAATAAATAATAATTAACACAATATTGTAGTATCATAAGAAGAAATGATCAGATATCGATCAAAACAGTGTCGTCTGTCCTTCGGTTATTAGTTTATATAGATAAAAAGTCTATGTGACTAAAGTCACCTAGTTCTTGCAGAGCGTTAACAGGATGGGATTAAAGAGAGGAAAAAATAATGCTAATAGAGGGAGACGATTTGAATTCAAAGAGTTGTTGATCGAAAAGCGTTGAGCGGTTGATCGGGAGCGTTGAGCCGTTGATCGAGAAGTGAGAGTGAATCGAGAGATCAGAGTTAATCGAGGAGTCGAAAAGTAGAGTGGATAGCGTTGTCGAGTTGCAAGAGGTGTTAGCGTTGTTGAGAGTAAAGTTGTTAGTGTCACGTAAAATAAAAGGAAATTTTAAAAGAAAGAAGAAAACTTTATTTTTCCTTCGTTTATACACTTATAAGACACTTCTGAGCTCTAGCCGTGACCGTTCGAGACTGAGGCTCTTACAATCTTTTTACTTTCGGTGACATCTGTTCTCTCATTATCCCCATTACCCTGTAGGCGTACGTGACCGTTGCTACGCTTCTAGAACATTTGGTGGAAGGACCGTAAGGCCATAAATGAATCCTCAGGTACTCCGGCAATATACATTATCGCCAAGGTCGCCATGTTTTTTTTTTTATTTATTTATTTATTAAAATTCACAATTTGTCCAATTTGGACAACAAAGTTTGCGTGTGGCGAACCGCGGGGCAGAAACCGTTGAAATGTTTACTGTCGTGCCCCGTCCCAACTATTTCTTTTAAGGAGAGCTATAGAGTTACTTCCTGTCTTTGTTAGGCAAAACGTTCATCCCTTGACCGCGGCTACATTCGGTGACTGGTTGTCGCCTCGAGCCCGAGCTCACTATCACAAATCTTAAATAATACAGTCAGATCGAATGACAATTTCCTATTATTAGTTTTACAGTACTAAGGGGTCTTCCCAAAGTTCCAAAGGGAAGGTTCCGGTGTTCTTTCATCTCCGACATATATATTTTAAGAGTGCTGATGTATTATGAGTGCTGTTGCAATTGGCGACTAGTAGAAGCCAACGAGGTTGGCTCACCCCTCTCTGGAAGCTAAGCGCGGTCTCTAGTTGAAGACTGATAGTAACCAACGAGGTTAGTTCACCCATCTGGGAGCAAAATGCGGTCTCTAGTTAATTCAAAGGGTCGCACTTTCTATAACAACCTTAATGGAATCCCAGATTTCGTCCATTCAGTGAGTTCAAGTTGAAAAATTCCGAATAATTGTATTCTCTAGACTTTATTTCAATAAATTATGTATTCGTGGGTAGCGTTAACTAGCGTTCAAAGCGATTGGCAAATAAATTCCACTTTTCGGCTAACCTGCGGCTAACCAGGGAGAGGATTGAAGTTGTTCGGAATAAATAATTGGTGTGGAGGTACGGACTTATTCGGTTCGACTGTTATATGTTATTATTTATTCAGGTCTTACTCGATAATAATAGCTACATTGTTGATTATAAATATCATAACATACAACATGCGAGTGTATACGTACAATTAATATTCAAATCTCTATTTGGATTGATCTTACAGATATTTTGGTGTGAAATGGTTGGTCTAGTTTAATTTCGTTAACGACAAAATCTATCTCTACTGGTCGTGTAAATTCGATCAATTGCGGGGAGATGCAATCGGGGAAACACGTCAACGGGAGTCGTAAATTCCCGTTACGATTATAATAATCGACGCAGCGAACAGATCGATCCCCTGATATCCGTTGAGATAATCCGTTGAATTGGTATAACTGCGATTAACAGGGTTATAAAATATATATTTCCCACAACTTTACACGGATGAGTTTACGCCGTTGCTTAAGATACAGGTTTTATTATTTATTTATTAAAATTCACAATTTGTCCAATTTGGACATTTGGTGGAATTTTTTAACGGTTAAATTAGCATGTTGGTGGCTACCCCCAGCGGGGTACCATCCTCGTGTTTGTTAGGTTATGTCCTTTATAAGGTCTGCTGGGTGCTTCCTTTTTAGTCTTCTGTCCATATTTGTGATTTTGTATGTTTCCGCAGCTAGCCGGTTTATGTGTGTTGCTATTCTTAATTTGTATTTCTCGGAGTATCTGTTGATTTCTTCCTTGACCGTTGGCATTCCCAGGTCCCTTCGTATATCTTCGTTTCTGACGTACCAAGGTCCGTTTACTATTGTCCTGAGGATTTTAGCCTGTATTACCTCTATTTTGTTTATATGGCTCATTGCTGCCGTCCCCCATAGTGGTATTCCGTACGTCCAGATTGGTTTTATGATCGTTTTATATATTTTTAACTTGTTTTCTGTGCTTAGTTTGGATTTTCGGCTTGTTAGCCAATGCATTTGTCTTCTTGTTTTCTGTATTTTTTCTACTATTGATTTGATGTGTAGTTTCCAGGTGAGTTTTTGATCTAAGTGGAGTCCTAGGTATTTGACATGCTTTGTTTGCGTTATATGCGTGCCGTTCAATAGGATGTTTGGTGGTATCTTTTTCCGTAGCGTGAATGTAATATGGTTGCATTCATTGGGGTTTGCTTTTATTTGTTTTTCTTGTAGCCAATTTTCTATTTTTACGATGTGTTCTTGTAGTATTTTGACTGCCGTTTCTGGGTTAGTATGCCTGACTAGTATAGCTGTGTCGTCCGCGAATGTCAATACTGTGCTGTTGGTAGTTGTTGGTATGTTCGCCGTGTATAATGTGTATAGGATTGGGCCTAAGACGCTTCCTTGTGGTACCCCGGCCTTGATGCCTTTAACTTGAGAATGTGTGTCCTTGATTTTTATTACGAAGGTTCTGCAGCTTAGGTAGGATTTTATTAAGTGGTGTATTTGCTCCGGGAATTGTTTCCTAATTGTTTGTAGTAGACTTTCATGGTTAATTTTTTCGAATGCTTTCTCTATGTCTATGAAGAGGGCTGTGCAGTATTCCTTGTTTTCTAGTGCTACTATTATTTCGTTTATAAGCCTGTGCATTTGCTCTATCGTGGAGTGTTTGTTTCTGAAACCAAATTGGTGATCCGGTATTAGTTTTTTTGTCTCTATTATTGGTTTTATGCGGTCGTATATTATCTTTTCCAGTATTTTGGAAAATACTGGAAGCAGTGATATTGGTCTGTAAGATGCAGTTTGGTGCGGGTCTTTGCCTGGTTTATGTAACATTTTGATCTGTGCTAATTTCCATGGTTTGGGGAAGTATTGAATTCTTAGAATTGCGTTGAATATTACTGTTATTAGTCTTATTGCTTTTGGCGGAAGGTTTTTTAAGATTTTACCATTAATTAGGTCGATTCCTGGCGCTTTGTTGTTCTTTGTTTTATCAATTATGTTTCTAATTTCTTGTGCCGATGTTTTAGGTATGGTGTATTCCTTGTCGGCTGTGGTAGCAGTGGTTTGTGGATCCTCCTCCGTATGACTTTTGAGGTTGCTGTTGTTGGTAATGTGTGGTGTGAATGTGTTGTAGAGGTGGTTGGAGAATTCTTCAGCTTGTTCTTCGTTGCTTCTTGCCCATGTGTTATCTGCTTTTCTGATTGCCGGGACGGGTATTATTGGCTTCCTTATTTTTTTCGTGGCTTTCCATAGTGAATAGTTGGTGTTCTCGTGTGTGGAGAGTGTCCCTATGAACTTTGCGAATTCGTTATCGTTGTGCTCCTTTATTTTGTTTTTTATTTCCTTTGCAAGTTTGTTTAAGTGTTTTTTGTTTTCTCGGGTTCTGTATTTTTGCCATTTTGCTTTTGCTTTTCTTTTTTCTTTGATTTTGTCGAGTATTTCTTGCGGGATTGTTATTGTTTGTCTGCTGGTTGGTTCGGGAGTAGTGGTTGTCCTTGCTGCTTCCTGAATAGTTGCTGTCAATGTTGCTACTGCCTGTTCTATGTGTTCAGGAGTTTTTAACGGGATGTTGCAGTTTATTTTGCTTTCTATTATTTCTTTGAAAGTTTGCCATTTGTTGGTTTTATTGCATAGTGTTTCTGGTTTGCTATAGTGAATTGGTTTGTTTCCGTATTCAATTATTATGGGTGTATGATCGGAGCTGAGCTCGAGGTTGGGTGTTATTTTTAGTTTATTTGTGTTTAATCCCCTTGTAACTGCAAAGTCCAGAAGATCTGGTTTTTTGTTCAGGTCAGTCGGCCAATGTGTCGGTGTTCCTGTGGATAATATATTGAGGTTATTATTTCTAATGTATTTTTCCAGTGTTCTACCTCGAGGTGTAATGTTTCTTGACCCCCACAGCGTGTGCTTTGAGTTGTAGTCTCCCGCTGCGATGTACTTGTCCCCTAGGTCCTGGAAGTATTCTTCCCACATTTGTGTTGTTATTTTGTGTCGCGGAGGCACGTATACTGCTGACAACTGGAAGTAGTTGCTGCTAGTTTGAACTGTAACAGTGGTTGCTTGTAAATATTCTTTGTTAACTTGGCTGTGTAGATAATGTTTGATATCGTTTCTGGCTATCACTGCTGTCCCTCCGTGAGCTTTTCCTGAGGGGTGTTTGGTATCATATATGGTGTAGTATGGTATTTTCAAATAGCTTTTTGTAGTGAAGTGTGTTTCTGAGACAAGTAGTATGTCTATATTATTATTGTATATGAATGTTTTAGTTTCGAGGGCCCGTTGTTGTAGGCCGTTTGAGTTCCAGGCTGCTATTTTTAGAGTGTCCGTTTTTATTTTTTGCTTAGCACGTTTGTAATTAGTTGTAGCATGACTGTGATTTGTTGGGTTTGCTGTTTGAGTATTGCGTTTTGTTCGCTTATCATTCTGGTTAGCATTTCGGTGTTCTTTATGGATTGTTTGAGCAGTTCTTTGATTTCTGCAGTGTCGTTGTTACTATTGCTGTGGTATTGGTTATGTGTGTGTGTTGGTTGGCTGGTTACTTGAGCATAGCTTAGACCACCAATGGTGTTGGTGCTGATAGGTTTGGTGTTTATTGCTTGCTCTGTATTTGGTAATATTTCAGGTTTTGTGCTGTCATGATGGGCTTGTGTGTTAGTGCTTGTCCTGCTTCGTAGGGGCGGGAACAGTTTTCGTTGTAGTTGTTTTCTTACTTCACAGCCTTTATAGCTGGCTGGGTGGTTTCCGTTACAGTTGAAGCATTTAACTTTTTCTATTTTTCCTGAATATGGGCAGTGTGCAGTTAAGTGATTTTTTGCGCACTTGACGCAGGCTGGGCTTCTGTTGCAGTTGTTTTTAGTGTGTCCGTATTGTTGACACCGCATCCATTGAGGTATATCTTTTTTGTGTCGTGGTGGTTTGACTGTTACTATTGTGTTTAGTATTTGTTTGATATCATATATTTCCTTGTTATTGTTTCTGGGTTCAAGTTCTATTAAGAATAGTGGTAGTGGTTGCTTTGTGTCGAATCTTGTTATATTGTTTATTGTTCTTGTTTGATGTCCAATTTTAGCTAACTCATCGCTTAGTTTATGTATGCTGGTTTTAGGATGCAATCCTCTTATGACAATTTTATAGCTCCTTTCAGTTTTAAGCTGATACGTGTGGTAGATAGCATTTTTTTCTTTTAATGCTTTTATAACTTTCCTAAATGTTTCTGGTGTGTTTGTTTGTATTTTTACTTGTTCCAATTTTGTTTGCTTTATTGTGTAGTTGTTTTTCTCATCGAGATTATTTAGTAGATCGATGAGCGGGTCTATTATTTGGGCCTCAACAAAGATTGGTGGTGGTTTGATTGTTACAATTAGTTCCATATTAAACAATCATCGTTTTCTGTCTCATTAATATCTGCATAACTAATAAATAAATTACAAATAATAAATAGTATCGAAAGGAATTTTATACCTAAAGTTTCCGCGATACTACAATATAATACATTATTATGTTGTAACAAGAATATAAAAATTAATAGAGTTCAGCCATGAGAAATAAAAAAATAAATCTAAATTTTACGACTAATTGCAATTAACTATTAACTATTCACGATTGATGAATTAATGGAGAATGAAAAAAATTTTTTTTGCGTGCGTGTAGAGAATGGACTGCGAATTTTACAAACAAACAAAGGCACGATCAGTCAAATTTCCGGAGAAAAGAGGAAGGGTGTTACGTCCCGCGCTCCGCACGTGCCGTAACGAAAAAACGAAAAAACTATAATATACAAATAGCGCGAGTGACGATTCGAACACACACAACGAACGTGTCACGTAATAAATGACGAGGTATTATAAAAAGGCGAATGCTTTATTAATGCGACAATGTTATAATTCATTTGTAGGGTACAGACTGACTTACTGACTAAAGGACTGGGGTTTTTATCTCTTCATTATGATTCACATATCTTATGTGTGGGAGTCCGGTTAATGTCCAATGGATATATATCCTATTATTTGAAACCTAGTGAGACCCCAAGTTTTAATTTGTGTCTTTCTGTACGAAAAAGTTAATCGGTTGGCCCTATCTTCTATTTGATTCAAGGTATTAGTATAACCGTTTAAGTTGCTCATTACATTAGGAGTCTTTTCTAGGGTATCAAGCATTGAGGATAAATCTACGTTATTAGTTATATTTATAGTTTTGATCTTAATATCGTAAGAAATGCTCTTAGGGTTGCCATTGATTTTCATATGGTTGTCTCCATACAATATATCTACAGTTATTTTAGTTTTCAACAGAGAGGGTTGTTTCAGTTTGACAATTTGATGTCCTTTTTTAGAGAATATATTGAGTTCTATTGGTTTTTCTGGTATGGCTATGTAGTGATTTTTGTTTTTGAGTGGTATAAAAGTTATTTCTACGATCTTATAGACTGTGAATTTACAAAATCTCATGGTATTGTCTACACTAATTATTTCGGATGCGCAATCATGGTTTGAAGGTCTATCATGTATGGGTTGAGTTTATTTGCAAATATACAATTCGTGTTTGATTCGACATTGCTTGCCCAAATACATCTGGTCTACATTCATATAAGTTAATCCTGAGGTGAAAAATATTGGATGTTCGACTTTTGGGTCTCTGTTATGTGTTTTTCTAACGTATCAATGTGGTTAAATATATCGCTTACATCTATTCCTATATATACGTTAACTTTTTCATTATACAAATAGGCTCTAGATATTTTCTCGTGAAAAATCGCTTCATTTTCGATCGGTATTAATTCCAATCCGGGCACGAGGGTTGTGCATGAGATGAGCGTCCTGAAAAGTATGGTTTAATTCTGTTACCATGTATCTTCTTAATTTGGTTATTCGTTAAAATTTCGTAATAAGGAGTCATAGCTTTTTCGATGTGGTAAGGACCTAACCATTCATCGTCCAATTTATCTGTTTTGTGATCATTATGTACAAGAACTGCGTCTCCTTCTTTAAATACCATTTGTGTTTTAATGATTTTTCTTTGTTGGTCTCGCATATAGCGTTTTCTACTTTGTTCAAGTGTTTGTCTAGCTAGTGTTTTGTATTTGTCCAATTGTTTTTGCCATAGTGCAAACATTTCTTCATACGTGTAGTTGGAGATTCTGTATATTGAGGATGGGAAGTTAGCTTTTCGTTCAAAGGTTAGTTCAAAAGGTGAAAAACCGGTTGCATCGTGTATTGCTGTGTTATATCCTAAGCATATGAAGTTTAATACTTCGTCCCATTCTTTGTCTGAGTCGTTTAGACTTGTCCGTATCGTGTGTCGTTCCATTATCGCTTTTCTTTCCGTAGATGAATTTATCGGCTTTGGTTGTGCTGTGTTGACTTCCGCAATTGGTTGATTCACTGTTCATCCTCTTATTATGTTTTCGTTGCGTTCGATTTCCCCTATAAATAACTTTGCCTCGAAAGCTGTATCTTGTGCTTCTTGGAGGTTCTTCGGTCTTGTAGCCGATATGCGTATCTCTATTTCGGGTTTCAAATTCAGAATGAAGACTTTGGCGGCTCGTTCAGTTTCAAGATCTATAGCAACTGCTCGACGTATTGGATCGCGAATTTCGTGTTGAAGTGCATATATTAATTCGTTGAGGTTGTGTCGGAACCTCTTCACATAACTGTACCGATTCGTTAAAGTTTTGTCGCGTATGTTGCAGTTTATTACGAGCTCCATTAGATATAATACTCACGGATACGAATTTCCTGAGGTTTTCGAACAGGTCTTCATAGTTCTCGATTTCAATGTGGCGGATACTGCGTTCTGCTTCTCCGATGATTTTTTATGTTAAGATTAGGCGTAATAATGCACGTTTTTCTCGACATTGGGCTCGAGCTTCTCTTACCCGTTTAATAATGTCTTCTACTTCTATATCGTCTCGTCCATTGAGTGTAGGAATAAACTATAGGCAGGTTTTTGCATTGTACCTGGAATCATTATAATCTACTGCTTCTTCTTCACTGTCCACATTGTCCGTTTCGTTAGGTTTTGTTTCGGACCTTTTAGGTCGCTTTTTCTGAATAGTGCCGGTACTAGCGTCTTCAGTTATAATGGAGTTGAATTCAGATGTGGCAACTGACTGAGTTCCTACCTCTAGTCTAGCGATTCTCTTACCTAAGATTTCAACTTCTCTAACGCGTTGTTGACTTTCATCGCGTGTTAGTTTATGCATGCTATTTAAACCTAGTTCGTGTCCTTCGCTCTGTTTTGCATAGCGTCTAGTATGGCTCAAATACTTGGATTCACACCTGTAGCCATAGAGCTAACAGAAGATGTATCTTCTGATCTTTTGCTCATAGTAGTTATTATACTGTCGTCGGAGTCTGTACTATTGAAGCTGTTGCGACGAGTACGATACTGTTTAAAATAATCCAGTCTTCCTGGGCATTTTTCTTTTCCTGAATGTTGCTCTGATCAGTTTCAGTTTTGGTGATGACCATAGTCCGCTTTCCGTGGAAGTCGATTTCACGCAAAGTGAGCTGATCTATGCAGAGGTCCGCTGATCCTTCAATCTTCAATGATGCACGTATGCTGAAATTGTGATTTCGTTTTCACTGAAGCGAATGGATCCTGGCAGGACCGCCAAAATGTCACGTAATAAATGACGAAGTGTTAAAAAAAAGGCGACTATAAAGCAATAGCTCCATTCGTATACTTTATTAATATTACAACTCAATTGTAAAATACAGACTGAACTAGGGCTGGCTGCAGTCTCGGCTTATATATGTTTTAATGTGATGATGTTAAGGGGCTCGGTGTTGGTTATGATGTGGAAAAGTGTATGAAGGTCGGGGGTAAATGCTTTATCTATGATGTAGACTAAGGTGTAGGCTATGATGATAAGGCGGTGATGTGTCCAAAGCAGTGCAAAGCCCAGAGGTCGGTGTCTTATCGATGATGTGCGTTGCGATGTGATTGATGTCACAACTACATCGTCTTGAATTGTTCACGTATCTCTTAGATTTCTTCTTCCCCTTCTTCTTCGTCCCCTTGCGCTAGGAAACACAAAAATATCAGGAAGGAAATAAATGTCAACCAAAGAACGAGCAAGGAACAAATTCAGAATTTAAAGTACATACTTCTACAACTGGATCAGATGCCAAAGACGTCGAAGCGTCAACATTCATAATTCAAGAAAACCGGAACGCGTATAAAAACGAATGTACGCGAAACTTTTTATCCACTATACACCCTTTTATACACTATACACCCACGAAATAATTAACTAATTCACACAAATATTCAGAGGAGGAAGAACGCGAAGTAACACGTGCCGCACGATCAAGAGCCGGCAAAACAATAGACGGCCATTGGCGTGCATCGCTCAGCACGTGCGACCCAATCCCATGATTCCACAATCAGGTGACGGATTCTCATACAGTATCAGTAGGAAACTAAGAGATCAAGGACACATTTACCAGCGGCATCAGCAGGAAAGGTTCCAGAAGCATCGCAGACGCAACCTCTGCAAAAGATAAACCATTACCATACCTACATTTTATCACACACACTGAATGTTCCCATCAGCATCGGAAAAAATAGAAGAAATCAGGATACGTCGTAAACAGGATAACCAAGAAGACGAAAACTTCAGCAGAAGATAAGCGGCATCCACGTTTTCTCAAATAATACCAAAAGGAATATGAGAATTTAAGACACGGCGTAAACAAGATAACTTAGAAAACGAAAATTTAGCTAAAACTAGTAATTATGATATTCACATTTTATCACATAGTAGCGTTATGATCCCCATGGGACGATCTGTCACGTGACAATTATTTTTAAGAGATAAATCAGAATAGTGACTAAGGATAGTTAGTTACCTTTCGCGAATCAAAGCGTTCACATGGCAGTCGAATATCAGTTTGAAAATCCAAATGTCCACTATCAATTAAAAATCAGAGTACCATCGCACAGCCAGTTGTCTATAAACCAAAACAAAGTTAGTAAGTCCTTCTTTAATAATTACTGTAGCGGCACTCGACAACAAATACCGCTACACGACACTAACTAACACGGACACGGTAGCGAAGTGGTTAGCGCTCTAGGTTTCGAACGTTCGGGACCCGGGTTCGATTCCCGGCGCCCGTGATCCTATTTTCCTACCACGCATCAAAATAAAAAGAATAATTAGCAGCGTTCCAGCAGCGACATCTACAGCCGGCAACTACTACTATCACCGACGACAACCTAACGCTATACACGCCTCAACTGGTGACCCCGACGTGATCTTTTTTTAGTGTAAGAGGTGACAGTGATAGACCAGTCGCGGTGTGAACAGTAGTGTCCGCAAATCGTACTATGGAAAAGGAGAGCAGACCAACCCCAGCCGGCGCTTCGTTGCGCGTGCCGCCATTTATGCCTACGAAGGCCGGGCTCTGGTTTTCGATCCTAGAGATGTATTTCGGCGTAGCCGGCATTAGCCACGAGGGCGAAAAAGCCGTAGCCCTCATGGGATTCCTCGACCCACAATATCTCGCAAAGATAGAGGATGCCGTCACCAACCTCCCCGCCACCGGCCAGTATGAGAAACTGAAAAGTGAGCTAATCCGCGTCCTGACAGAATCGGACAGCGCCAAGGTTGAAAGGTTAGTCGAACGCGAAGAGATGGGCGACAGAAAGCCCTCACAGTTTTACAATGACCTAAAGAAACTAGCCAGCCCGCTCGCGTCCGACGAGTTCATCCTAAACCTGTGGAGGAACCGCCTCCCAGACCGTATCAGGGAAGTCCTGGCTGCAGTTGACGATACGAGCATAGAAAAGCTGACCAGGACCGCGGATAGAATCGACGAGGCGTACGACCGCCACGGCCACCGCGCGCATAGGGTGGGCGCAGTCGCCGAGCCACTGGCATCATACGAAGATAAAACCGATGCACTGGCCGCCGCGTTAACCAGCAGGGTGCTAGACGGAATTAAGGCCATGAGAATCGACGAGCATCGTCGACCACGAAGACGCTCGAATTCTCTCACCCGACCCCGCCGCCGTTCGCGTTCGCGAGATAACCCGCGCCAGGACGGAATGTGCTTCTATCATGCGAGGTTTGGCGATCGCGCCAGGAAATGTAACGCCCCTTGTAAGTGGAAGTCGGGAAACGACACCAGCCGTCCGTAAAAGCGGCAAACGACAACGGCTTGGGATCTCGCCGCATCTTTGTTTTGGACCAGAGAACGAAGACTTCATTCTTAGTTGACACCGGTGCTGATATCAGCGTTTATCCCCGAAGCAGGCTATCCACGGACGTAAAGAAAACAGCGTATGAACTATTCGCTGCCAATGGAACGCGCATCGCAACGTACGGCACTTTAGCGATGGAGCTAAACCTGTCCTTACGCAGAGCATTCAGGTGGAACTTTATGGTAGCCGATGTGCAAACCCCCATCATCGGCATGGACTTCCTAAGCCATTACGGGTTGCTCGTGGATGCGCGAAACAAAAGCCTCACCGACACGGCAACTCGAATGTCATCGAGGGGATACACCGACACGACAGACCAAGTGTCCGTTAAGACCATTATCGGCGAATCACCATATCACCAACTCCTGGCAGAATTCCCGGACCTCACCCGCCCACCGATTTTTGGAAAAGAGAAGACTCGACACGGTGTGGTACACCACATCGAAACTACGCCTGGCCCGCCGGTCTACAACAAACCCCGCCGTCTTGCACCTGATCGACTTAAACAGGTAAAGGAGGAATTCGAGCTCATGATCGAGCAGGGCGTGATGCGACCATCGAAAAGCCCGTGGGCATCACCTCTGCACGTAGTGCCGAAAAAGGACGGAAACCTGCGACCATGCGGCGACTACCGTGCGTTGAACGCCCGCACCGTACCCGACAGGTACTCACCGCCGCATATCGAAGACTTCGCGCATCATCTCCACGGTAAGCGTATCTTCTCAAAGATCGATCTCGTCCGCGCGTACCATCAAATTCCGATTGCGCCCGAGGACATCGAAAAAACCGCGATAGCAACACCGTTCGGTCTTTTCGAAGCAACAAACATGATGTTTGGACTTCGGAACGCCGCGCAAACATGTCAGCGATTCGTCGACGAAATCACACGTGGACTCGATTTCGTCTACGCGTACATCGATGATTTTCTTATAGCATCGGACGACGATGGTCAACATCGCGAACATCTGAAAATTCTGTTCAACCGCCTCAATAATTACGGCGTCGTGATAAACCCCACGAAATGCGAATTCGGCGTGCACGAAATTACTTTCCTCGGATACTCGGTAAACTCCGACGGAATTAAACCGCCGCCCGAACGCGTCGAAGCGATTATGAAATTGTCGAAACCCGCGAACGCTAAGCAGCTACGTAGGTACCTCGGTATGATAAACTTCTACCGACGTTTTATACCGGGGGCCGCAAAAACATTCAAACCGCTCAATGATTTGTTAAAAGGCGCGAAAAAGGGCAACGCGCCCATAGAGTGGTCGGAACAGTCGGAAAACAGCTTTCGCGAATCGCAACGAGCTCTCGCGGATGCCACGATGCTGGCGCATCCGATACCAGGTGCGCCTATCAGCCTCTCGGTAGATGCGTCCGACTACGCAGTGGGAGCGGTATTACAACAACACGCGAATAGCGAATTGCAACCGCTAGGGTTCGCAACGAAATCTCTGACCCCTGCGCAGCAAAAATATAGCGCGTACGATCGCGAACTACTTGCAATATACACCGCAATCAAACACTTCCGACACGCTTTAGAAGGTAGAAACTTCGTAATATATACTGACCACAAACCTCTTACCTACGCGTTCAGACAAAAGTTAGAAAAGTGTTCGCCGCGACAATTTCGATACCTAGACTACATCGGTCAATTCAGCACCGATATACGTTACATAAAGGGGCTAGATAATAATGTAGCCGACGCTCTGTCACGCATCGAAGCAATAGGGAAGGCCGTGGACCATCAAACTCTCGCCGCCGCGCAAGAAAACGACAACGAACTAAGCGATATCGTCAACTCCGGTACAACCGCGTTACGGTTAAAGAAGATACGCTTTCCTGGACACGACGCAGAAATATATTGCGACGTATCAGCCGATATCGTAAGACCGTACGTACCGAAATCCTTGCGGCGCGACATATTCAATTCACTCCACGGACTTTCCCACCCAGGGATACGTGCCACGCAAAAGTTGGTGACGTCGCGTTTCATTTGACCGTCCATAAACAAAGATTGCCGGACTTGGGCACGGCAATGTATCCCGTGTCAACGATGCAAAGTCACCAGGCACGTATCCTCACCCGTCGGAACGTTCGAAACAACAGCAGGCCGGTTCGAGCACGTACACATAGACATTATCGCGATGCAATATTCGCAAGGCTACCGATATTGTCTAACGTGCATCGACCGTTTCTCGCGTTGGCCTGAAGCCATCCCCATCGCCGACATGGAAGCGACAACCGTTGCCTCGGCCCTCCTTTCTACATGGATAGCTCGTTTTGGCGTGCCTGCAAAAATAACAACCGACCAAGGACGCCAATTCGAATCAAACTTATTTAACGAACTGTGCCGGTTGCTCGGCATTAAGCATCTACGCACGACAGCCTATCACCCCGCGTCCAACGGGATAGTAGAGCGTTTACATCGGCAATTAAAAGCAGCAATAAAATGTCACAATACGAGCAACTGGGTAGAAATCCTACCAATTGTTTTACTTGGCATAAGAACAGCTATCAAGGAGGACCTGAACGCAACGGCCGCTGAAATGGTTTACGGCACCGGCATACGATTGCCGACAGAATTTTTCGCACCGACAAAGCAACAGCCCAACTCGGAATTCGCGAATCGTTTAAAGGAGCGAATTGAGAAAATCAGGCCTCGTTCGATTACGCGACACGGCGACAAAAAAAACTTTCGTGTTCCGCGAGCTCGAAACATCACCATACGTATTCGTACGCCACGACGCGAGCGGTGGCCCGTTACAACCGCCTTACGACGGACCTTATCAGGTTATACAGCGTGGAACAAAGACCTTCACCGTCAAAATAAACAACAAAAACGTAATAGTCTCCATAGATCGTTTGAAACCCGCTTTTATTGTATCAGACGACATTGAACAACAGCAACTAGAAACCAGCGCAGAAACCCTCGTTATGTTTATACCGCGTAAAACCACAACTACGCAAAACGCCGAGCAGGCACAGCAAAGCGAAGATGACTCAGGAGTTCATCACACCACGCGCGCGGGCAGGAAAGTTCGCTTTCCTGATCGCTTTCAGGCGGGTCTGCGATAAGGTAATAGGTCATAACTACCTGCGAGATGTAAGAAAAAAGATAAACGTTGTCACTGGTAAGGGGGTACTGTAGCGGCACTCGACAGCAAACTTTCCAACGGTTTCTGTCCCGTGCCTCGCTACACAAAGACTTTACCTTGCGAACAGATGATTGCCAGATGTCGATACACTCTCTCCGAATATTTACAGCGAGCCTAAGGACCCGCTATAAATCTTAGGATCCATGCAGCTAAGATTCTCTAAAGGAACAGATAGTCTTTGTCTCAATAGTCCCTACACATACCACCCACTACGGAAATCTGCTTTTCCTCACGTACGACGCTCCTCGGCAACTTTCTCTCAAGGGCAGTTGCCATCTCTTTCCAACCACCAACTCACGATTTAGCCAATTAACAACGACGTCCATTTCCCTCACTCTCAGAACTAACGCTTTCCTTAACGAATCCGATGATTCCGTATCCTTAGACACACCCAAGCACAGTTTTCCTAAGGAGCATCATCGCGACACAAATTCATTCTATTCTGTTCTATCGCGAGTCGCGAGGCAAGTTGGAAGACGCCGATCTGAATTGTCCGCCGGCAGTCGTACGTAATAGCGAATCGGAATTCCTCGACATCTGTGCAATCGTCTCGACTCGAACCACCGCGTAAAGTATCGCGCCGAGCTTGAACTTGTAATCTCGAACCGATATCTGTATCGTGCTTTCGGCGCGCTAGTGTATACCACAGACATAGCAAATAAATTGTTATTATTAACGACACGAGTGATTCTTCTAGACCTATCACGCCCATCACCTCAAACTGGTGACCCCGACGTGATAGACAACAAAAACAGAGGCGTGACCATGGTAGCACTACCGAGCCTTCTATCATCGCGAATCTAAGTCTGTGGCAAGCTGGATCTTCCGCTATGACGAACACGGAGCAGCGGCCCTTCCTTCAGTAAAAACCTCGACACCTCACCTCCAAACGGGCGGGCAAATAAACAGGTGACTGGGCACGAGACGACTGCGAGGGACAGAGGCCTACAACCGTGCACACCGTACCGACAGGATCCACCGCCACATCGGAGACATCGCGCAACGTCGGCACGGGCTCTTGACAACAATCGGCTGACGCTTTACTACATTAAAAATTATAACGTTATCTCTGGTAAGTGTTACACCGTCACTCTGCCGGTTTGTCTTATAAATAATTGTCTCGATCGAAATTAAGTTAACAAAATTTATAAGTATTAACAAGCGAGTTACTAAACATTCAATAGAAGTGTTTGCAGGTCGTTTGGCCAGTTTGTCTACCAAATAGTCGTTTTAATCGAAATTTACAAGTGTTAATTATAATTGTCTCGATCAAAATCAGTTTACTAAAAGTGTTAAGTATTAACAAGAATTACAAATTTTCCAATAAAGAGCGATTATACCTTCACTCTGTCAGTCTGTCTCAATCGAAATTTGTAAGTACTAATTACAGTTACCAATTTTTCAATAAAAGTGCATTACACCGTCACTCTGTCAGTTGTCTAGAATAATTGTTTCGAACGAAATTTATAAGTGCTAACTACGAATATTGTCCAAACGAAATAAGTGCCAAAGTTCGATTAACCGCCGAATTATATGATAGAACACGATTGACCTCGCATGCACTTAAGCCGAGAATTTTAAAAGTTTGTATTCTCTTCTCTGATAACTTCGCAATTGTACGATATTTAAAATCGGAATAAAAGTATCCGTCGGCAGTTACAATTAACGAATAAGAATATCAAACATACGGCTAACGTGGATTTTGCCCAAGACATTTTGTATACGCAACGATTGTTTGCTGTATTAACTAATGATCTGACAGAGCCGAACGTTGCGCTGATTACGGCGTTTTCAATCATAGAAAACATCTATGGTTTTCGTTTTTCTCTTCCCACTGTTAGCACATATCGCTCATCTTTGGGCGAGACCTACGAAGCCACACTGGCTATCCACAGAAAACACCGTCGACCAATTGACATATTCATTCTTGCTTAGGATTTCACAAGATTGTTAAGAATAAAACAATTGTTTCTAAACGTTGAACTATTAAAATAAACAATTATTTGCTGTGTTAATCTGTGACAACGGTGCTTTCAATCCATTGAAGGCACTCTCGGATTTTCGCACTCCTCCCCCCACTGCTAGCACATATCGCTCATCTTTGGGCAAGGCTTGCGAAACCGCACAGGTCCCACACAGAGAAAAACATCAATTTCATTCTGATTAAATTAAAAATCAAAAGCAAGAAAGAATCATAGAGACAATAGTCACCTTAGTAGAAAGCAATCTGAAAATTAGTTTAAACGATTGGTCGCTGCCGAAATTGAAAGGGAAGAGAAAAGGCGAAGAGAAGAATTAAACGAGCCATTTCGCACCGAAAATACATTTGCTAAATACATGCTGCAAAAGCGCTAAATAAATTCAGAGACACGACATGTTACGTCGCGTGAAATGGTTCACACGACGTCCTTCATTGTCTGACCGTCAAGGCCCAAGCACCATTAGAGAGACCCTCAATAAACCTAAGGGACCACCATAAACCGAGTCTTATTAGCTTGCAAGAACTTTTAATCCTGCAAGTATTTTCGGTTTATAGATGGTACATAAAACAGTCATTAGGTCTATTGTACGTTCTTACAAATTACGGAGAAAGCAGATAGTTATCTAATGGGAAAAACCGAATAGTTGCCTAACGGAAAAGCTGTTTTCTCTCGTAAAACAATGTCGCCATGAGCCACGTTGATAAGAGGCTTCTTCATATTTTCATATCTAATGTTGGTCATAACCAATCGGCATCGCGGATCGTAACCCTTACTTTCCTAACTAAAAGTGTGAGCAACGAATCCGCGTTCTTAGTTCAAAGGGCACACCCTTACCGAGCTTTCCTCCGTAATCACACAAGAATGAAATTCAGTGCTTCTGCGACAACAGGAGGGTCACTCCTGCTCGGACAGCCGAGGAGGACGGACGTGTCTAGACGGTCGTCCTCTCCAGGTATAAGTGAATAGTGAAAAAGTGCTCCAAAGTAATAGTGCTGCAAAGTGATAGTGAGGAGGAAATAAATTAACAATGCAGATACCAACTATAAACATAGCAACAAAAGGAGAAACATATTATATAAAAACCAAACAAATTAACATGGAGACAGAAGAAACAAATGAGCATCAGGGACAGGAAGATAGCAATTCAGAACATGAAAGATACTACCAGGACGAAAGCTGGAAGCCAGTGAAGGCTAACAAAAAACGCAAAACAACCACAGACATAAGTGCCATAGGAAACCCAGTTACAGAAAAGCAGCGATGGCTGCAAGAATTACCATTAAGTAACTCCTTCAACTCACTAACGGAAGAAATAGACGCTGACCCCGCAAATAAAACCACTATCCAAACAAACCATATTACAAAACCACCACCAATCTTTGTTGAGGCCCAAATAATAGACCCGCTCATCGATCTACTAAATAATCTAGATGAGAAAAACAACTATACAATAAAGCAAACAAAATTGGAACAAGTAAAAATACAAACAAACACACCAGAAACATTTAGGAAAGTTATAAAAGCATTAAAAGAAAAAAATGCTATCTACCACACGTATCAGCTTAAAACTGAAAGGAGCTATAAAATTGTCATAAGAGGATTGCATCCTAAAACCAGCATACATAAACTAAGCGATGAGTTAGCTAAAATTGGACATCAAACAAGAACAATAAACAATATAACAAGATTCGACACAAAGCAACCACTACCACTATTCTTAATAGAACTTGAACCCAGAAACAATAAGAAGGAAATATATGATATCAAACAAATACTAAACACAATAGTAACAGTCGAACCACCACGACACAAAAAAGATATACCTCAATGCATGCGGTGTCAACAATACGGACACACTAAAAACTACTGCAACAGAAGCCCAGCCTGCGTCAAGTGCGCAAAAAATCACTTAACTGCACACTGCCCATATTCAGGAAAAATAGAAAAAGTTAAATGCTTCAACTGTAACGGAAACCACCCAGCCAGCTATAAAGGCTGTGAAGTAAGAAAACAACTACAACGCAAACTGTTCCCGCCCCTACGAAGCAGGACAAGCACTAACACACAAGCCCATCATGACAGCACAAAACCTGAAATATTACCAAATACAGAGCAAGCAATAAACACCAAACCTATCAGCACCAACACCATTGGTGGTCTAAGCTATGCTCAAGTAACCAGCCAACCAACACACACACATAACCAATACCACAGCAATAGTAACAACGACACTGCAGAAATCAAAGAACTGCTCAAACAATCCATAAAGAACACCGAAATGCTAACCAGAATGATAAGCGAACAAAACGCAATACTCAAACAGCAAACCCAACAAATCACAGTCATGCTACAACTAATTACAAACGTGCTAAGCAAAAAATAAAAACGGACACTCTAAAAATAGCAGCCTGGAACTCAAACGGCCTACAACAACGGGCCCTCGAAACTAAAACATTCATATACAATAATAATATAGACATACTACTTGTCTCAGAAACACACTTCACTACAAAAAGCTATTTGAAAATACCATACTACACCATATATGATACCAAACACCCCTCAGGAAAAGCTCACGGAGGGACAGCAGTGATAGTCAGAAACGATATCAAACATTATCTACACAGCCAAGTTAACAAAGAATATTTACAAGCAACCACTGTTACAGTTCAAACTAGCAGCAACTACTTCCAGTTGTCAGCAGTATACGTGCCTCCGCGACACAAAATAACAACACAAATGTGGGAAGAATACTTCCAGGACCTAGGGGACAAGTACATCGCAGCGGGAGACTACAACTCAAAGCACACGCTGTGGGGGTCAAGAAACATTACACCTCGAGGTAGAACACTGGAAAAATACATTAGAAATAATAACCTCAATATATTATCCACAGGAACACCGACACATTGGCCGACTGACCTGAACAAAAAACCAGATCTTCTGGACTTTGCAGTTACAAGGGGATTAAACACAAATAAACTAAAAATAACACCCAACCTCGAGCTCAGCTCCGATCATACACCCATAATAATTGAATACGGAAACAAACCAATTCACTATAGCAAACCAGAAACACTATGCAATAAAACCACCAAATGGCAAACTTTCAAAGAAATAATAGAAAGCAAAATAAACTGCAACATCCCGTTAAAAACTCCTGAACACATAGAACAGGCAGTAGCAACATTGACAGCAACTATTCAGGAAGCAGCAAGGACAACCACTACTCCCGAACCAACCAGCAGACAAACAATAACAATCCCGCAAGAAATACTCGACAAAATCAAAGAAAAAAGAAAAGCAAAAGCAAAATGGCAAAAATACAGAACCCGAGAAAACAAAAAACACTTAAACAAACTTGCAAAGGAAATAAAAAACAAAATAAAGGAGCACAACGATAACGAATTCGCAAAGTTCATAGGGACACTCTCCACACACGAGAACACCAACTATTCACTATGGAAAGCCACGAAAAAAATAAGGAAGCCAATAATACCCGTCCCGGCAATCAGAAAAGCAGATAACACATGGGCAAGAAGCAACGAAGAACAAGCTGAAGAATTCTCCAACCACCTCTACAACACATTCACACCACACATTACCAACAACAGCAACCTCAAAAGTCATACGGAGGAGGATCCACAAACCACTGCTACCACAGCCGACAAGGAATACACCATACCTAAAACATCGGCACAAGAAATTAGAAACATAATTGATAAAACAAAGAACAACAAAGCGCCAGGAATCGACCTAATTAATGGTAAAATCTTAAAAAACCTTCCGCCAAAAGCAATAAGACTAATAACAGTAATATTCAACGCAATTCTAAGAATTCAATACTTCCCCAAACCATGGAAATTAGCACAGATCAAAATGTTACATAAACCAGGCAAAGACCCGCACCAAACTGTATCTTACAGACCAATATCACTGCTTCCAGTATTTTCCAAAATACTGGAAAAGATAATATACGACCGCATAAAACCAATAATAGAGACAAAAAAACTAATACCGGATCACCAATTTGGTTTCAGAAACAAACACTCCACGATAGAGCAAATGCACAGGCTTATAAACGAAATAATAGTAGCACTAGAAAACAAGGAATACTGCACAGCCCTCTTCATAGACATAGAGAAAGCATTCGAAAAAATTAACCATGAAAGTCTACTACAAACAATTAGGAAACAATTCCCGGAGCAAATACACCACTTAATAAAATCCTACCTAAGCTGCAGAACCTTCGTAATAAAAATCAAGGACACACATTCTCAAGTTAAAGGCATCAAGGCCGGGGTACCACAAGGAAGCGTCTTAGGCCCAATCCTATACACATTATACACGGCGAACATACCAACAACTACCAACAGCACAGTATTGACATTCGCGGACGACACAGCTATACTAGTCAGGCATACTAACCCAGAAACGGCAGTCAAAATACTACAAGAACACATCGTAAAAATAGAAAATTGGCTACAAGAAAAACAAATAAAAGCAAACCCCAATGAATGCAACCATATTACATTCACGCTACGGAAAAAGATACCACCAAACATCCTATTGAACGGCACGCATATAACGCAAACAAAGCATGTCAAATACCTAGGACTCCACTTAGATCAAAAACTCACCTGGAAACTACACATCAAATCAATAGTAGAAAAAATACAGAAAACAAGAAGACAAATGCATTGGCTAACAAGCCGAAAATCCAAACTAAGCACAGAAAACAAGTTAAAAATATATAAAACGATCATAAAACCAATCTGGACGTACGGAATACCACTATGGGGGACGGCAGCAATGAGCCATATAAACAAAATAGAGGTAATACAGGCTAAAATCCTCAGGACAATAGTAAACGGACCTTGGTACGTCAGAAACGAAGATATACGAAGGGACCTGGGAATGCCAACGGTCAAGGAAGAAATCAACAGATACTCCGAGAAATACAAATTAAGAATAGCAACACACATAAACCGGCTAGCTGCGGAAACATACAAAATCACAAATATGGACAGAAGACTAAAAAGGAAGCACCCAGCAGACCTTATAAAGGACATAACCTAACAAACACGAGGATGGTACCCCGCTGGGGGTAGCCACCAACATGCTAATTTAACCGTTAAAAAATTCCACCAAATGTCCAAATTGGACAAATTGTGAATTTTAATAAATAAATAATAAAACCTGTATCTTAAGCAACGGCGTAAACTCATCCGTGTAAAGTTGTGGGAAATATATATTTTATAACCCTGTTAATCGCAGTTATACCAATTCAACGGATTATCTCAACGGATATCAGGGGATCGATCTGTTCGCTGCGTCGATTATTATAATCGTAACGGGAATTTACGACTCCCGTTGACGTGTTTCCCCGATTGCATCTCCCCGCAATTGATCGAATTTACACGACCAGTAGAGATAGATTTTGTCGTTAACGAAATTAAACTATTCCAACCATTTCACACCAAAATATCTGTAAGATCAATCCAAATAGAGATTTGAATATTAATTGTACGTATACACTCGCATGTTGTATGTTATGATATTTATAATCAACAATGTAGCTATTATTATCGAGTAAGACCTGAATAAATAATAACATATAACAGTCGAACCGAATAAGTCCGTACCTCCACACCAATTATTTATTCCGAACAACTTCAATCCTCTCCCTGGTTAGCCGCAGGTTAGCCGAAAAGTGGAATTTATTTGCCAATCGCTTTGAACGCTAGTTAACGCTACCCACGAATACATAATTTATTGAAATAAAGTCTAGAGAATACAATTATTCGGAATTTTTCAACTTGAACTCACTGAATGGACGAAATCTGGGATTCCATTAAGGTTGTTATAGAAAGTGCGACCCTTTGAATTAACTAGAGACCGCATTTTGCTCCCAGATGGGTGAACTAACCTCGTTGGTTACTATCAGTCTTCAACTAGAGACCGCGCTTAGCTTCCAGAGAGGGGTGAGCCAACCTCGTTGGCTTCTACTAGTCGCCAATTGCAACAGCACTCATAATACATCAGCACTCTTAAAATATATATGTCGGAGATGAAAGAACACCGGAACCTTCCCTTTGGAACTTTGGGAAGACCCCTTAGTACTGTAAAACTAATAATAGGAAATTGTCATTCGATCTGACTGTATTATTTAAGATTTGTGATAGTGAGCTCGGGCTCGAGGCGACAACCAGTCACCGAATGTAGCCGCGGTCAAGGGATGAACGTTTTGCCTAACAAAGACAGGAAGTAACTCTATAGCTCTCCTTAAAAGAAATAGTTGGGACGGGGCACGACAGTAAACATTTCAACGGTTTCTGCCCCGCGGTTCGCCACACGCAAACTTTGTCCTTCGGGTAAGATGATTGCCAGATGTCAACGCATCTTGACAGTATATGTTTAGCTGGCCGAGGACCCGTTACGAATACTAAGTAAGATACACAAAGTCCTCCAAATAGACAAATAGTACGTGTCCCAACTACGGGAAGATAAGAGAAATCTATACTTCCACGAACGACGCTTCCCACTAGTAACCTTCCCCAAGGACGACAAACATCCTTCTCTAACCACCAACGTGGGAATTGAACAAATAACAGTAACGTTAATTTCCCTCACCCTTCGAACGAAGATTTTTCTCTGCGAATTCGAAGATCTCGTGCCCTTAAACACACCCATCATAGTTTTCCTCGAGAGCGTCAAAAGTTCGGCATCCCGTTGACCGCGGATGTTATCGGCTCCCGAGACCATTGTCATTGGTGCCGCGAATACTATCATTCTTTTCGATTAAATTTAACGGCAAATATAATCAAGAAAATTCACGAAAACATAACACTGGGCTTGTTTCGACACTGAAAGTGGTGTGCAACATATTCGGCGTGTAAAATGGCGTGAAAAGAGCGTTTGAACATCGAAAAACCTCAAACGAGACAGAAATAAAGCATTATTGTAGTCAAAATCAATGATTCATTACGATTTGCGAGTTTTTGGGCTTGATTCGAAGCTGGAAAACGCGTGCACTACGTACAATATGGAAATTGCAGTGAAAGGAGCGTTTAAACGTCGAAATATATCAAAAGGGAGAGAAATAACACATAAAATTCTTTAAAATAGACGAATGATTGAGTATTGCGAGCTTCTCTGCCAGTTTCGACGCTGGAATTCCGGCGCACTGCGTTCTGCATGTAAAATGGAGTGAAAAGAGTGTTTCACCATCGAAATATCTCAAACGGGAGAGAAATAACGCATAATTTTCGACAAAATCGTCAAATGATTGCGATTTGCGAGTGTCTGAGCTGGTTTCGACGCTGCAGAGAAGGCATGCACTACGTTGTGCATGTAAAATGGAGTGAAAAGAGCGTTTCAACATCGAAATATCTCAAACGGGAGAGGAATAACGCATAATTTTCGACAAAGTCGACAAATTATTGCGATTTGCGTGAGTCTGGGCTTGTTTGGACGCATCAGTACAGGCATGCACTACTTTCAGCATGTAAAATGGAGAGAAAATAGCGTTTCAACGTCGAAATATCTCTAACGGGAGAGAAATAACGCATAATTTTCGACAAAATCGACGAATGATTGCAACTTGCGTGTGTCTGAGCTTGTTTCGGCGACGAAAAACTCGTGCACTACATTCTGCACGCATTATGCAGTGAAAAGAGCGTTTACACGTCGAAATATCTCAAACGGGAGAGAAATAACGCTTAATTTTCGACAAAATCGAAAAATTATTGCGATTTGCCTGAGTCTGGGCTTGTTTCGACGCTTCAGTACAGGCATGCACTACGTTCTGCATATAAAATGGAGTGAAAAGTGCGTTTAAACGACGAAATATCTCTAACGGGAGAGAAATAACGCTTAATTTTCGACAAAATCGAAAAATTATTGCGATTTGCCTGAGTCTGGGCTTGTTTCGACGCTTCAGTACAGGCATGCACTCCGTTCTGCATACAAAATGGAGTGAAAAGTGCGTTTAAACGTCGAAATATCTCAAACTGGAGAGAAATAACCCATAATTTTGGACAAAATCGACGAATGATTGCGATTTGAGTGTGTCTGAGCTGGTTTCGATGATGGAAAATATATGCACTGCGTCCTGCATGTAAAATGGAGTGAAAAGAGCGTTTCAACGTCGAAACATCTCTAACGGGAGAGAAATAACGCTTAATTTTCGACAAAATCGAAAAATTATTGCGATTTGCCTGAGTCTGGGCTTGTTTCGACGCTTCAGTACAGGCATGCACTACGTTCTGCATATAAAATGGAGTGAAAAGTGCGTTTAAACGACGAAATATCTCAAACGGGAGAGAAATAACGCTCAATTTTCGTCAAAATCGACGTATGATTGCGACTTGCGTGTGTCTGGGTTTGTTCCGACGCTGGAAAACGCGTGCACTACGTTCTGCATGTAAAATGGAGTGAAAAGAGCGTATCAACGTCGAAATATCTCAAACGGGAGAGAAATAACGCATAATTTCCGACAAAATCGACGAATGATTGCGATTTGCGTGTGCCCTGGGCTTTTTTCGACGATGGAAAGCGCGTGCACTACGTTTTGCACGTAAAATGTAGTGAAAAGAAAGTGTAAACGTCGAAATATCTCAAACTGGAGAGAAATAACGCATAATTTTGGACAAAATCGACGAATGATTGCGATTTGAGTGTGTCTGAGCTTGTTTCGTCGCTGGAAAACGCTTGCACTACATTCTGCACGCATTATGCAGTGAAAAGAGCGTTTACACGTCGAAATATCTCAAACGGGAAAGAAATAACGCTTAATTTTCGACAAAATCGAAAAATTATTGCGATTTGAGTGTGTCTGGGCTTGCTTCGAGGCATCAGTACAGGCATGCATTACGCTCTGCATGTAAAATGGAGTAAAAGGTGCTTTTAAACGTCGAAATATCGCAAACGGGAGAGAAATAACGGTTAATTTTCGTCAAAATCGACGAATGATGGCAATTTGCGTGTGTCTGCGCTTGTTTCGACGCTGCTGAGAAGGCATGCACTACGTTCTGCATGTAAAATGGCGAGAAAAGAGCGTTTAAACGACTAAATATCTGAAACGGGAGAGAAATTACGCATAATTTTCGACAAAAACGACGAACGATTGCGGTTTGCGTTTGTCTGGGCTTGTATGGACGTTGGAAAACGCGTACACTACGTTCTGCCCGCATAATGCAATGAGAAGAGCGCGCAAACGTCGAAATACCTCAAACGGGAGAGAAATAACGCTCAATTTTCGACAAAATCGACGAATGTTTCCGGTTTGCGGTTGCCTGGGCTTGTTTCGTCGTTGGAAATCGCATGCACTAATTTCTGCGCTCATGATGCAATGAAAATAGCGTTTGAACGTATAAATATCTCAAACGGGAGAGAAATTGGAAATCGCGTGCACAACGTTATGCACGCATAATGCATTGAATAAGGCGTTTAAGCATCGAAATATCTCAAACGGGAGAGGAATTACGCATAATTTTCGACAAAATGCGGCGAATGTTTGTGATTTGCGTTTGACTGTGGTTGTATGGAAGTTTGAAAACACGTACACCACGTTCTGCACGCATAATGCAATGAAAAGAACGTTTAAACGTCCAAATATCTCAAACGGGAGAGAAATTACGCTTAATTTTCGACTAAATCGACGGATGATTGCTGTTTGCGAGTTTCTGGGCTTGTTTCGACGCTGCAGAACAGGCGTGCAATAAGTTCTGCACGTAAAATGGAGTGAAAAGAGCTTTGAAACGCCGAAATATCTCAAACGGGAGAGATATAGCGCTTAATTTTCGACAAAATCGAAAAATTATTGCGATTTGCCTGAGTCTGGGCTTGTTTCGACGCTTCAGTACAGGCATGCACTACGTTCTGCATATAAAATGGAGTGAAAAGTGCGTTTAAACGACGAAATATCTCAAACGGGTTAGAAATTACGCATAATTTTCGACAAAAACGACGAACGATTGTGGTTTGCGTTTGCCTGGGCTTGTTTCGTCGTTGGAAAGCATATGCAGTAAGTTCTGCATGTAAACTGGAGTGAAAAGAGCGTATCAACGTCGAAATACCTCAAACGGGAGAGAAATGAAGCTTAATTTTCGACAAAATCGTCGAATGTTTGCGGTTTGCGTTTGTCTGGGCTTTGTTTCGACGATGGAAAACATATGCACTGCGTTCTGCATGTAAAATGGAGTGAAAAGAGCGTTTGAGCGTATAAATATCTCAAACTGGAGAGAAATTACGCATTATTTTCGACAAAATCGGCGAATGATTGCGGTTTGCGTTTCTCTGGGCCTGTTTCGACGCTGGAAAACGCGTGCACTACGTTCTGCACGCATAATGCAGTGAAAATAGCGTTGAAACGTCGAAATATCTCAAACGGGAAAGAAATTACGATTAATTTTCGTTAAAATCGACGAATGATTGCGATTTGCGTGTGTGTGGGCTTGTTTCGACGCTGGAAAACGCGTGCACTACGTTTTGCATGTAAAATGGAATGAAAAGAGCGTTTAAACGTGAAATTATCTCAAACGGGATAGAGATATTGTCACGTCCCACGCTCCGCACGTGCCGCAACGAAAACATAGATAACCGCAATACACAAACAACGCAAGTATCAACTCGTATACCTGGAAACAAACACACAGTGCAATGAAAATGGAAATTAATTAATAAAATTTACTAAACATAGTCTATTATTCATATATACATATATGAGATCGATATTCTAATAATAAACATAAAATTTATTAAATTGTCTGTCCTATTAGAAAACTACATCCTGAAGATATACATATACATGTGTGTAATACATTACTAAATCATACATAGACCAAGCGAAACATAACCAAAACAATGCAAATGATACACAAAATGCAACCTCAGCAAGGCCAAGCAGCCACGCGACCGGCACATTCCACTGGTATCAGTAACGAAGGTCATGGAAAGAACGCAGACGCAGCATCAGCAAAATACGACCACCTGTAACATGTACATTCTTTCAAGCACCTTGCATGTCATTAACACCAAGCAAAGGGTGAGATAATCAAGAAAACAAGAACCCCAGCGGAAATAGGTAGTTACGAAATTCATAAATTGTCACGTAGTAATGGTACAATTACAAAAGAAATAATCGGTCACGTGACAATTAGGAAGAATATAAATAGAGATTCAGTACTCAATAGAGTAGTTGTTGGAGTGCAGTATTAATTGAGGTCAGAGCTGGTTTTACCAAGTTCAGAATTTAATTGAAAGTAGTGTTGAAAGAAGTTAGAGTTCAGTTTTAATTGAGAGCAGTCAGAGGTCAGTCTTAATTGGAAACAGTGAGTTTAACTTAAAAAGTATTGTAAGAGTATTGCACTTAAGGTTCGGTATTAACTTGAGATTCGGTGATTCATTTATTCTTTTGTTCACTCACGAGTCGATCCGTCTGCGTCAAAGAAACAATCTAGTACATATTGTAATTCCGTTTCATAAAATTGTTAATTAAGTTCGAAAATCCGAAACATCGTGTAACTAATCGCGAAACAAAATTTAATTGTTAAAACCGATTCATCGCCAAACCATACTCACACCTGATCGACTCCACAAATCAAACAAGGTAGGAGATTCGAAATTGTACACCTTCTTCCTTTCTTTTTTAACTTTTAATTGAACAAAGTTGTCTTCAAACGAAAGTATCCGTCGGCAGCTATAGTTGACAGATAGAAGTATCAAGTAAATAACTCACATAAAATTTCTTTCGAACATTTTGAATTCACGACAATTAATCTCTGTATCGACCAGTGATCACGGTGTTTTTAATCATTGGAAACATCTATGGTTTTCGTTTTCCTCTTCCCACTGTTAGCAGATTGCTCATCCTTGGGCGAGGCCTACGAAGCCACACGGATTGTTTACAGAGAATATAATTACAAAATTGAGATAAACGTTCTTGCTCAACATTTAACGAATAGTTTGGAATAAACTCAATCAGCTTTCGATCTATTTTGTTTACAATTGTTCGCTGTATCAACCAGTGATTACGGTGTTTTCGTCACAGAAAACATCTAAGGTTTTCGTTTTCCTCTTCCCACCGTTAGCAGATTGCTCATCCTTGGGTGAGGCCTACGAGGCCACACTGATTGTCTACAGTGAACTCAGTCACCAAATAAAATAATCATTTACACATTTACGACTTTACTTGTTGCCAAGAACGAATTATAATTCCATGACGAAATCAAAAACAGAATAGAAAAGATAAAAGTCACCTCAACAAAAAGCGAGCCGAACGTTGGTACAAACGATTAATTGCTGCAGAAATAAAAAAGGAAGAGAGGAGGCATCGAGAAGAATTAGAGTCGAATCGCGAAGGTTCACCACCTAGTTTTTCGCCCTCAAATTCACCAATTTCCGAACACTGCGAGGCGCATTCCTTTCGATCTCGTTCGCCATCGCCCACATCACACCATAGCGTTTGTTATTAATCTTATTGGTACGAATAAATATTATCCTACCAAACATTTGTAAAATTTATCCAGTTAGAAGCTAGAATATTTATTTATTGTACATCGCTGTATAATATATCTACATTTGCATCCGACGATACTTATTGCTGATATTGTAATACCTTTAATCAACTAACAACGAATAAATTAAAATATAGTTAAACCAACATAACTCTGTCAGACGAAATAAATACGTTGCCAATTGTCTATCCCTAATAACTTTAATCCTCTCCCGTGCCAGTATTCCTGCGCATAGCAGGTTAGCCGAAAGGTGGAATTCGTTTGCCAGTTGCATCAAACGTAACTTAACGCTACCCATTAAACATCAGTTAGTAGATAATAGACACTCACCTAGTTCAAACCCCACGACAGACAGGGTACAAGGTTTGTTTTCCTACAGCCACGAAGGTGCTTATAGAGGCACTTCCAGACTAGGAATCCAAAAGACACGATAGACAAACAATACCCATCATACACTAACACTCCCAACTTAAAGAAAATAATAATAATAAAAGGAAATTCTTCGAAATAGTCCTTAGACTATTTCTGGTGGCAGCAACTACCACATTAATCGGACATCTCGATTAATATTTCATAAACAATCATACCATTTCAATTTTCCCCTTCCGATTAAACTCAAGATAACACAACAAAAATTTTTTCTGGATTTAGTCTAGACTAACACGGAAGGCATAGCACAATCAAATCGAACATAACAGAACGTAACACTGGGCTTGTTTCAACGATGGAAAGAGCGTGCACTACGTTCTGCACGCATAATGCAGTGAAAATGGCGTTGAAATCCCGAAATATCTCAAACGGGTTATTTCTATCCCGTAATTTCTTACGATTAATCTTCCTCAAAATCGATGAATGATTGCGATTTGCGTGTGTGTGGGCGTGTTTCGACGATGGAAAACGCGTGCACTACGTTTTGCATGTAAAATGGAATGAAAAGAGCGTTTAAACATGGAATTATCTCAAACAGGAGAGAAATAACGCTTAATTTTCTACAAAATCGACGAATGACTGCGATTTGCGTGTGCCCTGGGCTTGATTCGACGCTGGAAATCATATGCACTACGTTTTGCATGTAAAATGGAGTGAAAGGAGCGTTTAAACGTGGAATTATCTCAAACGGGAGAGAAGAATCTCTTAATTTTTTTCAAAATCGACGAATGATAGAGATTTCCGTGTGTGTGGGGCTTGTTTCGACGCTCGAAATCATATGCACTACGTTCTGCATTTAAAATAGAGTGAAAAGAAAGTGTAAACATCGAAATATCTCAAACGGGATAGAAATTACGATTAATCTTCGTCAGAATCGGCGAATGATTGCGATTTGCGAGTTTCTGGGCTTGTTTCGACGCTGGAAAACGCGTGCACTACGTTTTGCATGTAAAATGGAGTGAAAGTAGCGTTTAAACGTTGAAATATCACAAACGGGAAAGAAATAACGCTTAATTGTCGTCAAAATCGACGAATGATTGCGATTTGCGAGTTTCTGGGCTTGTTTCGACGATGGAAAGGGCGTGCACTACGTTCTGCACGCATAATGCAGTGAAAATAGCGTTTAGACGTTGAAACCCCGAAATATCTCAAACGGGATAGAAATTACGATTAATCTTCCTCAAAATCGGTGAATGATTGTGATTTGCGTGTGTGTGGGCTTGTTTTGACGATTGAAAACGCGTGCACTACGTTTTGCATGTAAAATGGAATGAAAAGAGCGTTTAAACATGGAATTATTTCAAACAGGAGAGAAATAACGCTTAATTTTCGTCAAAATCGACGAATGATTGCGATTTGCGTGTGCCCTGGGCTTGTTTCGACGCTGGAAATCATATGCACTACGTTTTGCATGTAAAATGGAGTGAAAAGAGCGTTTAAACGTGGAATTATCTCAAACGGGAGAGAAAAATCTCTTAATTTTTTTCAAAATCGACGAATGATAGAGATTTGCGTGTGTGTGGGGTTTGTTTCGACGCTAGAAATCATATGCACTACGTTCTGCATGTAAAATGGAGTGAAAAGAGAGTGTAAACGTTGAAATATCTCAAACGGGATAGAAATAACGCTTAATTTTCGACAAAATCGACGAATGATTGCGATTTGCGTGTGCCCTGGGCTTTTTCGGCGCTGGAAATCATATGCACTACGTTCTGCATGTAAAATGGAGTGAAAGTAGCGTTTAAACGTCGAAATATCACAAACGGGAAAGAAATAACGCTTAATTGTCGTCAAAATCGACGAATGATTGCGATTTGCGAGTTTCTGGGCTTGTTTCGACGCTGGAAAACGCGTGCACTACGTTTTGCATGTAAAATGGAGTAAAAAGAGCGTTTAAACATGGAATTATCTCAAACAGGAGAGAAATAACGCTTAATTTTCGTCAAAATCGACGAATGATTGCGATTTGCGTGTGCCCTGGGCTTGTTTCGACGCTGGAAATCATATGCACTACGTTGTGCATGTAAAATGGAGTGAAAAGAAAGTGTAAACGTCGAAATATCACAAACGGGATAGAAATAACGCTTAATTTTCGACAAAATCGACGAATGATTGCGATTTGCGTGTGCCCTGGGCTTTTTCGGCGCTGGAAATCATATGCACTACGTTCTGCATGTAAAATGGAGTGAAAAGAGCGTTTAAACGTCGAAATATCACAAACGGGAAAGAAATAA